>NW_026294573.1:64153416-64493416 GCF_007827085.1 Peromyscus californicus insignis | reverse complement strand
GAACTCACAGAGATCCTCCTGCCTCTGCCTCCCGAGTGCTGGGATTAAAGGCGTGGCCACCACCGCCCGGCCAGCTTTTACTTCTTAAATCAGGTTCTAGCTTTTGAAAAATAATCCAGGGATTTTTAATTTCTTTTTTTTTTTTTTTTTTTTTTTTTTTTTGGGTTTTTCGAGACAGGGTTTCTCTGTGTAGTTTTGCACCTTTCCTGGAACTCACTTTGTCGACCAGGCTGGCCTTGAACCCACAGAGATCCTGCCTCTGCCTCCCAAGTGCTGGGATTAAAGGCATGCGCCGCCACCACCCGCCCGGCCGGGATTTTTAATTTCTATTTTTTTTTTTTTTTTTTTTTTGGTTTTTCGAGACAGGGTTTCTCTGTGTAGCTTTGCACCTTTCCTGGAACTCACTTGGTAGCCCAGGCTGGCCTCGAACTCACAGAGATCCGCCGGCCTCTGCCTCCCGAGTGCTGGGATTAAAGGCGTGTGCCACCACCGCCCGGCGATTTTTAATTTCTAAAGTAGTCATTTTAGTTTTGGTTTCTGATTGAAGTTTGGAGAGGAACAGGAATAACTAAAATTTTGTTTGCACGTTTCAAGAAGAAAACAGTATTAACTTAAATCTCTCTCTCTCCCTTTCCTCCCTGCCATGCAGAGTGCTATATGAAGGGAAAGAAAGGCTTATTCCAGGATGTGAAGTGATCCAAGCCACGCCCTATGGTCGCTGTGCCAATGTCAACAATAGTTCAGCTACTTCTCAAAGAATCTTTATCACCTATCGCAGGGCTCCTCCAGCTCGGTCCCAGAATTCCTTGGCTGTAACTGACATCTGTGTTATTATAACCAGTAAAGGGGAAACCCCTCCTCACACTTTCTGCAAAGTTGATAAGAACTTAAACTGTGGCATGGTAAGAAAGAACAAAGTTGTTTCCTTTTCAAACTTTGGTTTGGAAATAAGCCAAAAAGGTTTAATATTGGTTCCATAATTTATTTTCACATTTTTATCATTCTTGTTTATATTTTTATCTCTCCATTTTTTTACATTGAAAAAGACTTGTGGAGATGGGGATCAAGCCAGGGTCTTGTACATGCGAGACTAGCTCCCTTATTAAGGAGTACTAATGTATATAAATCATTAGTTTTACTATTCTGATGACACACAGAATAAGTATAATTCAAGCTTGGGATTTTTATGTATATCTGTGTATATCTTAATATTGTCTGTTATATCAACATAGAGATTTATTAACTTCTGATTTTTAGTAGTAGCTTTAAGGACAGTTACAAATAGATTGGGTGGAAACTCTCCTTATAGTTATTTATTTGAAATATTGTGGTTTTACATGCTTACTTTTTGAAAGGGTTAGTAAAACTCAGACATGACTGTAATCCCAGTACTCAGGAGTTCAAAGCCAACCTTCGCTGAATAGGGCTTTGCTGAGCCAATATGGGCCACAAATTCAGACCCTGCCTTAAATAAGCACACAGAGTTGTGGAGAAGGAAACTGGGCATACACATTTGGTTTATAGTTTTATAAGACTAACCCTTGCTATTGGGTCAAATTTATCTTGAAGATAGGCAGAGGTGCATGCATTCATAACTCTTAGTGGAGGTGATGACTTCACAGTCTCCTGGGGAACCCAGTCTCTCCTAGTTTGGGATCCAATATCCGTTCCTCCTTGTGTGACTTCTTTCAAGCACTAGTAGTCTCTGAATGATTACAAAACTGTAAGCTTTTGAAAAATTACATTTCACTGTGTGTGTGTGTGTGGGGGGGCATGCACATGTGCACACATGGAAGACAGAAGATCACTTTTGGGGATTGAGTCTCTTTCCAACATGAGGATCTCAAAGATTGAACTCAGGTTGTTATCAGGCTTAGCCGTGAGCACCTTTGCCCACCGAGCTGGGTTCCACCGGCCTCATCAACTCTAAACTTTTTGAAACTGTTTAAAAAAAAACCGAAAGAAAACAACAACAAAAACCCAACTTGTTTCTTTTCCTTTTGCATTGTTAACCCTATTTTTACTTTATTCCATGGCTACTGTTTTACATACAGTGTTTTGATTTTCTTTTGGGTGCTGGAATTGAACTCTACCACTGAGCTACATTCCTACCTTTATAAAGATAGGTTTTAATTTTAAAATATTTATTATTTTTGAGACAGGGTCTCATGTATCCTATCCCAGGCTGGTCTGGAAATGACTATGTAGGTGACTTTGAACTCCCCAGTGCCCTGTCTACACTTCCCTAGTCCCAAGATAACACGTATGTACCACCATGCCTAATTTCATGTGACACTGAGGGTCATACCTAGGTTTCATGAATACTAGGCAGGTACTGTTAACTAAGACATCCAGCTCTTTTTGTTGATTTTTTAAAGACAGGGTATTTGTACCCCAGAGTGGCCTCAAATTCACTACCCTGTGCTTCCTCATCCTGAATGCTAGGATTACAGGCAGATATTACCACTCCTGGCTAACTAGGAATTTTAAATGACTTGTCTGGATAAATAACCTCTAGATGACCTTCAGAATCATCAGTTCCTCCTTTTCACTTTTTGTTTGTTTTTGAAAACTCAATTTATCTTTTACAGTGGGGTTCCAATGTGTTTCTGTGTTATAAGAAGTCTGTGCCTGCTTCAAATGCAATAGCATATAAGGCTGGTAAGTGAAGTGAAGATCTGTCCCAGTTGACAAACTAGTGAATGCTAACATTGGGCTGGCTAGAAGAGACAAAATGTGTTTCCTTATGTACTTTGTGGAATTGACATATTTGTTAATTACCTATAATTTCTAGCATGTAAAGGCTGAAGTTTTCTTAAATGCATTATATGCTGTAAGATTTACTAATACTACCCTCTGTATGTTGTTAAATTTAAACTTTTGTCCAAGCCACCATATGAGGCATAAACCTTCAAGCTTTGGTCTACACTAATAGATTGAATAATTCAGTGGAAATTTCTTTCTCTGATCATTGTATTTGGACAGTCATAAAGGTGTCAAACTGCATCTTTACTGCTTATATTTCCTTCTCTTTGTGTGTCTGATTTGAACCACATGTTACTTGCCATGAAAGGTGGACTTGCTTCCTTTCTCTCTTGTTGCAAAGAATCAGCTATGTGGAGGAGAGGAGGGCCTGAGAAACTTTTCTGCCATGAAGTTTTTGGGAAATCTATCGCCACACTCTAACTGCACACAAAAGTGTCAAGGGCTGTAAAGATTTAAGTGTGACTTCTTCATCCCACTGGTATGGTGGGATAAAATCTGAAAATACAGGTATGCTCCAGTTGTAAATAGAAGATACTGGAATGCTTCTTTGTGAAAAGAAGCAGTGCCAATTACTTTTTGCTTATGCAGTTTTTGAAGTGAAATTTTATTTTAGGGAAATTAGGCAAATCTGTATCTGAAAACTCTTGATTGTCCTCATAAATCCATTCATACTAGTGAATTAAACCATTTACTCTATATAAATATAAAAGCAACAACTAATAGGAATTTAGAATCATTTTAGACTACGATATTGCTGTAATATGTCTGTTCTACATGATCCCTTGAAGTCTTTTCTTTGGAAGGGAGAAGCTGTGGACAAACAATGCTCAGACCTAAGACATTTGCAGAAAGGTTGTAAAAGTATTTAGAGTCTAAACTTTAGATACTTACTATGAGACACATATTTTAGAATACAGAGTTTTGGAGACTGAACTTGACTAGAATCTTACTTTCAAGTTTTTAGCTTGGAAGTAGACTGTTGTTAACATTAGAGGCTAGTGAATGGGTGGTATGCAGGCTTTTGGTCTGCAGGGCGGGCTCTGTGAGGGCTCTCAGTGCTGCTTCGTGCCCTCCTTCCTGGGTCTCCCTACTCACTCCAAAAGTCTCGGGTCACGTGGAGTGCCTTCGGCCCTGCCGCTTCCAGCACTGCGGTGGGACTGACATCACGCCTCTGCCTTGCATTTTTTAAATAACATTTATCCCTTCTCTGAATTTTTTTCCCAAAGACTAACTGAAGTAATTAGCAAATTTTCCTTTGAACTTTCTTACCTTTCTTCACAAGGTGTTGACATACTTAGGCTAAAAATAAAAAAATGTGTTGATTGGTGATCAAGTTTGGCTGACTTCAGTGTTTATTAGTATTCTTAACACATTTTCATGTAATTAAAAGAAGTTGAGCCGGGCGGTGGTGGTGCACGCCTTTAATCCCAGCACTCGGGAGGCAGAGCCAGGCGGATCTCTGTGAGTTTGAGGCCAGCCTGGACTACCAAGTGAGTTCCAGGAAAGGCGAAAAGCTACACAGAGAAACCCTGTCTCGAAAAACCAAAAAAAAAAAAAAAAAAAAAGAAAAAAAAAAGAAGTTGAGGGATAATATATAAAGGATAGATTGGCTTATTTTAATGTCTGTTATAGCAAAAAAATTAATTTTGAAATTTCACACAAATATTTCTAAGAAATTTGGTATTACAATGTGTTATTAAGTACGTATCATGAATAATTTATGTAAAAGTGATTTTTTTTTTTAAAAGAAATCTTGTCCTTTCTCTGAAAGGTTTGATTTTTCGATATCCGGAAGAAGATTATGAGTCTTTCCCACTCTCAGATTCCGTGCCTCTCTTCTGCCTTCCTATGGGAGCCACTATTGAATGCTGGGATCCTCAGACCAAATATCCACTTCCCGTTTTCTCAACATTTGTCTTGACAGG
The DNA here is from genome assembly GCF_007827085.1 of Peromyscus californicus insignis. Taxonomy (NCBI): domain Eukaryota; kingdom Metazoa; phylum Chordata; class Mammalia; order Rodentia; family Cricetidae; genus Peromyscus; species Peromyscus californicus. Next base: position 64,488,725 of record NW_026294573.1, on the reverse strand, counting down.
CTCTTCAGCTGAAAAGGTATATTGTGTGCCTTGTGGATTAGGCCTGTTTTGTTCATATTTTAATGTTGTAAAGTGGTTAATTTATGTTTTATTTGAATGTTAGGATTATTTGGATAAAAAACATTCAAATTTATACTATAACACCCACTGTAAGAAGTCAAAAGTAACCAGATCCAAAGTCTGGACAACTCAGTGAACTTCTTTACAGTTAGAATTGGCAGACTTTGGGTCTGGTTAATTTTAGTGTTTGATTTTTTTTTTATTACCAAGTTTTTTTAAGTAATAAATAATTTATAAAATTTTTAAAAAGTCAACATGAAACCTGTGATTATATGTTGATATCACTGAATCTTATATATCAAAATAAGGTGTTTTAAAAGAGGTACCCCCAAGCACAGATCTTAAAATGAGATTATGGTAATGATATAAAGACATAGGTACCTTGGGAAGAATCAAGATTACATAGAACAACTGAATGAGAGCTTCAAGACACTGAGATGTTTGAAGGAAAGTATTAAAGCCATTATGAATTAAATGTGTAGTTTAGCTGGGCATGGTGGCACATGCCCCTTAACCCAGCGCTTGAGAAGCAGAGAGGCAGGCCGAGAGAGATCTATGAGTTTGAAGCCATCCTGGTCTACATAGCGAATTCCAGGATAGCCAGAACTACATAGAGAGATCCTGTCTCAAAACAAACAAAATTGACTAGAAATTAGAAATATGGTCTTTAAGATTAAAATTAAAAATATATAATTAAAATTCAGTGGCTGATTTTTTTTTTTCTTTTTTTGAGACAGGGTCTTTCTGTGTAGCCAGGCTGACCTCATACATGGCTCTTCTTGCTTCAACCTCTTGTATTGAATTATAGGCATGTTCCGCCATGTCCAGCCTTCAGCAAATGGTTTCAACAGCACTAAGTCAATACCTAGAGGGAGAATTAATGAAGAGAAAGGTAGACTTTCTAAAATATAGCACAGAAAAGGGTAAAACATGAACTTTTAAAATATAGCAGATAGCTGAGTATGGCGCTGTACACCTTTAATTCCAGCCCTTGGGAGGCAGGTAGATCTCTGAGTTTGAGGCCAGTCTGATTCTACTCCATCCAGGGCTACCCATTGAGACCTTGTTTTAAACAAAGAAACAAAAAGCAAGTAACAGATAAAATTATAACACATAAATGGTTCAGTAAATGAATTCCAAAAGGGTAGACTAGTAAAGAAGACCACATTTTTAGTGCCCAGCACTTACTTGGATGCTGGGGCTCTGAGCTCAGTTCCTCATGCTGTGTGACAATGGCTTAACTCACCGAGCCATCCTCCCAATCTCTATTCACTTTTGAAAATAATGACTTATGATGTCTGTCTAGATAGAGATGTTGTCAAGTCATCTGGAAATAGGAATTGAGTTCTGGGAAGAGGTCAGACAGAAATAAAGATTAGTGTTCTGCTAGTGAGATGGTTATAGTTCAAACAATTAGAGAATGAAATTTTCCCAATAGAATTAGATGAGAAACTTGAAAAAAGGCAATATTTAAATGATGGGCAGAATTGGATCTAGTATGGGAAAGAAAGAGGTTAGTAGAATAAAGAGAAGTGTTTACTGTCAAACATACCAAAGGAATAAATATTTTGAAGATGGGACTGTCAGCTGAATTTTTGTTATAGAGAGAAAAAAAGGAATTAAACACTGAAAGTATTTCAGCTGGTTTATTATTGGTGACCTTGATTAGAATTGTTGTAATGGATTGAGGTGAAAAATAGTTACCTAACAGAACAAGGCTTTTAACCTGCTACAGGTGCTTCACTGGGAGGCTCGGGGAGTAGCAGATAATTCAGGCTACACAGGGACTCATAACTTCAAATAACTGGAGAGAAAAGGAGAATAAAGAGAGTTTACATGTGAGCCTGGTGATGGTGGTGCACACCTTTAATCCCAGCACTCGGGAGGTAGAGGTAGGTGGCTCTCTGTGAGTTCGAGGACAGCCAAGACTATTACACAGAGAAACCCTGTCTCAAAAAAACAAAAAACAGGGCCTGGAGAGATGGCTCAGAGGTTAAGAGCACTGACTGCTCTTCCAGAGGTCCTGAGTTCAATTCCCAGCAACCACATGGTGGCTCACAACCATCTGTAATGAGATCTGGTGCCCGCTTCTGGCCTGCAGTCATACATGCTGTATACATAATAAATAAATAAATCTTTAAAAAACAAAACAAAAAAGCAAAGAAGAGAAAAGAGTTTGGATGTGTAACTGACAAACAGGTAGGGATTAGACTGTGTGAAAATCAACTATCCTCCAGTGATCTAGAGCTTTCTGTGCACAACCTTGAGTTGTATTTCCACCACCAGACAAGCATCCAACCATGTACTAAACTCAGAGCCTACCTCAGCCTTAGAGGACTGGCCAGAGAGCTCAGCAGGTAAAGACACTTGCCCCACAAACCTGGCGACCTGACTGATCCCTGAGGCCCATATACAGGTGGACAGAGAGAGCTGACTCCACAGAGGAGTCCTCTGATCTCCTGTGGTTCCAGCATTTGGAAAACTAGCATCTCAAGTTTGAAGCCGGCCAGGTCTCCATGAGACCATCTCAAAACAAACAAACAACTTCAACAATTTAAGAGAGTGAATGAAACAAAGGGCAAGAAGGGAGAAAATATTTGCAAATTACATACCTTAAAAGGTTTTTATTTTTCATGATGGGGATTGAACTTGGACCTTTGCATGATAGGCAAAGTGCTCTGTTTATATCTATTTATACTTCTAGCTCATAAGTGCTTATATCTAGAGTATATAAAGACAATAACAGCAAAGTTTGTTGACCATCCCAATTTAAAAATGGGCCAAAGGACTTTGGCTTAGTGTGTGTGTGTGTGTGTGTGTGTGTGTGTGTGTGTGTGTGTGTGTGTGTGTGTGTGTGTTTAAACAGGGTTTCTTTGTCTAACAGCCCTGGCTGTCCTAGAACTCTCTCTGTAGACCAGGCTGGCTTTCATCCGCCTGCCCCTGCCTCCCAAGTGCTGGGATTAAAGGGGTGCACCACCATCGCCTAGCTCTTAGTTTATTTTCTGTTGCTGTGATAAACACCATGACCAAAAGCAACTTGTGGAGGAAAGTGTTTATTTCATTTTACACTTCCAAGTCATAGTCCATCACTGAGGGAAGTCAGGGCAGGAACTGAACCAGGAGAGACCATGGAGAAAATGGTTTACTGTCTCTCTAGCTCATTTTCAGGGCCCCGAGACATCAATTTGCAATCAAGAAAATGCCTCACTGACATGGCCACAGGCCAGTGTGGTAGTAGTTCTTCAGTTGAGGGTCCTCACCTCTTCTCAGGTGTGTCAGGTTGATGACCAAGATTAGTCACAGACTTAGTCAGTGTTCTATTGCTGTGAAGAGACACCATGACCACAGCAACTCTCATAAGAGAAAGCATTTAACTGGGGCTGGCTTACAGTTTAGAGGTTTAGTTCATTATCATCATGTTGGGGATCATGGTGGCTCACAGGCAGACTTGGTGCTGGAGAAATAGCTGAGAGTTCTACATCCTGATCCACTTGGGCCTAGCTTGGGCTTTTGAAACTTCAAAGCCCACTCCCACTGACACACTTCTTCCAACAAGGTCATGCCTTCTAATCCTTCTCCAGTAGTGCCACTCCCCAATGACTAAGCATTCAAATCTATGAGCCTATAGGGCCATTCTTATTCAAACCACCACACAGACTTAAATAGATAGACATTACTCTAAAGACACATAAATGACCAGTAAGCTTGTAAGAGATGCTGAGCTTCATGTAGTTTGGAGACGCAGAGTTATGGTAAGGTCGCATTTCACATCTATTAAATTGTCTGTTTTAACAGCAAAAATCAGAAAATCAGTATTGTTGAGAATATAGAGAAAGTAGAATCCTTGAGTCCTGCTTCTGTGGACAACAGATTAGCAGCTCCTTCAAAAGGAAAACAGAATTGAGCCAGGCGGTGGTGGTGCACGCCTTTAATCCCAGCACTCGGGAGGCAGAGCCAGGCGGATCTCTGTGAGTTCGAGGCCAGCCTGGTCTCCAAAGCGAGTTCCAGGAAAGGCGCAAAGCTACACAGAGAAACCCTGTCTCGAAAAACCCAAAAAAAAAAAAAAAAAAAAAAAAAAAAAAAAAAAAAAGGAAAACAGAATTGATGAAGTAATTCCATTCTGAGGTCTGTACCCAGAAAATTAAACATAGGATCTCAGAAAGAACTTGGATGCCAGTGTTTTCACAGTATTATCAGATAGCCCAGGTGTCCACTGAAGAGTGAAAGGAAAGTGGAATTTGGTATGTATGTACTATAGAATATTACTCAGTTTAAAAAAAAATGAAACTCAAAATATATCCTGTAACATGAATGAACTTTGGAAACATGCTAAATAAGATAGAAAGACACAAAAAGAATAAACAATGATTCTACAGACAGTAGGTATCATTAGAATAGGCAATTTCATTGAGACAGAAAGAATAGAAACTACCAATAATTTGGATTAGGGGTGGGAGAAATGGGAAATTATTATTTAAGGGGTACAGAGCTTTTCTTTAGTGATTAAAAAAAGGTTTTGAAAGTGGTAGCGGTGATGGTTACACATGATTGTGACAATTAATACCACTGAGTTGTATACTTAACAATAGTTAAAATGTCCAGAGGTGGGTGGCGCACAACTTTGATCCCAAGACTCAGGTGGCAGAAACAGGTGAATCTCTGTGAGTTCAAGGCCAGCCTGGTCTATATAAGAAGTTTCAGAGCAACTAGGGTTACATAGGAAGACCTTACCTGAAGGAAAAAATTCGTGTGGGCACAGAAGATGGCTTAGTGCATGAAATGCTTGCCGTACAGGTATGAGGACCTGGGTTGGAATCCCTAGAACCCGGGTAAAAGTCAGATAAGGTAGCACGTGTCAGTAACTCTAGTGTTCAGTGGCAAGATGGGAGGCAGAGACAGTGGGTCTCTGAAGCTCACAGACCCGCTAGCTGGGCACATAGAGTAGCAAACAGCAGAGACCCTGTCAAGTGGAAGGTGAGGGTTGATATGTGTGCATATGCACCTTCACATGAATGGACATACAAAATATGAAAAATGTGATCAACTTTGTGTTTCTGTATATTCCATGCTCTAAAAAAATGTCATACAAGCAAGTGCAAGTTGAATGAGGTCATTAAAGTACGCTATAGAGTAGGTAAAAATACACTGAATGGATAAAAGTGAGAAGTCAAAAAAGCTTCCTTTTTTTTTTTTTATTAAAGTATGTGTGAGTGTAGGAACACTTATGTTGCACATGTTTATAGAGGTCAGAGAACAACTTTCAGGAGTCACTTCTCTCCTACTATGGAATCTACGATTTGGACTCAGATGGTCAGGCTTGCAAGGTTAAATGCTTTGCCTGCTAAGCCACCCCAGCTGCAGGAGGTTGCCCTTTCTTCTTCTCTTTCCCTTCCTCCCTCCCTTTTTTACTTTTTTGTAAAAAATATATGCTTAAATATATAATCACAGTGTGTGGGGGGGATCCTAGATGGATTTGCATCAAAGTCTGGTTGAGTTTGGGATGAGATTTTTTTTTTTTTTTGTTTTTCGAGACAAGGTTTCTCTGTGTAGCTTTGGAGCCTGTCCTGGAACTCACTCTGTAGCCCAGGCTGGCCTCGAACTCACAGAGAATGTATAGAAAAAGAGGAATTTTCAAAAACAATCTTCAATCTTACAACTCTTTGACTGTAGGTATATGGAGCTGCCATCCAGTTTTATGAACCTTACCCTCGAGAACTTCTAACAGAGAAACAACTTATGCAACTGGGCCTGTTGACCCCCGTGGAGAGAAAAGTGGTCTCCAAACCCATCAATTCAAACAAGTGCATTTGTTTGCTTTCACACTGGCCTTTCTTTGATGCTTTTAAGAAATTTCTTATGTTTATCTACAAAGTTTCTGTGTCTGGACCACATCCTCTTCCCATTGAAAAGTATGTATAATGATGAGGTGTCATGTCTGTGGATATGTAATGCTCATTTCATTGTTTATCTAACTTAGTAGCAGAGTTGAAAGGGAAGGAGAATCATAGTCACCCGCTTTTAATATGTTCCTTTGCCACCTAAGTCATTGGTTGTGAACTTGGGAGTCTTGGTAAATATGACCTTAGGATGGTTTTGAGAATTTGGGTGAGGCAATAACTTGTATGTGCTCTTCTTCCTGTTTATTCTTCGGAAACCATGACAATGAACTTACATACGTGCTTTAAGTGGCCAGTACATGATTTAGGTATAATGAATATTCATCTCTAAACTAATGTGGAAATTAGAAAGGTAAGTAGACTGGTATTAACTGTGTAATTTTGGTTCTAGCACAAGGCAGAATGTTCCATAGTTCTTTTTGTCATGGAAATGTTTTATAGTCAAGAAAAACAGATGTAGAGCCATGACGCTGTCTTTGTGTTTTGTTTTGCTTTCAGCCAGGGTTCCCTTTGTAGCCCAGACTGACTGGAAACTCCTGAGCCTCTTGGTTTCTGAGTTCAGGAACTTTATAGGTGTTCACAGACTTCATCCTGTCATTTTAAATCTGTTTATTGGGGCTGGAGGGATGGCTCAGCAGGTAAAAGCACTTGTTCTTGCAGAAGACTTGGGTTCCATTTCCAGCACCTTCATGACAGCTCACAACCATCCATAACTAGATCCAGGACATCCAGTACCACCTTCTGACCTCCACATGTCGTATACAGTCATACACATGAACAGAAGATACATCAAAATAAAGGAATGAATAAAAACTTGCTGTTTGTGTGCATTTATGTCTATGCACAAGCACATGGACACATACCACCAAGGCACCTGAGGTCAGGATAACTTGTGAGCGTCAGTTCTCCTTCCTCTATGTGTGCTCGGGGTGATCACACTCAGGTTGTTAGGCTTGGTAGCAGACACCTTTACCCACTGAGCCATCTCTAGCCCCAACCCTGTCACTTATAAAAGGTTTTGATTTCTAATGGGACATGGCTTTTGTTTATTACTGTGTATAATAATAGACTTTAGTAACAAAGCAAGAAAGGTAGAAGGGTCAAGTCTGTGTAAAGTCATCACAATATCAAAATTTGGTATAAAAATAGAGTTTCCACTTTATTTCCAGAATGCAAGTTAGTAGTTTATAGTTTTACATTTAACTTTCGGTTGTCAGATTAATTAAATTGAGGTAAAATTTAACTGGTGACAAGTTAGCAAGTTTGTGGACAATTGAGAGTCTATGATTTTTGCAACGGACTCAAGAGATCAGTGTGATTCTTGTTCTTCTGTTAAGGTAAATTCTGTCTCTCCTAAGAACATTAAACTCTGGAGAAACTTGAGAAACATTGTTTCTTTGTAGAGAAACAGCATTTGGGTCGTTTGTCTAAAGTTCTAGTAATAAATCTAGGTTTAAATTCCTTATTTATACTTCCTTATGTTGTCGCTGATAACCAGGACTATAACAATAGTGCTTGCTTGCTTGCTTGCTTTTTGTTTTTTTGGGACAGGGTTTCTCTGTGTAACCCAGGCCATCCTGGAACTTGTTCTGTAGATCAGACTTGCCTCTGCCTCCCAGAGTGCTTGGATTAAAGGCATGCACTACCACCGTCTGGTACAAATAGCTTTAAAAAAAAAAGATTTATTTTTATTTGAGTGTGTGCATGTGCATACATGTGTACACCTCATGCATGTGGTTGCTGGTGGAGGCCAAAAGATGTGCTTTGGACCTCTTGGAGCTAGAGATACAGGTGGTTGTGAGCCACCAGATGGCTATGAACTGAACTCAAGCTCTTTCAAGAATATAGCCGGTCTTAGGTTCTGAGCAATCGCTACAGTCCCCAAATTGGCTTCTTTACTTTATGAGAGATTTATTTATTTATTTGTTCATTTATTTATTTATTTATGGGGAGAGCAAATTGGCTTCTTTACTCTATGAGAACTTTGTTTGTTTATTTGTTTATTTTAGGGGAGAGCTATTTTTATGTTACTGTTTTCCTGATGAAAATAGTGGTTTTTGTTTGTTTTATTAGACATGCTCTTACTTTGTAGTGCAGGATGGCCTAGAACTCACTGTGCAGCCCAGGGTAGTTTTCAGCTTGTAGTAATCCTCCTGCTTCAGCCTTTTAAATACCAGAATTACAAGAATGCACCACCATGCTTGGCAAATGTTTATTTCTTTAGCTCAGTTTTAAATAATTTTTCCATTGGGATCATATATAGTGGAATGAAAGGTTTGCTAAAATCTATGATATGTTTAAGAAGAGTAACATGGTGTGCATTTCACCATCTTTTCTAGGCACATCTCACACTTTATGCAAAACATCCCTTTTCCTTCACCACAAAGACCAAGAATCCTTGTACAGGTAATGAGAAAAGTCTTTTCATGTCAGTTCATGCCAAGTTCTTTGAGTTTGAGATGAAGTGTTATGTGTTTATGAAGTTCTGACTGTCTCATTATTTAGTAGCTTTACTGAACATTTTTTTTCCTAATCGGATTTTAGACCCCAGGTGAATAGAACTGGAGTAAGTATGACTTAAGATTCATGGCATCATAAGTTACATGTTTTTATTGGTCCATGCATGGCCGTTGCATAACTAAATTTAGTAATGTAAACCCATGTTCTTAGTATCAGAGTAACTGATAATACTTAGTATTTTAATATTTAAATGCTGAGTATTTAAAAACTTACTTGAGGGGACAATTAAAAGAGTTTAAACAGTGCTGTCAGACTGTGCTGAACAACCTGCTTCTTTCTCAGGCCTTGGCAGGTGCACAGCTTGTGACACTGTGTAGGGTCAGTAAAAACAAGATTCCACAGACTGACTGCTTACCTATGGGAATGAGATCAGGTTGCTGTGAAAGTTGCTAAATATTTAGCTTTCTATTTTATTTACTGTCTCTTCCTGAATCATAACAGTTTACAAACTGACACTGAGTAGCACTAGTCTAATGAAGCGATCCATTTTTTATTTCTTCTAAGATACTGTCTACACTCTATAGCAGGATTAAGCCAGACCCTGTTGGTCTTGAATGTATTTTGGTTCAGCAAGTATTAATTTGTACTAAACAACTACAAATGCTTAACTAGTCTGTTGAGTGAATAAATATGAGGTTCCTGTAAAAAAAATTGTTCCAAATTTTTACCTGCATTTAACCTATTAACTAGGTCAAAATTTCAGTCAGCAGTTTAAGAGCTAGTACAAATATCTCTGAGTAATTACTGCTACTGTTTACATCTCAGTGTGCTTAAAATTATATACCTTTCTGCATATTAAACAGTTTTCTGTTTTACCCTTATCTAAATATTGAAACCATAAAATTGGTTTGGCTAATTTATCTCTTTGTTTGTTTAAGCTGTCAGTCCACGATGCGTTGATATTATCACAACCCGTTTCCACACCTTTACCACTAAGGTAATGATGGTTTGCTCATTTGCTTGCTTTGTTTGCTTGTTGTTTGTTGGTTTGTCGTGGATAGAACCCAGGACCTTATGTATGTTGGGCCTTAAAAGCCACACCCTCATCCCATTTGATAGTATTTTAAATGCTATATTTATTTGCTTAAATCAGAATGCTTTAAAATACTTTACTGAGCCAGGCATGGTGGCATAAGCTTGTAATCCTAGCGTCTTAGAAGATTGAGGCTGGAGGATTGCAAGTTTAAGGCTAGCCTGGGCAACTTAGTGAGACCTGTCTTAAAATAAAAGGCTATGGTACCTGTAGTAGTTTGGTGGTAGAGCACTTGCTTAACTTACACAAACCCTGAGTCAAGAAAAGAAGAAAAAGGTAGAGTACTTTAGAGGCAGGCTGACAAGCTAGGTAAGGGTAGGCTTCCCTTAGTATTGCCGTCCTTGATACTGGGTGGGTAGTGTAGCACTTGAGAGAATTTCGAGGCTGGGGAAATGACTCAGCAGGTGAAGCGCTTGCTGCGTTAAGTGTGAGGATCTGAACTGTGGTCCACAGAACCCATGTGGAAAGCATGGGTGGGTGGTACGTGTCTGTAACCCCAGCGGAGGCCAGACAGGAAGCAAAGACAAGTGGATCCTGGAAGCTCCCTGGCCAGGCAGGTAGCCCGATGGTGTAGTATAGGCCAAGGATAGACCTTTTTGCAAACAAAGGCTGGAAGGTGCTGAGGCCCAACACCCTGAGGCTGTCTTCTGACCACCACATGCATGCCCACATACCGCCTGTGCACAGGGGCATGTACACGTGTTCCACAAAACCCAGAATTATAAGATCTGACACAGGAAGTGCTTACCTCTTGTCCTTCCTTCCCATATGCAGTTTGTAAGTAAATGTTCCTGGTGAGCTGGTGTTATTCTCCTACATACCCCTTTGCTGCTCTTCATCTGCCTCACTAATCCAGGCTACTCTCTGGACTGTTTGATTGTTAGCCTCTTAATTATCCCTTACTCTCACTCCTTCAGTTTTTTAATCTACCCTGCAGCCAGTGCGTCCTCTTAGGAGTACAAGAATAACTGAGTCAGTCATTTCTCTTTCGCCTACTCTCTTGTTATTTTCACATGCTCCCTTAGCTTTCTCCTGAGCCTTTACATATGCTGTCTCCCAGCCCCATCACTCCCTTGCCTCTGCTCCTTTGAACTCAGCTCAAATGTTTGGGCTTCAGAAAATCTTTCTTAATAAGTACTTGTTTGAATCACACCATATACTGCCTCATTAATTAGCTATATTCTGTTTCGCATTGCCAAGTTACAAATTGAAATTAACATTAGATCATTAACCTGTTTAGGAAGTAAATCTTGGTATACTTTAGCAAAGTAGTTTACAGCCCTTTCTCTTTCTGTTTTTAGTGGAGCCAACTTTAGTTCCTTACTGATGAATTTGGGTCCCGAGAATTGTGCAACACTGCTGCTGCTGGTCTTACTTGAGAGTAAAATTCTGCTGCATTCTCTTAGGCCGGCTGTCCTGACTGGGGTAGCTGAAGCCGTTGTTGCTGTAAGTATAGACTTACTACTAGAGGATTTGTACTCTCCTTTAAAGAAAGCAACTTTTAAATTCCAGCCCAGTCAGTTTAATATGAATGTAATTTGGATGTATGAAGAAAACAAAGGTGACTTTTGTTTGAGAAAAAAATGTCAGTTTCTAATTTTTCATAATTTAGTGTGCTCCAGAGAGTAAACACTTATTTATTACGTAACAGTAAAGCTTGTAAGTAGAGGCTGGTGATGTCTACCTGTAGTCCCATGTTTCCTGGGGAGGCACACATAAAGGTCTGGTCATTGTCATAGGGAACCAAGAAGAGACTGAAGGAACAAACCTACCAAAGTCCACCTTGGAAACCAGTCAGTTGACTGGAACAACTCACAGGTAGCTGCACCATGGAAATGCCCACTGTAGCCTAAAGGACACCTCCTGGGTGCTGGAACCCTGGCCATCTCTGCAGGACTTGCCAGCAGCACAATAGGTCAGATTAGTGAGCTGGTGCAATTGTTTACTGTCCCCTGACCTAGGAGAGGGGCCTTGTGAGGCTGAGTCAGGTCTCCCGGGCCTGGAATCTCTTGACTCTGCTTTCTCGAGGGAGATTGTTTCAGTTCGAAGAAAGTTGCTGCACAGTATCACAGCACTTGGGAGGCTGAGACAGAAATACATATATATCAAGATCCTGCCTCAACTGATCTCTGTGAGTTTGAGGCCAGCCTGGTCTCAGAGTGAGATCCAGGAAAGGCACCAAAAACTACACAGAGAAACCCTGTTTCAAAAAACGAAAAAAACAAACAAAAAACCCAAACAAACAAACAAAAGAGATTCTGCTTCAAATAAATAAATTAATAATAAAGCAGAACAAAACAAAACACCAAAGAAACTCTAGTTGATTTTATTTTAAATTGTGCAAATCAATTACATGGTTGATTTCTCATTTTAACTTTTAGCTATTTTCTTTAGTTATACTTACAGCTTTATTGTGAATAGGGTAATATAAAATGCTTAGCTCTTGGGTACATCACAAGTAAAGTCAAGTTCTACTTAAAACACTGTCATGCTTCCTTACTGCATTTAGAAATCAGATTGTGCTGAGTTTTTTGTTGCTGTGTGTGTGTGTGTGTGTGCGTGCGTGCGTGCGTGCGTGCGTGCGTGCGTGCGCGCGCGCTCGCATGCATTCATGAAATACCAGGCCTGTTATGTAGGTTCTGGGATCTGAACTCCAGATCTCATGATTGTACAGCAAGTGCTCTTTAACTGCTGAGCCATCTCTCTAGCCCTTGTTTATTTTATTTTACTATTTTTAATTTTATTTGTGTGTGTGTATGTATGTGTGTGTGGTATGTGTGTATCTGGACACATGAGTGTTGGTGCCTGGGGAGGCCAGAAGAGGGCATTGGATCCCCTGGAGCTAGAGTTACAGATGGTTCTGAGTCATTAGATATGGGTGCCTGGAACCAAACTCAGTTCATCTGTAAGAACGTACTCATTCCTCCCACCCCTGGTTTTGCCTTTTTTAAAAGACAGGCTCACACTCAGCTGAAGTTGACCTGGAACTTACCAGGTTGGTGGTCTTAACTTTAGCAGTTCTCCTGTCTTAGCCTCCTGTGTTGGGATTAGAGGTGAGAGCTGCCATTCCCAGTCACCTGCTTTCTTGCTTTATTCCTGGAACACTTATGTTCGTGTTTCAGGTAGTTGTAGTTTTCATAATGAAGCTCACGCTGTCTGTACTAGTATAACCTGCTCTGAACTCTAACCATGTTCCTGAGGGTCATTTTCTTTTTCCATAGTATTATTTACTTTCTAATAGAGTATATACTTTATTATGCCTTCTGTTTCTTTTCTACCTCTTCCTGTCAGAGTAGGTAGCAACAGGCAGGACAAGTCTGGCCTGACAGTTCATGTCTACCAGGAGTTATATGAGTAATAAAGTTTTATTGAAACATAGGCTACTTATTGACTTATTACCTGTACTATTTTCTTGTACAATAGCAGAGTTAAGTAATTGTTACAAAGGCTGTGAGGCCTAAAATACTCTGCGTTTTATAGAAAAAAGTAGACTAATATTCTAGACTGAAAGTAGGAGGGCATGGGTCTGTTTTATTGATACCGTGGTCTCATTGTCTAAGAGTATCTTAGATCTAATAAATGCTCGTGTATCTGTTAAGTATATAGTTCTTGAGTACAGAAGCCCCAGTCTTGAATAATAATCTGTAATGCCTGGCGGGGTGGTGATATAGTATTTCTTTGGGATGGGTGATGATGGGTGAAGGTGAAAATTGAACCAGGTGCAGAATGATTCTTACCTTAGAGAAAAGGTCATTAATCACAGTGTTGTTAGCATTCAGGTGGCAGAGGCAGGAAGACTAGAAATTCATGGTCATTCTACACAACATAGTGAGTTTGAAGCCAGCTATACGATACAGTGTTTTGTCTCATAGAAAATGTTTTTTGAATGAGCCTTTGTAGTTACTACAGTACAATTGGTTAGGAAGGCAACTATGTGAACCAAAAAATGATATTTAGTCTTTTTTTTTTCTTTTTAAGATTTGTTTTTATGTGTTTATGTCTGTGTATATATGGGCTAGTACCCATGAAGGCCAGAGGAGGGCTTCAGATCCCCTGGAGCTGGAGTTACAGGAGATTGTGGGGGGGGGGACCGTGGGAATCCAGCTCTGACCTGCTCCCACCTTTTGAAAGGTTCTTGCGGGGAGGAGAGAGGAATGAGGAAATATCAGAAAGATAGACCTAGATGATGAGGAGAAAGATACACAGGATAGCTTCAGGAGGGCCTGGGTCAATACCCAGTCCTCTCTTCGTTTATTCAAAAGGGCTTTTTAAACAGTGCCAAGGGGAGAGGCAAAAGACCTTCCCCTTGCAAGATCAAAGCACACCTTACAGCCAAGTGTAGACTCTTCCAGACACCTGGTAACCATGCTCGTGTTCAAATCATCCCATTATGCAGCCCTGCTGGGTAAGCAAGCCCAGGTTCTCTGACCCTAGTAAGGCCTCACTAGATAGCCTCTGTGGGCCCCCACGGTTGTGGACCTCTCAACATGGGTACTAGGAACTGAACCCAGGTCCTCTGCAAGAGCAGCAAGTGCTCTTAAGCATGGAGCCATCTCTCCACACCCTTAGTCTGTTTTTCCAACCTCTCAAAACTGTTCTTAGCCGGGCGGTGGTGGCGCACGCCTTTAATCCCAGCACTCGGGAGGCAGAGCCAGGAGGATCTCTGTGAGTTCGAGGCCAGCCTGGTCTCCAAAGCGAGTTCCAGGAAAGGCGCAAAGCTACAGAGAAACCCTGTCTCGAAAAACAAAAACAAAAAAAAAAACAAAAAAAAAAAACTGTTCTTAAAAACAGAAGCAAAAACAAACAAAAAACTCCCAACACACACATAAACACACACACCCCAATTAAGATAGCAATTTGTAAGTTAAAATTCCTATTAATTTTGGTGTGTATATGTTTGTTTGTGCGTGTACATGTGTTTATGTGGATGAGAGTGTGTGTATGGAGACCAGAGACAAACCTCTGATGTCATTCATTTTTGGTACAGTCCACATTCCAATTTTTTTTTTTTTGCGGGGGGGGGGGGGGACCAGCTCTCTCACTGGCTATGCTAAATGGCTAGCCAGCCACAGAGATCTGCCATTAAAAGAACTCATTGTGCGTGACTGTTTATTAAGATTCTCAGAGAATATTTTATATCAACTATATTTTGAAGAGGTCAAGCTTCACTGCAGTTGAATTCTTTTAAATGTTTATTTGAAGTGTAGAAAATATTTTGTTAGATCTTCAAGTGATTCTCAAAAGATTCCTTAATTTTAATAATTTGTTATATTTCCAATTTTAGTGTGGTACTTGATATAGAACCTTAGCGCACCTTTACCATACTTATGCTAAGCAAACACTCCACCGCTGAACTTAACCCAGCCCCCCATTGATTTGTCCCTCCCAAGGCCCACCCTCTTTCATGCACTTAGTTTGATTTTGGTCAGAGTTCATTAGTGGGCAAAATGCCTAAGTTTATAAAAACACAAGTTGTTTTTTTTATGATTTGGGAGGCAGTGTCCGCTCTGCTTCAATTCTCCATAAAATATGCATGTGGGATTTGTGTAGCCATCAGAAAAATTAACTTGCAAAGAGCTGTTAGGATTTTAAGTATGCCGTGATCATTATTATTCTTGAGAATTTTAATCCAGTAGTATCAATTTTGGAATGAAATTTAAAGTTAAAACAGATTTCATTGCTTTTCACTGGTCCCTTTCAGTACTAGTTAATTGTGTAATTGTCATTTGAATTTGGTTAATTTTTAAAACCTTTTCCCCTAGATGATCTTTCCATTTCAGTGGCAGTGCCCATATATCCCCCTTTGTCCTCTTTCACTGGCTGGAGTGCTTAGCGCACCTTTACCATTTATAGTTGGAGTGGACTCGAGGTACTTTGATCTGCATGACCCACCACAAGATGTTGTTTGCATTGACTTGGATACGAACATGATATATGTGTAAGTGATCCACCTTTGTTATCTCCCATGTGTAGTTTCCATCATACATAATTAGAGCTATTTAGAAACATCTAGAAATAAGTTGAATTGGCAGGAAATGGTATAGATAAAAAAAAAAAATTGGAGGCTGGGGATGTAGCTTGGTTGGTAGAGGGTTTGCTTAGCATTCTTTTGAAGCCTTGTTTTCCCTCTCCTTTACTGAGTATATGCTATAGTGGCATATGCCTGTAATCTCTGCACTCAAGTAGCAGAGGCAGCAGGATCAGAAATTCATGGACCCTCTACTCTATGGTGAGTTTGGAGCCAACCTATGCTACCTGAGACCCTCTCTCCAGGCCCTTGTGGTCACTGCAGTGCAATTGTTTGGGACAATACCTTTATGTGAACTGAAAGAATAGTTGTACGAAGGGAAGAAAACATTTGCTTAGAAAGTAATACTGAAGCCAGGTATGGTAGCTTATGCTTATAAACCCAGTACTTGGGAGATTAAAGAGGAAGATCACCATGAGTTGGAGACCATCCTGGGCTACATAGTGAGGTTCAGGTCAGCCTTAGCTACGAAGTGAGACATTGCCTCAAATAACCCCACAAAAATTTAAAGTTAAAATATACTGAAATGGATACACCAATGTATTTTGAAACTGTATGGCTATAGTGGCTCATTGTTATGTATATCTAGATTTATACACAACCTGGAAGAAGTAAATCACTTCATGAATTCTACTTCCCTCATTTCCTACACTTCTTCCCTCCTTCTCCTGGGAATTGAACCCAGGGTCTGGTGTGAGTTAGGCCTGATCTCTACCACTCAGCCTCATAGGTAGCTGTAAAATTTTGTTTGTGAAAGTATCACATATCCCAGGCTGGCCCTGAATTTGAGCTAGCTGTGGTAGCCAAGGGTGATTTTGAACTGATCTTCATGCTTTTCTCAAGTGCTAGGATTACAGGTATGTACCATACACTCAGCCCAACATCTTTTCTCTTATGACTATAAAAATACAAGTTTTATAGTTGATGGTCCCTTGGTTAGACAGAACATGGAATGTGAACATATGGCAGTTTCCTATACATCAGGTACATTATCATTGTCATTTTAGAGAGAAGAAATTTGAGTAACAGACTTTCAAAGTGTTTGTTTGTTTTTTAAGTCAGATAGATAGTCAATGTTAGAGCCAGTTTACAAACTGGTAGTGATAATACAAACAGGGATGGCAGGGTTGATTTGGGGATTTAAAAAGTAGCATTTTAGATACTACATGATTACATCAAGTGAAAATACTTGATTAGAGTTAAATGTGACATGCCATCAATTTTTAAACACATGATGGTTTCATAGTTGATTTGACATCTTATTTATTTACTTACTTATTTACAAGAAAGATCTTATACAGGTCAGTGGTGGCACATACCTTTAATCTCAGCACTCAGGAAGCAGAGGCAGGCAGATCTCTGTGAGTTCAAGGCCAGCCTGGTCTACAAAACGAGTTCTAAGATAGCCAGGACTGTTACACAGAGAAACCCTGTCTTGAAAAACAAAAACAAAACCAACAAAAAAAGAAAGATCTTACTGTGTGTCCCTGGCTGGCCTGGAACTTGCTATAGACCAGGCTGTCCTTAAACTTGGGGTGGTTCTCCATCCTTTGCTTCCTAAGTCATAGGTATTTGCCATCATACCCAGCTACAGTATGTCTTTTAACAGTACATGGACCATGGGAATTGTTACAGCCCTTAGTCAGTTATCTTTTCAGGGAGGATACTATATTTGCTTCTGTGCTGGTGGTATTACCACCCAGAGAGTATTAGAAGTTAATTTCTACTTGGACTTTCTTGGACCGTGCTGGTAATATTTGGTTGGACTGTAGTAATTGAAGGGGGAATACCTTCTTCCCATTTAAAATCTAAGCTAAACAAACACTAATGAGTCTTAGTTTTATTTTCCTTAGTTCTAACATCCTTCTTGATTGTGACCAAAAGAGAGGCCTTTAAAATCCAAGACTCTTTTAACTAAGCCTTAGGTCAGGTGAGGCTTTGGTGTTTCTGTAGGCTTCCATTCACTGAAAACTGGAAAGCCTCGTACATACACGCTGAGTTGTAGAAGATAACTTTCCAAAGCCATTGTCTCTACTCTATTTTATGTTTCTGAATTACGAAATTTTGTAAATTTTAACTTTTATTTAGCTTATATCTGCGTCTTTTTTTAATGTTTTTATGGTCATAGACTATGTTAAATAATGTGTTTGATTTATTCTTATACCTTTGTGAGGAATGCAATGAACTAAGTGTACTTTACTTCTTTGTTAAGTTCCAGTTCTTGGTTTGGGCTTATAGTATTTTAGAGGTCTGCAAATAGGCTAACATCTCAAGTCAGTTAGTTTAACCCTTAAAATATTATAATATTTATTGTAACTTTGGAAGTCAGACTTCAAGTCAGTGTTGTAATATTTACTCTAGTGCGGAAGGCTGTTGGAGGCGTAGATGGAGGCAGCCACATTGACTAAGGTCCATTGAAAAGGAAAGAGCAGCATCCTAAGAGCATCTCACTCCATTTGTCAATCTTCAGTGCATAAAAAAATGCCCTTTATCTTTAACTTTGACATAAGCATTTTGTTTAGTACAAATGCATTAGAAATAACAGATTTTCTTAATTCTGATTTAATAGATCTGATGAAAAGAAGAACATAAACTGGAAGCAGCTTCCCAAAAAGCCATGCAAAAGTCTGCTTGGGACCTTGAGGAGGCTGTATCCCCAGCTCTGCTCAGGTGAATGTGAGGAGGGAGTGGACACTGACCACAAATGCAAATGGGAATTAGCTCTGTCTGTCTCTTTCTTTCTTTTTAGTATTTTATTTCTAATAGTGTGTGTGTGTGTGTGTGTGTGTGTGACATGTGCATGCACATATGGGTACCTGTAGAACCCAGAACAGGGTGTCAGATCCCTAGGAGCTATAAGCTACTTAGTGTGCATGGTTGGTCCCATGCAAGAACAGTATGCATTCTTAACCACAGACCCATCTCTAACCCCTTTTTGCTGTTGAGACAGTGTCTTTGCTATATTAGCCCAAGTTGGCCTGGGATTTGTGATCCTTTTGTTTCTGCCTCTCCCCTACGAAAGTATTTTAAATGCGAGAATAAGATAATTAAAATAAGATAATTGTTAAACATTGTGTGCTGCTTAATGAGTTATTATATTACAGACATAAACAATGTATAGTTAATGATTTTTTTAAGCATTTTCTCTGTACCCTGCCCTCCTTTCTATTCTCTGTCTTGAGAACTGAAAGTGACTTCAAACTCCGGATCCTTTTGTCTCTACTTCCCAAATGTTAGGGTTCCAGATAGATGGAAGGTACTGGCCCAGTTTGTGTAGTTCTGGGGAGTGGACCCTGGGCTAGCTAGGTAAGCACTCTACTGTCTGAGTCATGTCCCTATCCTGGTTGTTGGGTTGTTTAGGATTTTTGAGACTGGATCTCATGTTTATCTGGGCTGGTTCCAACTATGCAGTTGAGTTACCCCAGCACTTAGGAAGAATGAGACAGCAAGATGTTGAGTGTCAAGCCAGCCTGGGTTACATAGCTAGAATATAGCCAGACTCTCGAAAAACAACAAAACAAAACAAGAAAGAGAGAAAGAGGAAGTTGTGGGCCTTATTTTGACTATTTTCTTCTTCTCGTTCAGTCCTTACATAAATAGGTGTTCTGTATTAATGCCTTGGTTTGTTTGTACTTACGTTGTCAGTTCACCGAAAAACTCAGGAAAGTTCAGCCATTGAGATGACTCCAATTGAAGCAGATTTCTCTTGGCAAAAAAAGATGACACAACTTGAGATGGAAATCCAAGAGACATTTTTGCGATTTATGGCGTCTGTTTTAAAAGGGTATAGGTCGTATCTCAGACCAATCACAGAAGCTCCTTCAAATAAAGCCACAGCTGTGGATTCATTGTTTGATCGACAGGGTGAGTGTCAGTGAGGTCACAGTTGCTTTCATTGAAGTCAAAGGTATTTCCGGCATATTTACTACATCCATAGAAATTCATATTCAAATGTAAGGAATTTCCATATTCTGTAGCCTACCTGTATTAGTAGAGAATTTTAAAAATTTATACCCCATTATTTTCCCTTAAAAATAAAATTGAAGGTGTCTGATATGAAGAGTCCAATGTGTTACGTGCATTCACAATCCCAAATAGTCAGTTATCTCAGGAAGACACGTCTGCGACTCGACTGCCTTTCTTCCCTCAGCTTTGCAGTTTGTACCTTTAAAGACTCCCCAACAATTAATTTACAGACTGAAGCCACCAGTTTTTATTCATTTTGTCAACTGTAACTTTGTTTCTGGAGAAAACATACATTGTTTAGTGATTGCATTTTGTTTTTCAAAACAGGGTTTCTCTGTGTAGCTCTGGCTGTCCTGGAACTCACTCTGTAGACCAGGCTATCCTCAAACTAAGAGATCCTGCCTTTGCCTTCTGAGTGCTAGGATTAAAGGCATGTTCCACCATGCCAAGCTGGCAGCATTCTTTCAAATGAGTAATTTGGAAGACGTCATTATCAAATAGAAAATAACTGAAAATATTTTGTAGGCATCCATAAAATCACATCTGAGTTAGAATTTCTTCTTGGCCATTTGTAAAGATGTGCTTAGGCCTTCATGTCTCCTAACAAAGTGAGGGTGTTGTGTATAGCTGTGCGGATGGCATAAGAATCTGTGGAAAGCAGCTAGGAAAAGTTCCTTCGGTATTAATGTAGTAGCTAGTACCGTAGTGGTGAAGAAATGGAGGAAACCTCAGGACCACACAGGCTTGCAGAGTTGCTTCCTGGGGCAGCAGTAGGCAAGTGTCAGAGGCTGGTTTACTTGTGACAGTTTGGAAGTGAGGCTGAGATCCAAGTTTCTTCTGAGGCCTCTCTTCTTGGCCTATAGATGGCTGTTTATTACCACTTTGGGTCTAAATTTCCTTTCATAGGACACGAATGGCATCAGAGCAGGACCCATCCAATGACTCCATTTTAAGTCTGTAATTGATTTTAAAGACTTTCTTTCCAAATATTGTCATATTTAAAATAATAGGAGTTAGGACATTAGCATATGAGGGTTTTTCTTTGTTTCTTTGGTTTTTTGAGGGGGAAGCAGTCCAGCTCACAACAGTATGTCTGTGTCCCTGATCCCCCCCAAAAGTAAATGTTAAAAGATTAAATGGGAGATCAAATTTAAGATTATATTCAGGTTACTTAGTTGCCTTCAGTGACAGTCTAAGAATATTAACCTCTATGGACAGTAGTGGGTCGTTAACTAATGGGGTCTCTCCTGTCTTTCTCTGAGAATGACATTGATCTGAGGTTTTATATAAACAGTACAGCATTTGTTAGGGAATGCAGACTTTAGACAACAGAGTACTACAAACACGAATTACAGTGTTGATTACATGAGAGGGCTAACTTGGTAAGAGATCTTTCCTGAAGACATAACAAAGTGAAGAATGGGTAGGAATTGGATAGTGGCCTTGGCTTAACGTTTTATGCAAACAAAATCTCTGTGTGTTGGGGTGTTCTGTGTTGTGTGAGTGGGTCAAAGAAAGGGGTCACTCGAAGATGAAATTTTTAGGCCCATGTGGCAGCAGGAAGGTCCAGGCTCTGATGAACTGAACCTCAAAAAACTGTACAAAGGCATGTTTATTGATTGTTAAACAAAGTTGTTTTTCGGGTAAAGTATTTCCTCATGAGACAGTCCCTAGTCTAATCTATATGTTTTTCTAAAGGAAAGCATCACATGCCTTTGCTACTTAGTCCTTATTACATATCGTTTGCAGTACACAATAATCCAAGAGCCTCAGGTGTGCCAGAAGTATCTTAAGACCAAAATCATGCAAAGGCTCTAACACTCCCCTCAGAAAAACAGTACTACAAATCACAGAAAACAATCACTGTTTTCCACAATGATTCTTCAAGGTCAAAGTACTTCTAGAAAGCAACTATTCACCCTAATGTTTACCCTTGATACAGTGACTCTGCTAGATTACTACAACAATACCTTCACATAGGTGTCATTTAACTTCAGTAATTTTGTTTGCCCCATCCTTTTCCTTCCCATCCATTTCATTTAAAGTACAGTGCAAACAGGCTATCATTTCTTCTATAACTGTTGTTACCTTTAGAATTGCCTAGATTTACATGTATGAGCTGCTATATCATTGTGTTGTTACTCAACATTTCCATCTATTTTTTGGAAATTTTTTTTTTTTTTTTTTTTTTGGTTTTTCGAGACAGGGTTTCTCTGTGTAGCTTTGCGCCTTTCCTGGAACTCGCTTTGGAGACCAGGCTGGCCTCGAACTCACAGAGATCTGCCTGGCTCTGCCTCCCGAGTGCTGGGATTAAAGGCGTGCGTCACCACCGCCCGGCTGTATTTTTTGGAAATTTTGATTGTATCAAGAGCTACTTTGCCTAGTAGAAATACCACATGAGCTACAATATGGTTTTAAATTTTTAGTAGCCACAATAAACATGTAACAACTAAGAAAAATTAATTATAACTACATGTCCTCTAACATGTCCCAGGCAGTATCATTTCAACATACAATCAAAAATTTTAAATTATTAATGAAATAGCTTTACATTCTTTATTTTCATATTGTCTTTGAAATGCAGTATGTCTTTTATAATTTACAGTACAGTTCCAATAGTTGCATTTAAGATGGTGTGTTACCATACATGGTTACTGAAATAAACAGTATGGATCTGGAGACTTGATTATTAAGGATTTAAGTTTAGTAATTTTGGCATATAGCACCAAAATACAGCCCTTTAAATATATAGAATTATAGAGTCTCAGAGAAGAATGTTTGTTTATTTGTTTGGTTTGGTTTTGAGATAAAGTTTCTCTGTGTAGATCTGGCTGTCCAGGAACTTGCTCTGTAGACCATGCTAAGCTGAACTCAGAACTCAGAGATCCGCCTGCCTCTTCTTCATGAGT
Source organism: Peromyscus californicus insignis (assembly GCF_007827085.1). Classification (NCBI taxonomy): domain Eukaryota; kingdom Metazoa; phylum Chordata; class Mammalia; order Rodentia; family Cricetidae; genus Peromyscus; species Peromyscus californicus. Next base: position 64,466,312 of record NW_026294573.1, on the reverse strand, counting down.
GCTGGGACTCAAGGCGTGCCCCACCACACCCAGCTGAGAGAGTTTCTGTCTGAGGATGTAGGGCTGAGGTTCCTTAGAAAATTCGTAATTCAGTGAGAAGATTAGTATCTGGGATTTTCGTAGTTGAATCAGGCAGGAAGAGCTTTACATGATTATTAGAAATTTCCATAAATGTGGGTTTGTATAAAGGTAGTATAATATAGATGAGTATAAAGTAATGTTTGATGTGACATTAGTTCCTCTTTAAAATTCGTTATGATTCTGTTTTTTCAGGTTTTTTAAAAAGTCGGGATCGAGCCTATACAAAATTCTATACCCTTTTATCTAAAACGCAGATTTTTATTCGTTTCATTGAAGAATGCAGTTTTGTAAGTGATAAAGATACTGGATTGGCATTTTTTGATGACTGCATTGAGAAGGTAAAATTTTGTTTTATATGCCATCTTTAAGAAAAACCACACTGGTTTAACTGCATAATAATTGGGTTTTTAGCTCAAAGTAATCTGATGCAGACAGATATGCGTGCGTGCGTGCGTGCGTGCGTGCGTGCGTGCGTGCGTGTGTGTGTGTGTGTGTCTTTCCTCTATGGTGTCTCCTTGCTACTATGCTTGATTTACTTTTCTCTCTGAGCCTGTTAAGTGTTAAGAATGTATCCTCATGCCGGGCGGTGGTGGCGCACGCCTTTAATCCCAGCACTCGGGAGGCAGAGCCAGGCGGATCTCTGTGAGTTTGAGGCCAGCCTGGACTACCAAGTGAGTTCCAGGAAAGGCGAAAAGCTACACAGAGAAACCCTGTCTCGAAAAACCAAAAAAAAAAAAAAAAAAAAAAAAAAGAATGTATCCTCACCTTTCTAAGTCTTACTGGCTTTTTGTTTGTTTGTTTGTTGTAGGTGGATTTTTCTTTGGGCTGCCTGCTCATAAAAAACACGGAGACTTATTATTAATTATGAAAGATCAGCCTATAGCTTAGGCTTGTCCCACTAGCTCTTATAACTTAAATTAACCCCTTTCTATTCATGTACGTGTTGCCATGTGACTTGTGGCTTTTACCTCTCCTCCTAGATGTCTGTTCCCTCTGCATCTAGCTGACAATTCCACCTTTCTTCTTCCCAGAGCTCTCTCTGTCAAGAAATCCTGCCTATGCCTCCTTCCTAGCTATTGACTGTTTAGCTTTTTATTAAACCAATCACAGTGACACATCTTCACACAGTGTAAAGGAATAATCCACAACAGTTTGTTTTAGCTAAATGAACAGGATACAATTAGCTTTATTAAAAAGCTATGGATTATATATAGTGGTACACTATGTCTTCTTGCTTTACTGTTTTTCTGAATACTTTAATATCTTTAAGGCTTTTTTGTTATTGTTCAGGTTTCTTTTGAGCCAGAGTCTCTTGTGACCCATGTTGACTTTGAACTTGCTACATTACTAAGAATGACTTGAACTCCTTATTCTCCTGCCTCCACCTTCCAAATGATTTCATGTGTTTTCTGACTAGATTTTTGGAGCCATTTGTTTACACAAATCATAAAAGATTTGAGATCATATCCATGAATGGCTGAGTAGTATGTTTTAATTTTTAGTGACCTTCATTGATTCATATGCCTTAGAAACCATGTATGAATAAGATTTGTTTATGAAATAACCAAAGTCAAGTATGATACGTACCTGTAATCCCCCTGCTTGAGAGGCTAAGGCAGGAAGATGGAAAGTTCAGGGCCAGCATACACTACACAGCAAGTTCTGGGCCAGCTGTGGCTACATAGTAAGACCTGTCTCAAAGAGTGAAAACGAGGAAGGGGAGGAAGGGAAGGAAGGAAAGGAAACTAACGAAAAGAAATAACCTGTCCTGTGAGCCACAAGACAAATGTGCTTTAATCTAAGCATATAGGACCTAAAAGTCGTTTCTGAAATGTTTTTGTGTATGCCTGGCATTGAAACAAAAGGTTTATTTGTGTGTGTGAGGTGTATGCACACGTGTGTGGTGGTGCACATGTGCAGAGGCCAGAGGAGGATGTTGGGTGGTGTCCTGCTGTACCACTCTCTACCATGTTCTAGGGTCTCTCCCTGAACCCGGGGGCTGGGCTGCTTGCCAGCAGCTCCAGCAGTCTTGGTGTCTCTGCCGTCCTCCTCCTCCCCCACTGCACTGGGGTTACAGGCGTGTGCAGCTGCCCTGCTCCTTGTGTGGGTCTTGTGCTTGTATAACCAGTGCTCTTAGCCACTCAGCCACCTCTCCAGCCCTGAGTTTCTTCTTCTTCTTTTTCTTTTTTTTTTTTTTTAAATTGAGTGTTCTTAACCACTGAAATATTACTCTAGCCCTGAGTTTCTTCTCCTTTTTTAAAAAATCAGGATTAAAAAAAAAATTTAAACTATTGAATTAAGTAGAGGTTTTTACTAAGAATTTCTCTTTTCCTCTTCCAGTTGTTTCCAGATAAAGGCGTAGAGAAAACAGACAAGGTATGATTTTTTTTTCTTATATTGAAATGCCAGGTTTCAGAATTAGATATTGCTTATATGCATATTAATTGGAGAACATACTTATTTTCAGGTTGACTTGGATTCAGCAGAAGACACCAAGTTGATAGAGCTAGATGATTCACAGAAAAGTGAGCACACTGTGTTTATCATGCCACCCGAGCCACCTCCTGAGGATGGAAGTAACTTGTCACCTCAATACAGGTAGCATGAACTTGTTAAGAGCTACTTGGGCATAGTTTCGGTAGTTTATTTCAATTTTTGCTATTACTAAGAGATGTCCATCTTAGTAATTTGTGTAGATAATTTTCAATGTGAATAATACGAACATGCTATGGAGTTGCCACCAGGCGTTAACAGTGTAAGGATGAATGGCCTTATTAGAAGGGAAGTCAGACATTAATATCATTCACTTAAGTGTTCCACCATATTTTCATCTTTAGAATTTGGGTTTAGGGGTTTGTTGTTGTTGTTGTTTTGAGATTCCTTACTAACTTAGGAGTTTTAATCCTGTGAAATTTTTGAGTTAGTGAGATAGAGAAAACGTGAAAGTTTAAGACCAGGGATCATTCATTCTGTGTTTAAAGAACACCTAACAAATAGGATTTAGATGAAAATCTTTTCAGAAATTACAATAAATTTGTTTTCGTTTTATAATCATCATGGCTCATAGTTTAGTAAACTTAAAAATGAAAAAAGAAATCTAGCATAATTTAGTACTAATCTTAGATTTATTAATAGCTTTGGGATGTGTGTATATTGTATAGATGAGTTCATTTTCTTTGTAACCTGTGCTTGCCTAAATGACAGGTCTGAACATTCTTCCATGCCATCATAATTTTTCCTGCCTTATGATTTTAGTGACCACATTGTATACAGTTACTGTAATTAATTTACCTTTTTCCTGTGCTTTGTCCATAGTTCTTTGTATCTTTGCAGATATGTTTTGTTTTTGTTTGTTTGTTTTAGGCTGTATTTGTACAATAATTCTCTAAGGAAAAGTCAAGTACCTTTGTAAAGAGACTGTAATCTCAGTAGGACCAAGTCAGACAGGATTATTCTTGTAGTTGAGTATCTTAATTGAGTGTAAAGTGCTAGTTTGATTTCATGCTGTAGAATTCATTTTTATTTTGACTTGTGTGGTTGAGGCTTTTAGTTCTGACATGTAAGGCACAATCAAGTAGAGAAAGGCAATCTTTCTGAGAAGAGAATTTGCCAAACTAAATCAGAGACAGTTTCCAGGGAGAAAGAGTCAGTCATATAATAAACATCTAGCTTTCCTAGCATTCAAAGAAATGCATACCAGACTGTTGAACAGAAGCATTTTAACTTACCCAGTGGAGGCTGGGCTATGCTGCTGGAGTGTTTGGTAGTATACTCATTTTTGAAATCATCTGCTATTGATTAGAATAAGTTCAATTCTTTCTGGGCGGTGGTGGCGCATGCCTTTAACCTCAGTGCTCAGGAGGCAGAGGCAGGATCTTTGTGAGTTCAAGGCCAGCCTGGTCTACAGAGTGAGTTCCAGGTTAGGCTCTAAAGCGATACAGAGAAACTCTTCCTTGTGGGTTAGGGGTGGGATGAGGGAGTAGGGGTGGGGACGAATAAGTCCAGTTCCCTTGAGAAACACTGGTTTATTTAGTATTCATTTTAAGAAATTAAGCAAAAGTGTTAACAAAGATATACATACAAAGACAGTTGACAATATTCTAAAGTAACTGAATAATATCCAGCAGTGTAAAGAACTAGTTAAATCATAATGTATCTTTAAAATAAAAAGACTAGTTTTTTTTTTTTAAATACTGACATAAACTAATGTCTTAAAGAAAATGTCGATTATAAAATATACTAGCTGGTATTTTTAAATATAATTATCCTTGAACATATGAATTTTATTGAAAGAGTTATGAATTTCTCTTTTTAAGTAAGAGTCAGAGATTTTTCTTTTTAGAAACTGGTTGAAAATAACAAATAGGTGGGAGCAGCTAGAGTTCCAGATAGGATATTCTGTAGCTTCTAGCTGTGTTTTCTCATACAATTGTAAGGAATTTTCAAGAATTATCCGATATGTGAAATTTTTACCTCAGTACTGAGTAGTTGAAGAAATAATGGATTTTCAGTCAGCAGTTCTGTTTTTGCTTTTTATTTTAGTTACACATGCTTTCCAATGTTGGATCCTAAGCTTTTTGACAGCCCACAGGAGCTGAAACTGTGCTTCAGTAGACATCCTCCTGGGAGTAACATTACAAACAGCCCTGCTCTCATGGCTAAAAGAACAAAACAGGTCAGATCCTCCTTACCTAACCCTTGTTCAGTGAAAATATAAACTGTATATGTGACATGCAGCTTGTAGTATAGAATCCTCAGCAGCCGTCTGAAGCTGTGTGGTTCTCATGAGTTAACTCTGTTCTTGTACCTACTTGATATTCAAGCCGAAGTGTAAAGCTCTCATTCATATTTAAGGGAAGTCTTGGGAACCAATCATACCTTAAGTAAAACTAACTTTTCTGGACATGGTGGCATGCACTTTGAATCTCAGCACTCAGGAAGCAAAGACAGGAGGAGGCTCACTATGAATTTGAGGCCAGCCTGGTTTATACAGTGAGTTCTTGGCCAGTCATCACTACATAGTGAGACCCTGTCTCAAAAATTAAAAGAAATAAAACAAAAGGTCTATAATTTAGCCTGGCAGTGGTGGCGCACACCTTTAATCCCAGTTCTTGGGAGGCAGAGGCAGGCAGATCTCTGAGTTCTAGGCCAGCATATATATATAAAGTTATATATATAACTTTATTGTGATATAATCCATATACTGCACAATTTACCCACTTAAAGTGTATATAATTCAGTAGCTTCTCTTCCACTCTGGGACTTTGAATGTGTTCTCATGGTTGTGCAACCACCACCTCAGTTAATTTAGAGATGCAGATAACTCCAGAAGAAAAGCCCACATCCTTTAGCCATTCACCACCACAGCCTTTCTCCCACAACCCTCTGTAACCACTGGTCAGCCCCCAAAGGTGCAGTGTATCTATTCTAGGCATTTCATAGACAGGATAATGCAGTATTAGTGATTGTCTTCTTTAACTTAGTATAATCTTTTCATCTTCTAGCATGAGTTAGTGCTTCATTTGGACTGAGTCGTATTCCAGTGCATGCATACAGCAGTTTATCTGTTCATAGGCATGTAACAGTCCTTACTGTTGGCTACTGTGAATAATGTTGATCTAAGCATATGTGTGCAGTTGCCAAGTAGCTATATGTTTTCATGTCTTTTTAATATATCTAGGAGTAGAGCTGCTGTGTTTATGGTAATTCTCTGTTGAATATTTTGAGAAAATGCTGTTATTTTCCAGAATGGCTACACTATTTTTCATTTCCATTAACATTGTTCAAGGGTTCTGATATTACAGTATCATTTTCAGTTCTTATTATCTGCCTTTTAAAAATTACTGCCATTTTGGTGAATATGGAGTGATACGTCACTGTAGCTTTGATTTACGTTTCCTTTGTGTCTTAGGTACAGTATAGCAAATATTACATAAAAGGGAGTTAACCACAGGACAGCCTAGATAGACATTTTACTTTACTATAGCATCTGGTTTAGGAATAAGGGATTAAGTATGCTGAGATGCATTAAAATAACATCCTTTATACACAGATATTTTGAGGTTCTTCAGAATGAACTGAAATTATGGCAATTCTTCTGCCTCAGCCTCCTGAGTATTGGGATTATAGGTATAAAGCCACAGTGTCTAGTCTTGGACCAGTTATTTTTAAAGACCTACTCAGAGATTCAATGTAGACAATAAACTTGGAAGGGAAAATTAAGTGGAAATCTTGGCAGGAAATACCCTAGGGCATCTTAATTGTTAGTAGTGAGAAGAATGAGAAAAAATATTGCTGAAGACTAAAGGAGGCCTGGCAAAAGGAAGGTACCTGTTGTATAGGCTTGGGGACCTGAGCTTATCCCCATAGCCCATCTAAAGGTAGAAGGAAAGAATGATTCAACAGTGGTGTTCTCTGACCCCTGCACATGGGCAGTGGCCCATGCACACACACACACACACACTAAAAAGTTAGAGAGCCAGGCACAGCGTTTGGGAGGTGGAAGCAGGAAAGTCAGGAGTTAAAATGGATATCATAACACTTGCCAACAGATGGTTGTAGAGTAGTGTGAAATATTACTGTAAACCAGGGTTTCTTAAACTTTTTTCGCTTATGCTCTCTTTTCACCTGAGAGTTTTTTATATGATCCCAGGTATCATAAAACTTTTTAAAACATATATGTAAATTATATATGTAATTAATTACATTAGCAGCCAGGACAAATTTACATGCTAATGAGATTGATTTCCTTGTTCATTTTTACATGAAGGATTAAATCTTGACTGAATATTTAATGTTGCAGGATATTTGGCATATTGAGTCTTTTTCAGAGTTGATCAATACTTTGATTTATACTTAGTGTTGAAAATGCCACTTTTACATAAATATATAGTATGAAGTAACATAAGTGTGTTTAGGACCAGTCCAGAAGTTATTGGAAATTCTGTCCTAATCCTAAGCCAAGAGTCACTCAAGTGACTTTTTTTTAAATAAAACTCAAGTCCATGCAACAATTTTTAAAAGTAAAACATTCCAGTGCAATACAGTCCAAAAGTAAAACTGGGTATAGTTCATTCCGTAAAGTGCTCAGTCTGCAGGCGTGAGGACCTGGGCTCTGCCCCAGAACCCACATCCAAGAGCCAGGTGGGTGAGGGAAACCTGTCACCTCAGTGCTGAGGAGGCAAAGATACGAGAGTCCCTAGGGCTGGCTGGTCAGCCAGCCTTGTCTAATCAGAGAGGCCCAGGCCAATGGGAGAGCCTGCCAAAAAGAAAAGAAAAGAAAAACAGGGTGGATAATGAGGAGTGACACCTGAGTGGACCTTGGCCTCCACATGCACATGCACACATATAATAGGAACATGTATCCCCCCAAAAAAATCCTTACTTGATGTTTACATACTGAGGAATTGTGGTAGGGAAATAGTAAATCTTTTTTTTTCTTTCTTTCTTTTTTTTTTCTGCAATGTGTTATAAAAACATTGGATTCCTAAAAATAAATTGTATTGAATAACAGTAAAGGCATTCTAGACACTTCTGTTGGCATTTGGGATGTGATGGCACACAGCGAGCACTCAGAAACACCTTGGAATCTTTACACACCTGATTTTGAATTACTCTTTGGCCATGGTATACTCAGACATTTTACCATTGTCATAGTTTACATGTTTCTGACATTCACTTAATACAACTCCATTTGGGGTTATGACCCACAGTTTAAGACGCTGGGCTATAAACCAAAGTTCATGGAATCATGTGGCACAGAATTAAAACTATAAAATGCTTCATTTTTAAAGTGTAAGTTTACATTAAGAATTTCCCTTTTGCTAGGCGGTGGTGGCACACGCCTTTAATCCCAGCATTCAGGAGGCAGAGGCAGGTGGATCTCTGTGAGTTTGAGGCCAAGGCCAGCCTGGGCTACAGAACGAGTAACAGGACAGGCTCCAAAGCTACACAGAGAAACTCTGTCTCGGAAAAAAAAAGAAAAAGGAATTTCCCTCTTTTTTTTTTTCTTCTTCACTCACTATAATGGGTTATAATGAATACAGTGATGTTTATTTCTTTATAGGAGATAAAAACAGCTCATAAGTTGGCGAAGAAATGTTATATGAATCCACCACAATGGGCCAAGTGTCTCTTCAGTCATTGTTACAGCTTGTGGTTTATCTGTCTCCCAGCGTATGTTAGAGTTTCTCACCCCAAGGTCAGAGCGCTCCAACAGGCATATGATGTACTTATTAAAATGAGGAAGACAGATGTGGATCCACTAGATGAGGTAAGTACAAGACACATATTGTTACCTTCTTTTTTTTTCCCCAATGTGGTAGATGAATTCAGGGCCTTGCTTGTGCTTGGCAAGTGAGCTTATATCCCTAGCCCATGCTGATACATGTTGTTTTATAATTTTAAGTGTTTGGGTCTTGTCAGTTATGGTGATGCACAATTACAATTCTAGCACCTTCGAGGCAAGAGATTGTCCCAGCTTTCAGGCTGGCATACCCTGGGCTACAGAGCAACACCCATTCCTAAAAATAAAAAATGAAAAGGAAGGTAGGAAGGCTAGTTGGTTTAGCTCTCAGTCAGCCGGGCGTGGTAGCACACACTTTTAATCTCAGCACTTGGAAGGCAGAGGCAGAGGCAGAGGCAGATGGATCTCTATGAGTTCAAGACCAGCCTGGTCTACAGAGTGAATTCCCCAACAGCCAGGGCTACACAAAGAAACCCTATCTCAAAAAAACAAAAAATTAGCTCTTAGTCATTTTAAAGCATGCTCAATCATTTTCATGAAGAGTTATGGTAAAACTATCATTCTATTTCATGCTGCTGATATATATTGTTTGTTCAAAATATTTATTAAAAGTTACTGCTTTGGCCAGGTGTGGAAATGTACACATCTTTAGTCCCAGCACTTGGCCAGCCTGATCCACATAAGTTCAAAGTCAGCCAAAGCTACATAGTGAGACCCTGTTTAAAATAAATAAATAAACCCACAACAACAAAATTACTGCCTTGCCTGGGAGTGGTGGTGCATCTGTCTCAGCATTTGGGAGACTGAGGCAAGACGGGGGTCACTGTTTTAAGACCAGCCTGGGTTACTTTGTGAGATGCTATCTCATATTAAAACAATGAAAAACTGTCACTTTGCAATGAAGCAAGATGTCCTTTCTTAGGTCACATTATTTGTTCTTACACAGAATGTAATAGTGATTTCATTTTGTTCTTAATATAACTTCATTAGGAAACAGAGGTAAAAGACTTGCAAGTGGTTCTTGGTACATGGTTCTCAGTAGGTAAATCATGTAAACTCTTTCAGATTATTCATCTGAAACTAGTGCTTCATTTTTCAACATTGGCACTGTCGACTTACGATGAACAAAATTATTGGTGGTGGTGGTGTATGTGTGTATCCTGTACATAACAGGATGTTTAGCAGTGTTGCTGGCTCCCACCCACTAGAGGCCAATAATAATCCTTCTCTCCCCTTCCTCGGTTATGACAGTCATTGCCCCTGGAAAACTTTTTATATAGAGAATAATAACACTTCTTCATAAGGTTGACTTAAGTCAGTTGATAGATCATTCCTGGCTTATAGTCAGCATTCAGTAAATGATGTGCTGGATGTTATTATATATTCTTTCTCCTTCCAGCCTTAGATCCACCTTAAGAGGTATTTCTATCATCTAGCTGGAACTTGGAGAAACTGAGGCACTTACTTAGCTTTTCTCTCTGTTTTCCTCTTTGAAAGTTTTTTTTTTTATTGTTTTTTTTTTTTTTCCTTTGTTTGTTTTGTTTGAGACAGTTTTTTTTTTTGTGTAGCTCTGGCTTTCCTGGAACTCACTCTGTAGCCCTGGCCTCAGACTTACAGAGATCAATCTGCCTCTGCCTCTTGAGTGTTGGGCTTGAAGGCATGCGCCACCACCGCCTGGCCTTTTTTTTTTTTTTTCTTTTGAAGATAGTGTTTCACCATGTGACCCCGATGGGCATGGAGCTCATTATGTAGACCAGGCTAACCTTGAACTCAGAGATCTGCCTGCCTCAGTCCCTGCCTCCAGAGTGCTAGGACTAAAGAAAGGTGTGCCTTCTTTCATTTCCTCTTTTGTTTCTCTCTTTTTTTTTTTTTTTTTTTTGGTTGTTGTTGTTGTTTTGGTGGTACCCCTAGGGATTGAACCTGTAGTCTTACACAAGCTGGCCAATGGCTCAGTTACTGAAATACCTTGCTGTGCATACTCTGTCAATCTTTTTACATTAGTTTACAAATCCCATCTGTTAAACAGACATCCTGAAGCTACTGTTCCTTTAGCATAGCATGTAAAGCATACTGATTGGGGCAAAAGATATTTTAACCCTATGTTTGTTTTTAGAAATAAATTCTTTTTCATATTATGGAGAACAGTAGTCATTTTCCTTATATAGATTTATTTTCTCAAATGTACAGGCCCACAGAGATTTGCTAGTGAGATCTGAGCTTGCTTTACCCAGCAGGGCTGCATAAGGGGATGATTTGACCACAGATGTGGTTACCAGGTGTGTGGAAGGGTCTGCACTTAGCTGTGCGATATACTTTGATCGGGAGGTGGGGTGGGGGGGGTGTCTTTTGCCCCACCCCTTCCTTGGCATTGTTATAAAAAGCCCTTTTGAAGAGACAGAAGGGGCCGGTGGATTTTGATCCAGGTCCTCCCGAAGCTATCCTGTGTTTCTGTCTGTCTCATCTCCATTATCTTTCTATCTATAAATTCCTTATTCCTCTCTCCTCCTCATAGGAATCCTGTAAAATGTGGGAGTTGGCCTCCCATACTCAAACAGATGAAATGTGCCTGGAATAGTTAATACTGTTGATTATTATCTGTTAGGTTGAATAGGGTTTGCTGTTGTATTTTTTTTTTTAAGATTTATTATGTATACAGCATTCTGCCTGCATGTGTCCCTGCAGGCCAGAAGAGGGCACCAGATCTCATTACAGGTGGTTGTGAGCCACCATGTGGTTGCTGGGAACTGAACTCATGACCTTTGGAAGAGCAGTCAGTGCTCTTAACCACTGAGCCATCTCTCCAGCCCCGTTGTATTTTATCTATGTATTTATTTGTTGTTTATTTGTTTTGTGAGGCAAGAGTCTTTTGTAACCCAGGCTGTCATAGAAGTCATTCTGTATGGGAGAATGGCCTTGAACATCTGATCCTCCTGCCTCTGCCTCCCACATAACTACCACACCTGGTTACGTAGAGTCTTTAAAATCTCTATAAGTCACAAGTAAACTAATGTGCTCAAGACTATTGCTTTGTTGTTCCTCTTGTTAGGTGTGCTATCGAGTAGTAATGCAGCTTTGCGGACTTTGGGTTCATCCTGTCTTAGCAGTGAGAGTCTTATTCGAAATGAAAACTGCTAGAATAAAACCAAATGCTATTACTTACGGCTACTATAATAAGGTAAGTTGGATTAACGTTAGGCAGGGCAGTATATTTTAAAGTTTTTTATTATTATTTGTTAAACTTTAGTTAAGAAGTTATTCTCTGATCTCCATTGACAGAGATTGTATAAATAATATACATGTTTTGAAATATGTATATACTTTGGAATGGCTCCTTCAAGCTAATTAACATTTATATTACCTCATTTACTAATTTTTGTGGTGAGAACACTTAAAATCTACTCTTATCAATTCTCAATGGATACGTTGTTATTAACTGTAGTTGCCATGTTGACATAGGTTCTTAAATCTCTCCCTCCTGTCTAACTGTACCCACATCTCTTTACTGCTCCCCACCCCTATCCCATCTGCATTACTACTTCTGAGTTCACCTCATGAACTCCATTCCATGGGAAAGGCAAGGTCCTATAACTATCTGTTTCACCTAACATAATGTCCTCGGTTCCCCCAGGTTATTGTGACAAGGTTTTGGTGGTTTTTTATGTATTTATTTTAAGCTTAGTGTTTTATTGTGTATATATGTCACATTCTCTTTATCCATTCCTGGACATTTAGGTTGGTTCCTTTTCTTGGCTACAGTGAACTTGGAAGTACAGATGCCTATGTGAAATACTGATTTCACTTCCCATGGATATGTATTCAGTAGTTTTTAGCTTTTAAGGGACTTTCATATTGCTTTCCACTATGGGTTTACTAATTGAAATTCCCACCAATGGTGCAAAGTTCTCTTTCCTCCACATATTTGTTAACATACATCATTTTTTCTTTTTCTTATTTTTTTATTTTTAATTTATTTTAATTTTTTAAAAATTAATTTGTGGGTTGGAGAGATGGCTCAGCAGTTAAAAGCACTGCCTGTTCTCGAAGAGGACCCGTGTTCAATCCCCAGCACCTACATGGTTAAACTCATCTTTAACTCACAACCTGCTTTAACTCCAGTCCCAGGAGATTTAACACCCTCTTCTGTCTTCTGTGGGCACCAGGCATGCACACAGTGCACAGACATATAATATAGGAAGATGAGACACCCATAAATGTTAAATAAATAAATAAAATTTAAAAAAAATAATTTGTGTGGTGGTCAAAAACAACTTTTCGTTCTTTCCTCCAACTTAGGGTTCTGGGGTATCAGGCATGTACACAGAACATGCTTGTTTCTCAATGAGGCAGCTCACTAGCCCTAAATAACTTTTTTTTTTGTTTTTTAACTTTTCTTTTACCTTTAGGTAGTTTTGGAGAGCCCATGGCCCAGCAGTACTCGCAGTGGTATTTTCTTATGGACGAAAGTACGGAATGTCATACATGGTTTGGCCCAATTTAGGCAGCCACTTAAAAAGACTGGGCAAAAATCACAGGTCTTTTCAATATCAGGTAATACATGTGATTGGAAAGATATTTTTAACTATAGGTTTATAGACATGAAGTTTTAATTTTATGAAGTAGAGAGCTTAATTCTGTTTGACATTTTCATTTATAACTAAAGATAGATTTCCTTAAGTTTTTGTCACAGAAATCTGCAAATGGTTGTATAATTATAAATTAACTGTGGGCCATTCATGTTTAGTTTTAGAACTATCAGTGCATGAATTATTGAACTACATTGTCCTTATCTTTAGCTCCTCAGAATGCTGCAGGTGGAAGTGATGGGGACTCAGTGAGCCATGGTAGTGTGGATAGTTCTAACGATGCTAACAGTGGGGAGCACACAGTCTTCGTCAAAGACTTAATCAGCCTTGATTCCACTGATAATCACTCTAGCACAGGTACTAAAATCTGTATTTACTAACCTTTCTTTACTACCATGTAAATGTTTCTTCTTCTAAAAAAAAACCCCAAAACCTACATTTCTTGACTTTTCCTAAAGGGAATGCTTTGAAAGTAGTATATATCACCGAGAGGGTTACACCTCTGCACTTACTTCCTAGAGTGTGAAACTGACTTTGGGGTGCAGTGTACAGTGTGCTAGCATGGTATGTTTATATTTGTTCATCTTAAATTTATGAAAGTATCTGAGACAGTTGACAGGGATCACAACCTAGTGAACTTGAACATTACTGACACAATTTATAAATCCTTTTTTAATTAAGTTGAAAATTTAACTTATAATTTTGAAATCATGGATACCTGAAAAGGGAAGAAAATAAGTCATTTAGGACTTCTAATTGTAGAAGCTGCTTACATGTGTGTAGGCTCAGGCCCAGCCTCTGTCTTGAAGTCAGAGTAACTGTACTGAGAGCCCACTGGGCAGGCATGCGTGCGTGCAGCGTGCATGCGTGCTGCACATCCCCTTGTGCGTGTTGTCTGGTTGCTGGTACCCAAGCCTCCGTTACAGAACTCCAGTCTAGTGCCTGTGCTTCCTCTGATGACCTTGTCTCGATGACTGAAGTCTCCTTTTCTCTGCTCTTTGTTGCTCTGCTCTTTGCTCTGTGCTGTTTCTTGGTGCTGCATTTGTCCGGGGCTGTCAAGGTGTGGGGCAAACAGACTTTTGTGAACTGAAGCTGTGGATACACGTGTGCTTTAATTCTACCCTTGAATGTTAACTCCTTCAGGTAATTTCCCATTTATTAGGTTCAAGTTTGCTGACATTCAAGGGTGGGGGAAAGATACTTGATTGTGTTTTAAGTATTATATTTTAAGGGTCAATTTTCAATTTCTTGGCTTTTCTCTAGACAGGGTAACCATATATAGGCTTTCAAAAATCTCTGTGTGACAATTTATAACCAGTTTATAAACATTTATTATTTTACTTGGAAATATGTTTTGCTGTAATGATAATTGTAAGATTTGTTTGCAGTATCGTTACATGAAATGGTATCACGGGTATGAAAAATCCATTGTTCAGTTGTTAAGGCACTTACTACTTTCAAGAAATCTGCTTAGCTTTTGTGCCTGAACTGCCTTGCTCCAATTACAGAGTGTCTGTAAACCACTGAAGACAACACGAGTCTGAGGTTGCCATCTTGTTAGTAATTAGCCTTTCAACCCTGTTTGCAACTTAGCAAGACACTTTTGTGGGACTTTCCTTTTAAGATTTTGTTTATATTTTATGTGCATGCATGTTTGCGTACGTGTTATGTGTATACACTGTGTGCGTTCCTGGTGTCTTGAAGAAGCCAGAAGAGAGTCTGGAGGGTCCTCTGCAAGAGCAGATCCTCTCTCCTGCCCATCTCCCCCTGGGACTTTTGTTTTCAGGCTCCCTTGTTTTTGTTTCCTCTGTTATTTTTTTCATTTTGGTATTTTATTGCATATTATTTGGACAAAGTAATGTTTCTCATATTTTCATATGAATATATAGTTGTTTTAAAATTAGCTTTATTCATAAAAAAGGCTAAGAATGTAATTTTGATATAAAAGTTTATGAGGAATACTGCTAATAAGAGATACATCCTCATCTTCCTTAATTCAGGTTTTTAAAACTTATAAAGGCAATTTAATCTTTTACTGAAAACAGAAACAAAAAACAGTATCCTAGTATTTGGTGTGACAATTACAGTAGTTAGGATGGCACTTTTGAGACATTTTCATACATTTTCAGCTTCGTTGTTTTAACTTTGTGTGTGTAGGTGTTTTCTGCATATTTGTGCATCATGTGTATGCCTGTGCCTTCAGAGACGAAAAGAGGGCATCCAGTTCCCTGAGACTGGATGGTTATGAGTGGCCTTGTGGGTGCTGGGAATTGAATCTGGGTCCTCTGGATGAACAGCAATGCTCTTTACTGCCAAGCTGTCTCTCTCGACCCCTCAGCTGAATTTCTGATGACTAAACAGTAGATATCAAGTTGTCAGTGACCATGTGTCCTTAACGTTTCTAGTGGAGCCAGGTGACACTTGGACTCTTCAGCCTGCTGCTGATTGTGCTCATGGCAAAGCATCATCTTACAGAATCTTTCCACTTTCTACCCAGACAGAGGCACTTAGCTTCTCAGGGACTCCTGGTTTAACTCTTTCCTAGTCCGTTCAATTCATGACACCATATTTCAACAACAGACTTTCTGAAGAAGCCAACCAAAAACCATTATTTATTTGGTTGTTTGGGCCGGGGTGGTATGGGGATGGGGTGAGGGATAGGCAGTGTGCCATCACACTAGTGTGGAGGAGAGGACAACTTGTGTGAGTTGACTCTCTCCTTCCACCATGTGAGTCCCAGGGTTATCAGGCTTGGAATCATGAGCCATTACCTGCTGAGCTTCTTTGTCACCTCTGAAGTTAGTGATTCTAAATAGTAGTGATTAAGGACTCCAATACCTCAGTCACCTTTTACCTGACACGTAGTTCCTCAGTATTTCTGACGGTCTCACTATGTAGCTCTGGCTGGTCTGGAACTCATCGAGATCTACCTGCTGCCCCCTAGTGCTGGGATTAAAGGTGTGCTCCACCACACCAGGCTGATGAGCATTTCTTTGCTATGACTTTAACCTTGTTGGAAGATTCATCTTGTTTTGTAGAATGTTCTTTTGTTGGTGTTTTATATTTCCTTTCAGTTAGTTTAGGTTTACGTATCCATTAGTGTACTGCAGATGTGATGTATCCTTCCCAGATGGTTATGTGCCTATCTGCCCTTCATAAATAGTGCTAATTTTAGTCACTTGATATCAGTGTGGTCTGGTCTGTCTGTGTGTAAATACCTTACCTCATTTAGATCATAAGCTATCTTTAGGGCCTGGGGAAGCTATGAGACCACATAGTAATATCCCATTTTTTATCACACTTATTAAAATTAGCATCCATTGATGATGCTTGCCTGAATCAGTCTTTACTATGGGGATTACAACGTGGTGATCTCACTATTTACTGTATTTAGAAGATGGCATTCTAATATATTCAGGAAGGTCTTTTCTATTTTTTTCTTATTATCAGTGTGGATTTATGGATTGTTGTATTGCCCATTCTCAGATTACCTCGGTGTTGGCCCAGTGTGTGTTCCTTTAAACTTAGTTATTATGCCTCTTAGATGTGGGGCTATGGTTCTTTCTGAGGCAACAAACCCCCTACCTACCCTCCCTGAGCTCAGCAATCATTCTTTTTTTCCCCCCAACAACCCCAAGTCCTGCTCAATGGAGACTAGATTAGAAGTCCAAGTCTGGGTCTCAGTGTGCTCACTGCTACACCAGGGTGTTGTAGCACGGCTTTTAGACTTTTCAACAAACAGGACTGGAAATATTACATACAGTGTTGTAGAAATACCTCCAGTTCCAAGTCAACCCCACAGGATTCTTTTTTTTTTTTTAAACCTTTCTTTGGTTGTTTTTTCTTTTTTAACTGGGGGCAGTGGTGGAGTGCTAGCATACACACATAAAACCTCCTATGTTCTCCCATGGTGAAAACCTTGTCCCCTGATACCATTCCATTTAGTTGTTTGCTCAGTCCTACAGTATGCAGAAACAGCTTCAAGGGTGGGGGAGGGTTTGGGGCGACTGTGATAAAAATGCATTGTTCACAAGTATGAAATTGTCAAAGAATAGATTTTAAAGTGTTTGGTTTTTCAAAGTCATTACACACACACACACACACACACACACACACACACACACACACACACCCATAGGAAACAAACCTACTCAGCTTTTCCAGATTTGACTCTTACTTCCATACTTTGAATGTGGATGGACTCCAAGTAAAGTATTTAAAGGCTAAACTTGGAGTTAGCAATGATGACACACACTTGTAGGCCAGTTGGGGCAGGAGGATCAGGAGTTCAAGGCAAGGCTCAGCTACATACCGGATTTGAGGCTAACACGGGCTATAGGAGACACTGTCTCAAAAGAAACAAAATTCAATACAGGGAATGGCAAGATGGCTCACTAGGTAAAGAGATACCTGCTGCTAAGTTTTATGACCAGAGTTCAGTCTTTGGGACCATATGGTAGAAAGAATCATTGTCCCGATCCCCACATATGCACCAGCCCCAACACAAGTAAAATAAATGTAATTTTAAAACGTTCAGTTCAAAAGGTAGGTAGATTATCCTTCTCTTGACCCATATAGTATGTTTATATTGTTTCATGAATAGTATTAGCTGGCTATCTGTTTCTGCTTGCATCAATTTTAGAGATCTCCCCCAATTTTGTTGATTTAACTTTTTGAATATGTAGAAATGTAATAAAAATAAAATCAACACAGTAAACCATACTTTAGGAAGTTTTCTCTTTTTTTTTTTTTTAAGTCTGTTTTCCTCCACCCTTTATAGGTAAACCATTTTTATTGTTTTCTTACAGTAAAAATTGTATTGCCCTTCCTATATTTCTTTTGCAAAAGTGGCAGGTATGTGTTTCAGTCCCTTTTTGTTCTTACCAAAAAAAAAAAAATAAAGAAGACAATATGCTATAGACCCTCTTCATAAGACATTCAGAATGCTTTGTCTAGATTGCTTTTAATTTCTAGGTGAGGAAATGAAGATTGAGTGTTTTCAACTTAGAGCTGTCTTCAGTCTGTTCTGCTCTCCTCATCTTCACTTATCCCTGGTTTTGAAATGTGTCTTGTGAGAGTTATTTTTTATTTTATTTATTTGTTGTTGAGTTTAATTGTATAGCTTTGTAGCATTTTATGTTTATTACCTGTATTTTAAACATAAGAAAGTATTTACAGGCACGCATCTTTTAAACAGGCGGTCAGTCTGACCAAGGCTATGGGTCCAAGGATGAGTTAGTAAAGGAGGATGCAGAAGTTCATGCACCTGAGGAGCCTGTGCCACAAGAACTGACTGCCACGGAGCTGCACATTGAAGGCGAGTGCTGATGTTTGTGAGCTTTGTGTAGGAGCATGCTCAGATTGCTTTATCTTACATAGTTATTTCAGCAATAATTCTTAGGACTTCAAGACTTTTCTTAATAAGATAGGTTTTGATAGGCTCTAAGGTTTGAATTTTAGCAGACTTTAGAAAGTTTGTAGATCATCCTTTATTTTGCAAAAGAAGTGTCGCCCGGTGGTGGTGGTGGTGGTGGTGGTGGCGGCGGCGGCGGCGGCTGCACACCTTTAATCCCAGCACTTTGGAGGCCGAAGTAGGCGGATCTCTGTGAGTTCAACACCATCCTGGTCTAGAGAGCAAGATCCAGGACAGGCACCAAAGCTACACAGAGAAACCCTTTCTCAAAAAAAACAACAAAAAAAAAGTGTCGTCCGTTGGATAATTTTTTGACAAAACTAGGACTAAATTTTGTCTTAAACTCCTCCTGTTCCTCCTGCTTCTGTCTTCAGAGTGTTGGGACAACAGGCATATGCCAGTCACTATGCCCAGCAAGCAAGAAGACTAAACTTCTGCCGTTTCAAAACTGGTACTTCCTATTCTTTTCCCTTCCCAACTCTGGACCTGAGAGTTATTCCCAGGGTCTTAGAATGCCAATACTGTGCATCCGCAGGCCAGGCTCCTTTGATCCCAGCCCCTCCCACCCGTACCTCAAGACAGGGTTTCTCTGTGTAGCCCTGGCTGTCCTGGAACTCACTCTGTAGCCCAGGCTGGCCTTGGACTCACAGAGATCCACCTGCCTCTACCTCCAAGTGCTGGGTTTAAAGGTGTGTGTCACCACAACTGGCTATAGTACTTACTTTGTGCTCCAGAATTATAAATAAACTACTTGATAATGGAAGAAATAGAAGTCAAAGCCAAGGACTTAATTGTTTTACTGAGAAATGCTCAAGTCCTGATTGAGTGCTAGAGTAAAACACTGTGTCAGTCAGTACGTATTTATGGCATAAAGTAAGCCAGATACAGTAAGTTGTAATCTGACATTTCTCCCCCACCTGCCTGTTCCCAAATGCCTGGCAGCCACTTCCCAAATAATTGATTCGGAGGCTTAATATTACTTATAAATTCTTGGCTGATAGCTCAGGCTTGTTCCTAGCAAATTCTTACACTTTAATTAACCTATTTCTATTTATGCTTTGCCATGTGCCTTATGGCTTATTACATCATTTTCTACATGTCCTGCTTGCCCTGGTGACTGGCTTGTGTCTCTCTAGACTCTACCCTCCTCCTTCCTATCATTCTTAGTTTGGCTTTCCCAAACTAACTTCCTGCCTAGCTACCAGCCTGTCAGCTTTTTATTAAGCAATGAAATTAATACATATTCATAGTATAGAAAAGGATTGTTTGACAGCAGTAAATCAGTGAAGAATAGTGATGTACTTGTCCCTACTTGAAGAAAGACTGCATCCATGTGTAAAAATCTCTGGTTTCTGATCATTATTGTCAAAACTAGGAATGGTAACATCCAATTTTTTTTTCAGAGGTGTGTGATGTGTCTGCCATTGCCTCAAAACAATCGCAACCTAGTCCAGAACCTCAGAGTCCTACTGAAGCTCCTGCATGGGGCAGCAGTATTGTGAAAGTTCCATCTGGGTTCTTTGACACCAACAACAGGACAAGTAGTACTAGTAAGTAGAAAGTGA
Source organism: Peromyscus californicus insignis (assembly GCF_007827085.1). NCBI lineage: Eukaryota > Metazoa > Chordata > Mammalia > Rodentia > Cricetidae > Peromyscus > Peromyscus californicus. Next base: position 64,446,425 of record NW_026294573.1, on the reverse strand, counting down.
CCTCCACCCACTTTGGAGACAGAGTCTCACCTTGTATCAAGCTGACCTTGACCTTGGCATTCTCTCCACCATGCCCAGTTAGAGTGTCTTTAATGATATTAGTTCTGCTTGCTTATTATGATGGATACACTAGGAAGCCATGAATGAGCCTGCATTCCAGGACATACAGTGCCAACATGGTGAGACCCTGTCTTGAAACACCTTCCCCCCACCAAAGAAAAAAATATGAACAACCAGTTGTGGTGGTGCACACTTTTAACACCAACACCTAGGAGGTAGAGGTAGGTGTATTTCTGAGTTCAAGGCCAGCCAGGACTGTACAGTAAGACCCTGATGCTCCACCCTCCACTCTCCACCCCTAAAGGGCAGGTAAAGGTGCTTGCTGCCATGCTTACAACTTCAGTTCCATTTTCTGCATCCATGTGGTGGAAGGAGAGAAATGGCTCCTATGGGCTGTCATCTGATCCTGCATGTGCACTGTGTGCACTGTGGCTGGTGCATTTGAATGCACACACAAGCTCCCATGGACCCACTCAAATAAAATAAGTTCAAAAACAAGAAAATGGGATTTGAATGAGTGGTATTTAGTTGAGTAGATATGAAAGAATACTGTACACCTTGGCAGCTTTTATGTAACAGCAGAAATGCCTTTTGGTAGATTTCTGTCTCCCAGTTACTAAGTTACAGGAGTACACCGCCATGTCCAGCAACTACAGTTCTGGAGGTTGGAAAGACTGGAGTGCCACATGATGAGTTTGACTGGGGGTCATTTTAGATTGCAGATTGCCTACTTCATGTGTCCTTGTGTTGTAAGGACCTGGGTGTGTAGAGCATGTTTGTAATCCCAGAACTTGGGAGACAAGTAGGATGAGAAATCAAAGACAGGTGTCTGGATTCTCCTTTGTAAGGACCCTAATCCATTCACGAGAGAACTGCCTTTATAACCTAGTTATCTCCTGTATGCAGATTTCAGCATAAGTTTTGTTTATGTATACACTGTAGGGGGGAATTTAACAACTGTTCAGTTGGACTTAAAAGTCTTTGTTTTTCTAGGTGTTTTTTGTTGATGTGTGTGTGTGTGTGTGTGTGTCTGTGTGTGTCTGTGTGTGTGTGTCTGTGTGGTAAACTGTGTAGCTTACATTAGTCTAGAATTCCTTATGTAGCTCAGACTCACCTTGAACTCAAGATCCTCTTGCTTTGGTGTCCCCAGTGTTAAATTTTTGAACTTTATTTCATTCATTATTATTATGAGTGAGTTGAATGTGCCACGGTGCATGTGTGGAGGTTAGAGGACAACTTTGTGGGGTTGGTTCTTTCCTTCCACCATTCTGTGGGTTGTGTGGATCACACTCAGGTTGGCAGGCTTAGCTGGCAAGTCTTCTATTTTTTGGAGACAGGGCTTTGAACTTGCTGTCGATCAGAGAAAATACACTAGTACTCCTGACCCTCCTGCCTCACCTACCTGTGCACTGGGATCAAGTTGAACCTGAATGTTAAATTATAATAACATGGAGCTGGAGAGATGGCTCTGCAGTTACGAGCACTGGCTCCAGTTCCAGGGCATCCTCTTCTGACCTCCTGAGGTACCAGGTACACACAGGGTATACAGACGTACATGCCATGCATATAAAACACCTATACACATAAAATAAATTTAAATATATACATGTGAGTGTGGGTGTGTAGTATCTATATATTCACTTAACAGTTCACTTAAGAAATAGCTTTTGGTTTGGGGAATGGAAAAATTGTATGGTTAGCAAAGAGTAAAAAACCCCTGTGGCCTGGAGAGATGGCTCAGTGGTTAAGAACATTCATTGCTCTTGCGGAAGACCTGGATTCAGTTCCCAGCACCCACATGATAGTAGCTCACAACCATCCATAACTCCAATTCCAGGAGATGCAATACCCTCTTCTGGCCTTTATGGGTACTACATGTATATATTGCACTTAAATTCACTTAGGCAAAATGCTCAAAGATAAAATGAATCTAACAATTAAAAAAAAAAAGAAAGAAAAGAAAAGAAAAGAAAAAGACCACTTGCTTCCATAAAGCAATTGTTGGTTCTTCCGATTTCTGGCGTGTTTTTGTTTACCTGCTCTAATGGCTCATTCTGTTTGAGTTTCTGTTGTTTTCATAGCACTTCATATAATTAATAACTAGTAGGCATTCACATACTTGTTGAAGGGTCAAATATAAAATTCACTCAAGATTTCATCAGCCTTAGAATTTTCCTAATTTTTGTAACTTTGAAGCAGTTCTTTTACTTCGGTATAGTAATGCTTTGGCTGTAACAAATATGTAATTTCTCCATAATTACAAACTTGTTTTTGTTGTTGCTGCTGCTGTTTTTTTTCATTCAATAACTATATTTATGATATTCATTAATTACATTAATTGTATTGATTTATTCCATTCATGATATTACAAACTTATTTTGTAAAGAGTAGATCCCCGCACCGCTGTGTGTCTGTGTGTCTGTGAGTCTGTGTGTGTGTCTCTGTGTGTGTGTGTGTGTGTGTGTGTGTGTGTGTTATTAAGCCCAATTCTTTTTTTTCCTTTTTTATGCTGGGTAAGTGCTATACTACTCTGATATATCCCCAGCTTCCTGGAGAGTATTTGCTGAATTGGATATATAAAAGTTAAATTAGAAGAGATTGTTTCTTTTGGAGTCTGGTATTTAACTCAGAATATTTTTCCTAAATTGACTTTTAAAATTTAAGAATCATAGGCGTATGTTTGTTGATAAGGGTGAGCAATGCAGTCATATCCAGCATGGACTGCATGCTGTGTTTTCATAGATAATGCTTGTACATAGAGGAGGAGGGTAGATATTTAAATATTACCTATAAGAGGTAGGCTTGAATAGATTTGGGGTGTACTTTTCCTGCATATCTTTTATATAGTTTCTAGATGAAAACTGGGCATTCTAACTGCTAGACCCCATGGGAGATGCTGCTTCTATACACCTTCCGGATTCTTTGTGGCTTTGCTCTGGGCATAATCAGAACAATAATCACTTTCTTTGTTCCTTTGGAAAATACTGAGGTTTCACTTGAATCTATTCCTGCCCCCTTTAGGTAGTCCATCAAATGTGCTGTTTTCTAATCAGGCTCCAGCTGAAGATGCAGTCTTCGGTGAGATTGCTAATTTTAAGAAGAATGGTGAGAGAGGAGAAAAGAGACAGAAGCACTTCTCAGAGAGGAGCTGTAGCTTTAGTTCTGAAAGTCGAGCAGGGATGCTGCGTAAGAAGAGCAGTTTGGATCTGAATTCAAGTGAAATGGCTATCATGATGGGAGCAGATGCCAAGATCCTCACAGCAGCACTCACGTGTCCTAACACTTCTCCGCTTCATGTCTCAAGAACTCATAGCTTTGAGAATGTTAACTGCCATCCCGCTGATACTAGGACTCGAATGTTGGAAAGCACTTGGGATTCTGAGCACAGATCATCTCCTGTGTTAGAGATGTTAGAGGAAAGCCAAGAGCTCCTAGAAACTGTGGTTGATGATAATGTCGGAGAGACTACAGCAAAGGTTCCATGTGACAGTCTACAGAATGATAGTAACAATATCCAGTCCAGAGACAGGAAAGCGAGATCCCAAGATATGGTGAATAAGAGAAGTAGTTCCTATGGTATTGGGAAAGCCATTGAGAGGGAAGATGTTGAAACTGGACTAGATCCTTTGTCTCTTTTAGCCACTGAATGTGTAGAAAAAACTTCTGATTCTGAAGATAAGTTTTCTCCAGTAATTTCACGTAATCTGGCTGATGAAATTGAAAGTTACATGAACCTAAAAAGTCCTCTGGGTAGTAAATCTTCTAGTATGGAATTGCATGGAGAGGGAAACCAAGAGTCTGGCTCCGCTGCTTCATTTGCTCACCCTTTAGAAAGGAGATCGAGTCTACCTTTAGAACATGGTCCACCAGCCCAGGACAGTCCAGACATTGAGAAGAGCTCCCCTGCAGTGTCCAGGTCTAAAACCTTGACTGGGCGTTTCAAGCCACAGACTCCTTACCGCACTTACAAAGACCGGTCCACTTCTTTATCAGCATTAGTGCGTTCTTCACCAACTAGCCCTCTGGGATCTGTAGTAAATTCCTTATCCGGGCTAAAGTTGGACAATATACTATCCGGGCCCAAGATAGATGTCCTAAAATCTAGTATGAAACAAGCAGCAACAGTAGCCAGTAAGATGTGGGTGGCTGTCGCATCTGCCTACAGCTACTCAGACGACGAGGTAAGAATATACTACTGTGTAGTCTGTCTAGTACAGGAGTGCTTGTAGTACCTTAATGTATATATTTGTGTTTGTATAATCTAGAGGTTTCTGCTAATGGCATTTTTATATCTTAAAATTTTATACATGTTCTGTTTTATAAAGTGACTTAAGACAATTAATGATATGAAAATACAATGTCAGAATTGCCAGGCATGTTGGCACTCACCTATAATCTCAGTGCTTGGGAGAAAGAGGCATGAAGATTGGTAGCTCAAGGTCATCTTTGGGTATGTAGTATGTTTGAGGCCAGTCTAGACTACATGAGATCCTGTCTTAAAAAGAAAAAGTGGGAGGCTGGAGAGATGGCTCGGTGATTAAGAGCACTGGCTGCTCTTCAGAGGACCTGGGTTCAATTACTGGTACTACATGGCAGCTCACAGCTCCGTAACTTCAGTTCCAGAGGATCTTATACCATTCTCTGATTTGCACCTGTACTGTACACAAGTGGTATAGACAAAAATGGAGGAGGCAAAACACTCATGCACATTGAAGGAAAACAATTAAAAACTAAAATATATATATTAAAAATGAACAAAATAACATTAGAATCACTTTATAGCTCCATAAATAAATCTAAATTAAAACTTTTGAAAGCACTAATAGTGTTTGAAATTATAATAACATCATTGTTATATTTGCATAACATTTTACTTTCTCTTCTGGCTTTGGAGACGGGAGCATCACTGTGCAGGCCGGGCAGATATCAGGCTTATTTTCCTCCTGCCCCAGCCTCTTCAGCACTGCTCTTGATTGTGCTTACCACCCGCTTTCAGTGGGCACTTTCATCTTTACATAGCTTTTACATGTGTTACCCCTTTAATATTCATGAGATGACCCTGCAGCTTATTCCATAGATCTCGTACAGCATGATTGTCCGTAAAACATTGTTGTGAATAGGCTTAATCATTAGATTTTCTTTTTGTGAAAACGGAAATAGAAAAACTACTTATTTTACAGGGGGAAAAAAAAGTTGTAGTTTCTTTTTCTTGTGCACAGAATCGTATGATACTTGAGTATTTTAAGATAATTTAATTCCAGATTGCTAAAGCTCTAGGCTGTAACAGAGTAAAGACGTGAGGAGCCGGGCGGTGGTGGCGCACGCCTTTAATCCCAGCACTCGGGAGGCAGAGCCAGGCGGATCTCTGTGAGTTCGAGGCCAACCTGGACTACCAAGTGAGTTCCAGGACAGGCGCAAAGCTACACAGAGAAACCCTGTCTCGAAAAACCAAAAAAAAAAAAAAAAAAAAAAAAAAAAAAAAAAAAAAGACGTGAGGAAAGAAACTGGAAAAGTAAGGCTTATTGAAGGGAAGCATCTAGGAAAAGTACTAACTGAATAAAAAGTACAGGATTATGAGAACAAACTCTGTCTGTCTGTGTGCTCCGGGACCTTTGCACATGCAAGGTTAGCATGGAACCGTCAAGCTTCATTCTTAGTCTTTGTATTTGGAGAGCATTACAAGATCAGTCAACACAACACAGAATAACTTCAGATGGATGTTAACCTGCCTGACTCGGTAGAGTGCCAGCCTATCCCATAGAAGCCCTTGGTTTCTCCTCCAGTGAGTGAGTAAGAGAGAGGGGTGGGTGTGGGAAGAGAGAGAGAGAGAAAAAAAGAGAGTGAGTGTGTGGTGGAGGGTTTAGTTTAGCATTATGATAAAGAACTGAATGAACCATTTTATTTCTGGAATGTTCTCTAAAATTATTTAGAAAGGATTTTTACACGGCCATTTAGACTTCACCTCTCTGTCAGTGTAGATCCTAGTAAAGAATCAAAGCATTTGGGGTGCTAAAGCAATAGGAGACTTACTAACTAGGTAGTAGGACATAGGTCAATGATTAGTTCATCTAGCGTGCAACCCAGTCTTTTTTAAAGTAGGCCACTTTGTGAGGGGACGGTTTTTGAGCACCCCATCCAGGTAGGTCACTTTTTGAATGTCTTAGACTTTTTAAGTTTTAAGTCAGTGAGATAACTTTAAAGCTTTGAAGAAACATAGAGGTTATTTGCTTTAAGATGTGGAGTTTGATTCTGAAAGGAGTAGAGTGAATATATTTCCATTGCAGAAGATACTATTTATATATGTGGGGTTTTATTCTTTTTAAAGGAAGAAACTAATAAAGATTATAGTTTCCCTGCTGGCCTAGAAGATCATCTCCTGGGGGAGAATGTGCTGCCTAATGCCAGCGTCTCAGGGCTGGTTCCCAGTGAACTTACCCGGAGCAACACAAGCCTCGGCAGTAGCAGCAGCAGTGGAGATGCTGGGAAGCTGCAGTGTCCAACAGGTAGGGGGAGGACTGGCCCTCTCTGTTTTGGTTTCTGCTTGCTTTTACTTATTTGTGGTGCTGAAAATGAATGAAGGCCTATGCATCCTGGGCAACAGTTCTACCACTTAGCTACACTGGAACTCAGTTTTAGTTTAAATGCCCATAATCCTTCATACCCACATGCCCATTCTACTCTGATTTTATATGATATCTAAGTACTGTTACCTTGTACTGTCAACTGAATCAATTAGAGAATCTCTCCACGCTCGCGATCACTCTCGCGCTCGCTCTCATGCTCTCTCCTCTGCCTTAGGCTAAAGCCATTACAACTGAATTTTTGGAATGGGGCCTTGGAAATACGTATTTTTTAACTTGTTCTCTGGGTAAATCAGTGACTGAAAGATTTTTAAGGACCTTTTGGGATAGAATTGCAATTTCAAGACAGAGAATTTTTATATCTTTTATTAAAAACAACTGTTATCTTCTGTTTTTTTCTGATTCTCTAAGACAAAGACTCATCACTTAGCACAGGCTTGCACCCCACAATTCTCCCATTCCAAATACCAGCATTACAGATATATACCTGTAACCATCTAAGTTGTCATTAGGAAAAGTTGAGGGAATTATGTAATAAACAATTATATATTTTCTACCTAGATTTAATTAAATTTATTAATTTTATCACTGTTTATATTTATATGCGCACACAATTATATAGTGAACCGTCTGTAAATACCATATTTCATGGTATTTCCTTCCTTATTTCCAAAGCGTTGAGAACATTCTCCTACATTATATATTCTATTTCTTACTCCTCTTTAGGTGAAGTTCCATTTTCAAGAAGCATCAAAGGGCAGGACTTTGAAAAGTCAGAACATGGTTCTTCACAGAATACTAGTATGTCTAGCATCTATCAAAATTGTGCAATGGAGGTAAAGATTCTATAGTCATTGTACCTGTGGTAAAGTGACTGTAAACGTATTCTTATCTCATACTCGCACTTAATAGATTCAATGGGATCCATGTGGATAGTCATATGCATGCTTGGTATCTTTGGGACAACAGACTGGTAGTTTTGTCTATAATATAAAAGAGCAGTTAACGCCAGTTGAAACCAGTAGATTAACTAAAATCTCATTTATTTCAGTCGACTAGAACATTCAGATTCATTTCCACCACAGAGACTCTGAGTGTCCTACTTTCCCTTTAGGTTTTGATGTCAAGTTGCTCACAGTGTAGAGCTTGTGGAGCTCTGGTTTACGATGAAGAAATCATGGCTGGATGGACCGCAGATGATTCAAATTTGAATACAACCTGTCCGTTCTGTAAAAGCAACTTCTTGCCTCTTCTCAATGTAGAATTTAAAGACCTCAGAGGCTCTGCCAGGTTAGTATTGTACAAGCTCCCTCAAGAGGTAAGTGCCCTGAAGTCAGGGCTCTTCAGGCAAGGGTAAAGCATTCATAGCTGGGTCCAAACACATCTTCTTGACTCTCTGGACTGCTTTTGTTTTACTTAATGTATGATTACCAGGAGTAGATTCTTGAAATTAGACTCTGTTTATAGATGATTCAAAACTAATGTTTGGTGTTATTTCAAAACCTGAGGGGGCTTGGTTTTGAAAGTGCTTCCTGAGCTAACATGAGAACCTAAGTTTGGATTCTTAGCTCCCAGGGAAAAGCTGAGCACCCATCTGAATCCCAGCACTGGGGAGGTAGAGACAAGTAGATCCCTGAAGCTCACTGGCCAGTGAACCTCACTAAATCAGTGAGCTCCAGGTTCAGGGAAAGACACTGTGGAAAGGAAGGAAGGAAGGAAGGAGGGAGGAAGAAAGGGAGGGAGGGAGGAAGGAAAAATACACTGAAGCCAAGCATGGAAAGTGATTGAAGTAGACACAGGACATTGACCTCTAGCTTCCAGATCCTACATCTACAGTCACGTATACACATGTGCACACAGCTACACAAACACGTATGCACACAAAACTTATGCCTTGGTGACCTAAATTAAATCTTCAACACATCTTGTTGCCACTGTCCGGTACAGTGAGATGAACAAATCCTAGGTAGTAGAAATGCCACTAGAGGCTGGGCTATGGCTCACTAGTAGATCACTTGGCCTAGCATGCATAAGGCCCTGGCCTTGGAAACCTAAGAAATGAGATTAATCAGTTTGTAATCAACTGAGAGTTTGGTAAGTAATTGAGAAGTGTGCTGATCTAATCAGTAACTTAATATTTTATTTGCTTTGGTGATGTTTGCTTTGTTTTTAATTGTTGTGAATCAAACCCAGCACGTCATGCACACAATATATGCATTTTCTCTGGGCTACATTCTTAGCTCCCTTCAGGTCTGTTGTTGATGATAATGTTTGTTCAATCCCCAAGTTTAGAAGTGTTTTCTCGCCGGGCGGTGGTGGCGCACGCCTTTAATCCCAGCACTCGGGAGGCAGAGCCAGGCGGATCTCTGTGAGTTCGAGGCCAGCCTGGGCTACCAAGTGAGTCCCAGGAAAGGCGCAAAGCTACACAGAGAAACCCTGTCTCGAAAAACCAAAAAAAAAAAAAAAAAAAAAAAAAGAAGTGTTTTCTCACTACTTTTCTTATTAACTTCAAGCGTGAAGCTTGGATCATACTCCTGACATAAAATCCTCATTAGCCTGGCAAAGTCCCTCTTTTTTCTTTATTTTTTTTTTTTTTTTTTTTTTTTTTTTTTTTTTTTTTTGGTTTTTTTCGAGACAGGGTTTCTCTGTGTAGCTTTGCGCCTTTTCCTGGAACTCACTTGGTAGTCCAGGCTGGCCTCGAACTCACAGAGATCCGCCTGGCTCTGCCTCCCGAGTGCTGGGATTAAAGGCGTGCGCCACCACCGCCCGGCTTCTTTATTTTTTTATTTATTAATTATACTTATTAATATTATTATATGTGTGTGAGTACAGGTACATGTGTGCCACAGTGCACATGTAGAGGTCACAGGACAACTTACAGTAGTTGGTTGTTACCTTCTACCTTGTTGTGGCAAGGTCCTTCCTGTTTCTTCTGCTTAATTGAATACTCCAGACTGGCTGGCTCCTGAGTGATTTCTCCTACCTCCCACCTCCCATCTTGCCTTAGGAGTGGGATTACACATGTCTCTTTATGTGGGTTCCTGGAGTCAGACTCAGATTGTTTAGACTTGTATGGCTAGCACTTTTTCCCACTGAGACATCTCTGTAACTGGAAATTTTTCTGTGTTCCTCAGCTGCTCTGTCTCAAGTAAACACACAGACGCTTATATTAATTGCAAACTGTATGGTCTATGGTTTAGGCTCATTACTATTCTTACAACTTAATTCATTCCTATTCATCTGTATTTTGCCACGTAGCTTGGTGGGATTACCTGTTCTCTCACATTTTGCTTCTCCTGTCGAGCGGCTTGCACCGTCTGCTCTGACCCCATCTTTTTCTTCCCTGTATCTCTTGGATTTCCTTCCCACTTGGTTATGTTCTGTCTTGCCATAGGCCATAGCAGCTTCTTTATTAACCAATGGTAGGAACACATATTCACAGCATACAGAAAGACCATCCCACAGCACATTTCCCTGCTCCTGGGTCATGTTTTTAATCAGTTGGTTTTAATTGGTAAGTTAAGGCCATTTGCACTCAAGGTTATGTTTGAGAAGGGCTTGTTGCTCTTTCTTTTTTTTAAATTATTATTTATTTATGTATATGAGTGCTTTATCTGCATGTACAACTTTGTGCCAAAGGAGGGCATCAGATCCCACTAGAGATGGTTGTAAACCACCATGTGGTTGCTGGGAGTTGAACTCAGGACCTCTGGTAGAGCAGGCAGTGCTCTTAACCACTGAGTCATCTCTTCATCCCCGGCTTGCTGCTCTTTATGGTTGTGTTTGTTGTTCTAGTTGGCTAGTCAGTTGGTAATTGCTCCACTCCTGCTAGTGTTCAGTGCTCACTGGTTTGCTGTGTTGGACATGATTGATTCCCTCCCTGTTCTCTTCTGCTACATTCATGGACTGTGTTCTGTCCTGTATTCTTGTGTATGAAACTGTCTTCCTTCACTACCGTAAGAATTTTCTGCACTGCTGGATTGTCATGAATTGCCTTGACTTGTGTTTGTCTTATGATGCTCTCTTTTTTAAATTAATAATTAGTTTTTATGTGTATGAATGTTTTGGTTGCATGTATGCTGTGCATCTTATGTGTGCCTGGTGCCCTCCAGTGCTAGAAATGGGCATCAGATCCCCTGGAACTAGAGTTATGGTTGTTGAGCCACCATGTGGATGCTGGGAATCAAACCTGGGTCTTCGGGAAGAGCATCCAGTGCTCTTAACTTCTGAGCCAGCTCCGTCTTGAAATATTCTTACTTCTTCATGTTGTCGATGGCTTTATTGTTTGGCTGGTAGGTTTGGGGCTGGGAAAAGAACTCTTGGTTGACAAGTATTTACTTTCAAGATTTGGAATATACTATTCATGTTTTCCTGGCTTTTCAGGGTGCTGGTGACAAATCTGTTATTCTGATGTTTCTGCCTGTATATATTAACTGGTGATTTTCCTTTACAGCTTTTAGTATTGTTACTTTGCTTTGTGTTTTTTTTAAGTGTGTGTGTGTGTGTGTGTGTGTGTGTGTGTGTGTGTGTGTGTGTGTGTTGTGTGTGCTAGCATGAGAGTGAATGCAGCATCCCTTGCCAGGGACTTCAGATGTTGGCAGGGTGAATGTGGAAATTGTCACCCAGTTAAGTAAACCCTAAAACTTAAGTGATGAGTAGCTGTATTTTGGCTTCATCTCAGTAGGGCTGTTGGAGGTGGTTTTATCAGCATCCTCTCCAACATTCCTGTTGCTTGGATCCTGACCAACATCTTCCCACATACAGTGAAAGGGATCCTTCTGGGATCCTGGCCAGTGAAGACTTGGATTTAGACAGGTTGAGAGTAGTTGATCCACCGACTTTTCCTGAAAGTTCCTTGGTGTCCTTGCTGTTGTATTATGTATGCCTACTGGCCAGCTTCTGCACAAAGTATGATGCTGCTCATTCCTCAGTACTGCTGTGCTACTCAGAGTGCTGTTGCCCAAGCTAGCCTAATTCCACAGATCCGCCTGCCTCTGCCTCCCAGTGCTAGGATTACAGAGTGCTGGGATTACAGGAGTGCACTCCCACATTAACCTTTATAACCCTCAGGAAGCAGCGTATTCGGAAGAAGAAAAAAAGTCCATACTGAAGGCACTTATTTATCAGAGGAAGGGTATTATTAGAGGTGGAATTGCAGTAAGGAGGGATATAAGTACATTTAAGGTATAAACATGTGAATTAAAAAAACAAAAAACAAATACTATTGACAAGGGATATCAGGGGAAGACCTATTGTGGTTTGAATGAAAATGGCCCCCATAGGCTTAAAGGGAGTGGCACTATTAGGAGGTGTGGCTTTATTGGAGGAAGTGTGTCGCTAGGAGTGAGCTTTGAGGTTTCAGAAGCTCAAGCTAGGCCCAGTGGCTTACCCTCTTTCTGCTGCCTGCTGATCCAGATGTACAAGCCACCTCTCCAGCACCATGTCTGCTTGCATGCTACCATGCTTCCCACCAGGATGATAATAGACTAAATCTCTGAACTGTAAGCCAGCTCCAATTAAATATTTTCTTTTAGAGCTGGGCGTGGTGGAGCACGCCTTTAATTCCAGCACTTGGGAGGCAGAGGCAGGTGGATCTCTGTGAGTTCAAGGCCTGCCTGGTGTACAAGCAGAGTTCCAGGACAGGTAGGGCTGTTATACAGAGAAACCCTGTCTCAAACAACAACAACAAAACATTCCTTTATAAGAGTTGCCACAGTCAGTGGTGTCTCTCCACAGCAATAAAACCCTAAGACGCCTATGAATGTGGGTACAGGTGGTCTCTTATTTTATCCCATTATTTGTGCATAGTGTTTATGAGTAACTCCTATGCCATATAAAATTCCTTAAGAACCCAGGAATAGACAGGTCTGTTCTGATACAAAAAGATTGTTCTTGTTGACTGCCATTTGCCAAATGAAGCCAGAGGTTATTTTCTAAACCATTGGCAACAGATAGCGCTATTCTAGGTACAATATTATCAACTTTAGTAGTAATACATTAGATATTTCTTTTTTTTTATCTTCATACAACTAAAATTTCTACTATTAGAACTTTCTAAAGCTTTCTAAACTTAGTTATGCTAAAATCTGTATTTTATTTGGACTGATCAGTTAGATTAGTCCAACCAAAATATCCTCCATTCATGTGACTAAATACTTGTATTCCATCCTTTGTGCAGACAACTTGTCCCAAAGAGGGGGGGGGGGGGGGGGGACAATCCTTAGCATGGCAAAACTACGTCATACTGTCTTCTATTTATTCCCCTGACAAAAGGCATGTGGATTCTGCACTGACAAGCTGAGAATTAACATGTAATATAGTGAGTAAACATAACAGCATCATTTTTGGGTCAGTAGTATTGTGTCCTTGTTGTCTCCTCAGGTCATCGGCTTCTCTCCCTCCTGGGACATCTCCTCTTGATGGGTTTGTTGTCTGTCTTCAGAAGCTTCATTTGTCCAGTGGTCTCCGGGATGCTGTTCTGGTCAGATGCAGCGGGTTAGGAGCCATCTGGGATTTTGTTCATTGTCTGGAAAGACACAAGCATAACCTCGCCCTGATGTTAGAACAACATTGGGCCCTTTCCATTGATTAGTTTCTAGATCTTTCCATTTAACATATACTTTTAAGTGTGTCTTCTTTAGGAAAAATGTTTTGGGGCAGCAGAAGAAGCATTATCCTGAAAAAAATTAAAGTTAGCATAGCTAAATGTAGGATAGTATGTGGGTGTATATGGCTTTTTATTTTTAAAGTTTGCCAGTTAATTCTTTGATTGTGGTGTTCCACAACAGCTTGACCTGTAAGGGACTCCAATAACTTGATTACTATAACATAAATTAAAATTCTTTAGAGTTTGCTAGTATAAGCAGGGCCATTGTCAGTTTTTAGTTGTAATGGGAGCCCTAGAAAGGAAGAGGTGTATAATAACTGATTAATAGCATCTGAGATTGTTTCAGATGTGAGCAGAAGCAGCACTTATATTAGAAAAATACCAACTGTTACATGAATATATTTTAAACATCCGATTCTCCTGCATTCAAGATGAGAAGAAATTGGAAATGGGGTTCCCCAGCCTAGCCCCTAGGGTCAAGATTCTATGAATTAGGCAAATATAAATGAGGTCAAAGGACATTGCACTTTCCCCATGTAACAAGGAGCCATTCATGTTTGGGCGGCTTGTTTGGCAATTGTTTCCATATCTTATTTCAATAACCTTCAGGTTCTGGTTTGGTGTGTATTTTGCTAAAGATAGTGAAACAACAACCTAGAATCTATATTTGATGTCCTTCAACTTCTGTGGTGTGATAGCTCACGGAAAGCTGCTCTCCTTTGCCATAACTATGTATACATCTGGAGCTGCAGATGCTGAAGGACAAGTTGTGGCAAGAACTGGAGCAGCTAGCTACGAGCCTGGCTGCTTCCCTAGACCAAGAAAGGTGAAAGGTCAGCACATTGGTGTGAGCCACAGTGTTGCCTGGTTCACAATGAACTGCTGAAAGTGAATGGTTGAATTGTTTTCAGTATTCCTTGAGGAGAAATCATTACTTTGGATATAATAGTGCATCAGTTTTGTACCTTATGGGCTGTGCTTTGCAGTTTTCTTTTTAAACTTGTTCCTTATGCATAGGTAAGATTTTCTCCCTCAGTCCTCATTTCCTGGTTTTGTTGTCATTTGCAGTGGAAGGGATTGAAGCCTGGGCATTGCACATGCCGGGCCCAGTGTTCTTTTTACTTCTCTGGCATGTGAGTTGTTTCTTTATGGATGATGGTAGAAATCCAGCTTTTGTTTTCTCTGTATGGCAAGCCACCTACCCTAACACCTAGATTTCTGTCTTTTGCTAATGGGTTTGTGGTATCAGCTTTATCACGTAATTCTCTGGTTGAGCATTCTTGTGTTTATTTTGTGAATACATTATTTTTATTACTGGACCTTTGTGTGCCTGGTAGGTAAAGGAAGTTCCTTCTTTGGGATTTGTATTTTTAATCCCTGCTTACAGTTACTCTTTCCTGTAGACTTTGAGGCCAACTTGGAATTCTCTCCCTTCAAAAGCTTACGGTCTTCATTGAGATTGCAGTGCGTTATAGGTTAACTTGGGGGAAATGACTTTGTCAATGTTTTTGTCTTATCTATGAGCATGATATTTTTCTTCATATTTTCACATATCTTTTGTAATCTTTACTAGAGCTTTGAACATTTCTTCAAATGTTCTTGTGCTTTTATGTTGATTTCATTACATTTTTAAGCTATAGTTTTAGGAATCTTTTTCGTACTTACTAATTGGGCATAATGGAAGCATTATTGATTTCTCCCTGTGTGTCATTATGGAAAATTTCAGACTTGGGGGAAAAAAAGCTTAAAGATTTGAGAGGGGGGACAATGCTGGAGAATATTCTACTCCTGACACACCCTATGCCACTGTAAAGATCTTGTTTACAGTAAATTCCCAAATGTCCCCTCATAGTCTCCAATTAACTTGGGGGTGGAGGTGGAGACAGGGCTTCTCTGTGTAGCCCTGGATATCCTGGAACTCACTCTGTAGACGAGGCTGGCCTTGAACTCAGATCTGCCTGCCTCTGCCTCCTGAGGTCTGGTATTAAAGGCGTGTGCCACCACCACCCAGCTTTCCAGTTAATCTCTTACATCTTTATTCATTTAAAAGTAAAGACCAGTTGTGATGGCTGAATTTTCAGTAATTGGGAGGCAAAGGGAAAAGGTCAGCCTGGGCTAGAGTGAGTCCCTGTCTCAACAGACAGCAGCAACAAGGGCCGAGAATGACTCAGTGGGTAAAGGCACCTGCTGCCATACCTGACGACCTGGGTTTGATCCCCAGGATCACACATCACATTCATACACACATTAATAATAAGGAAAATTAAAATATTTTGAATCAAATAAAAACAAGGTAAAGATGTTAATATACTTCTTGATTTAAATATGAATGTCATTAACTAAATTCAGCATTACAATAAAATGAGCAAATTAAAATATATTATTTGAAGAATAAATGTATACATTAGTGAAAATCAATTTCTTACCAAGAGTGAAACATTACCTCAGATAATAATGTCTTTTGCATGGCACTACCATCACCCAGTCCCTACCCAGAGAAAGAGGAAAGAGAAGATGAAAAAAGATCCAACATGGAGGTCTATAAAGGGGGTATAGTGAACAATTAAAGATGAACATAGATTAACACCTGGTATTATAGGTCAGTAGCACAGTGCCCCATAGGGTCAGCATGAAACAGGATGCTGCTGGAGCCAGCCTTCTAGCCCGCCTGCCTGCCTGCTCCCCCCCCCCCCCCATCCTAGGTTTGGTTTGGGAGTTTTTGTGGTGAGATCTTGTTAGGTATACAAGTTAAACTTGAACTCAAGGTCTTCCTGCCTCGACCTCCAATTTCTCAGGTTAAAGGCTTGTGCTCGCATGCCTCTACTAAATTTTTATTTTAAAAGATTTTTTTTAGACTTATTTACTTTATATTTGAATATTTTGTTGTCTGAATGTGTGTGTGTGTGTGTGTGTGATTGTGTGTGTGTGTGTGTGTGTATGTATGTATGTATGTATGTATGTATGTATGTATGTATCCACCTTTGCCCAGGGAGCATTGGAATGTTCCTGGAACTGGAGTTTTATGGATAGTTGTGAGCCACTATGTGGGTGCTGGGAACCAAACTCAGGTCCTCTGCAAGAGCAGCAAGTGTTCTAAGTGCTGAGCCATCTCTCCACTTCCACCTCCCCCCACACCCCATGCCTATGCCTTTTTTTTTTTAACTTAGGAAATCTTTTGTTTTCTTTTTTCATTGTTTTCTTTCATAATGTCAGAAACCCGCACAGTAGCCCTCCCTCTCCTTTGCAGATCTTAGGATGGAGAAGGTTCTGGAGTTGGTTCTCTCCTTCCACTGTGGGTTCCAGGGATCCAGCTCAGGTCCTCAGTCTTGCATAGCAAGCATGTTTACTCACTGAGCTAACCTAGGCTCAAGGATTTTTTCTTTTAAGCCTTTTTTCCTTCTTCTTTCTTTCTGTTCTTTATTTAGCTTTTTCTTGAAACCAAGTACGTCTGGCGACAGTTTACAAAGTGGCAGCATTCCTTCAGGAAACGAGCCCTCGGAACATAAACCCCTGTCCAGTTCAGCAGAACCTGACTTGATCAGCTTTATGGATTTCTCGAAACACAACCAGACCATAATAGAAGAAGTGAACTATACAGTCGAATCAAGGTACCACAGGGTGCACAGAATTCACTATAAGAAATGAGGTATTCCTGTAAACATTCTATATTTAAAGACAGCCTGGCTGGGCTTGTAGGTGCATGTCAGACCGAGGGAGGAAGATTACAGGTTCAAGGCCAATCTGTGCTAATCAGTGAGACCTTGTCCCATTCCTCCCCCTGCCAATGTAAATCAGATCCTGTCTCCGTTCTTAGATTGCGGCCTAGTAGAAATTAAATGCTTCTCAGCAAATCTGTACTTGTATACATGAATGAGTACTTCTTTGAGATTTTGTTTAATAAAGATGAACACTAATGTTTGAATAGAGCAACTGAATAGACACTTAGTTTTTTTTTAAGCTCATATCATGCCCTCTTATGCCCCTCACCGGTTAACTATCTGACCAGTGTTTGAAAATGTTTATTCATTTTATGGGGAGAAGGATGGCAGATTGAATGGCGGGGCTCACATGGGAGGCAAGTGCTCTACCATTGAGCTACACCTCCAGCTTCACATTTAATTCTTTTTCTTTTAAAGATTTATTTATTTTATGTCTATGAGTGCTCCATCTGCATGTATACCTTTATACCAGAGGAGGGCATCAGACCCCACTGGAGATGATTGTGAGCCACCCTGTGGTGGCTGGGGACTGAACTTTGGTCCTCTGGAAAAGCACTCTTAACTGATGAGTCATCTCTCCAGCCCCACATTTTATTCTTAACATGTCAATTTTCAGATGGTTCAGGAAATTTCAATCCACCATAGAAAATAATGGACCTCTCTAGATTTCAATTGTTTTTCATGACTAACAGCATTGCTTCTTTTTTTTTTTAAGTGATGAAATAAAGAAAACCAGTGTTGATGTCCAAAGTGTGAAAATGTCATCTGTGCCTAATAGTTTATCTAAACGAAATGTATCTTTGACTCGAAGTCATAGTGTTGGAGGTCCTTTGCAAAATATTGACTTCTCCCAGCGACCATTTCATGGCATTTCAACAGTTAGTCTTCCTAATAGTCTGCAGGAAGATGTGGTACGTATCATTGTAATCATGCTGTATGCTCTTGTAATGTGGCCTGGAACACTCCCCAATTTCATGGTAGAATGCAATAAGTGCATTAAAATGCTGCTGCACAAGCGTGAGAACTTGAGTTCAGGTCTCCCACACCAGTGTAAAAAGCCACATAGATGGTATGTGCCTAGTAACGCAAACACCCTGTAGATGGAGACGGGAAGATCCCTGGGCCTGATGGTCAGTCAGTCTAGCTGAATTGCTGAGCTCCAGGTCAGTGACAGACTTCGTCTCAAAAATAAGGTAGAGAGTGATTGAGGGAAATACCCAGTGTCGAACTTTGGTTGCGTGTGCGCGCACACACGAGCATAAAAATTTGCCCTGTTACTGTGTAGATGAGATGGGCTTCAAACTTAAGGGAATCCTCATGCCTCTATCTCCCAAGTGCTGGGATTACAGGCATGTGGCACCATACCTAGCTTAAACATTTTAATATGGAAATTTTCAAAAATGTACAAGCTCTCACAGTGTAGGCTAGCCTCAAACTCACAGAGCTCCTTCTGCCTCTACCTCTGCCTCCCAAGTAGTGTGTACTACCACACCCAGCTTTGTTCACTAAGTCTTTTGACTCAGCATCTGACTTTAGAATTCTCAGCTTATGGCCATTCTTTCCTGCACATCTTTATTCACTTTTCTGTACCTAGATCATTTCAAACAACATATATGCTATGTGTTGATATTTCAGCATATGTCTGTAAATGATGACTTTAACAAATATAATCACAATGTTACTATCAAACCCCAAATCAGGTAATCATCAGATAGTTGTCTTTGTTCTGACTTTTAGTCATATAGTAGTGTCAAATGTGTATATGAGGGAGGGTGTGGTTTTAGGTATCAGAGTGAAGTAAAATTTATACCTTGCAATTGGTTGGTAAACTGTAGTCTTTAAATTGTAGGCTCCTTTTTTTTTTTTTCTTTCTCATAATTTGTTGATGGAACTAAATCCATGGGGACTGGAGAGATGGCTCAGGGATTAAGATTACTGACTGTTCTTCAGAGGACCTGGATTCAATTCCCAGCACCCACATGGCAGTTCCCAATTGCCTGTAATTCCACCTCCAGGGGATTCAAAACTCTCACACAGACATACATGTTGGCAAAACGCCAATGCACATAAAATAAGAATAAATAAATCATTTTTTTAAAAAAGCCAGCTGGACCCCTTGTCCTTTAACTACTAGAGGTTTCCAGAGCCCTGGTTTGGTTGATTGCAACCTTACAAATTAGCATTTGAATCTAGAAACTTGGTTAGCTGCACAGCTTGTTTTAATTTTTTTCTAAAATTAACTTTATTATAAAAATTTAGAAATAAAAAATGTCAGCCACCAAAATTAACCAGACCCAAAGTCTGTATCTCAACGAACTTACTTCTGTGCATTTGGAATAGCCATCCTGAAGTTGTGGGGCTTCATACTGGATTTTACACTTTCACTTTTCTGTTTTCTTTTTTGAGAAATCTCACTATATAGCCCTAGCTGACCCTGAGTTCAATATGTTGATCACATTGCCTCAAACTTAGAGCAGTTCTTTTGTCTTTGCCAGCCACCACTCCTAGCTAACAAAGAATTACAAAAAAAAAATTCTGTAGCTAGAGTTTTCTTGCCTGGCCCACAGTCAGGACAAATCTCTCACACCTGTCAGTCCCACAGCCACTCAGACCCGACCAAGTAAACACAGAGACTTATATTGCTTACAAACTGTATGGCCGTGGCAGGCTTCTTGCTAACTGTTCTTGCAGCTTAAATTAATCCATTTCTATTAATCTATACCTTGCCACATGGCTCATGGCTTACCGGCATCTTCACATGCTGTTTGTCATCATGGCGGCTGGCAGTGTCTCTAACTCAGCCTTCCCCTTCCCAGCTTTATTCTCCTCCTTGTCCCGCCTACACTTCCTGCCTAGCCAATGGCCAATCAGTGTTTTATTTATTGACTAATCAGCAACACATTTGCCATACAGACCATCCCACATCTAAATTCCATCTTTTAGAGTTGTGAAATAAATACCACAGGTTTTTTTTTTTTTTTTTAAGTCTTTAAAAACTATTTTGGGGCTGGAGAGATGGCTCAGGGGTTAAGAGCACTGACTGCTCTTCCAGAGGACCCAAGCATTCACATGGCAGCTCACAGCTGTCTATAACTCCAGTTCCAGGGAATCTGATACCCTCACACAGACAAATATGCACATAAAATAAAAATAAATAAGATGTTTGCAGGGTGGTGGTAGCGCACACCTTTAATCCTAGCACTTGGGAGGCAGAAGCAGGTGGGTCTCTGAGTTTGAGGCCAGCCTGGACTACAGAGTTGGTTCTAAGACAGCTAGGGCTACATAGAAAAAACCCTGTCTTGAAAAACCAAAACCAAAACAAAACTATTTTATTACATTTATTTAAAGAGTCTGTTGAAATATTGATTATTAATTTTCTGTAATGATGTAGCTTAAGCATAATCTAGTGGCTTTCTTTGCTTCCATTTATTAGCATATTTTGCTACATATTGGAATCGTCCCAAAATACAGTTTTAACAGGATAGAGAAGCATTATCTCACTGCAGAGTACTGGCAAACATACAGAATTAAATAATGTCCACTTTTTTTTTTATATATTTTTAAAGGACCATCTAGGAAAAAGGCCGAATCCTCCTCCTGTGTCTGTGCCCTATTTGAGTCCTCTAGTGCTTCGGAAGGAACTTGAGTCTCTGCTGGAAAATGAGGGCGATCAGGTCATTCACACATCTTCTTTCATCAATCAGCATCCAATCATTTTCTGGAATCTGGTCTGGTATTTCAGACGTTTGGACCTTCCCAGCAACTTGCCAGGACTTATCCTCACATCTGAGCATTGTAATGAAGGTGTGCAGGTGAGGTACCGACTTCTGTAGTATTTGGACTGCACTGGCGTAGTTTGAATGAGGTTAAGCTACCGAATGTATAACAGCTTTACAAAGTAGTAGATAAGACTTTGGACGGGATAGTACAATGTTTGGGATCTGAGAGTCTTCTGTTTTTGTTTTGTATTTCTTTGCTGTATATGATCTCCATTTTTAAGGTTTTCTGGTCCAGGGTGACTGACTTCTGTCTTCAGGCTGTAAGTCATATCTCAGCCAGCAGCAAGGAGAAAATTGATAGCCAAGAGAGTGTCTTCTCTTTTAGAGCCCATGGAGTTGTACATAATGTCCTCATGTGTGTATTGATAGGGTCTGGACTTAGGTTGCTCTGTCTAGCTACACAGGTGACTAGAAAAGAAAGCTTTGTCATCAGCTGTCATAGTCCCTCCTGACATATGCATAGCTTCTTATTTGAAAGGTCTCAGCCCTAATTTTCAGATAATATAGTCAAGTAATTTATGTAAGGTAAATACCTTGTTAGTGATCGCACTAAGTCCGTCTCCAGCACCTGCCTCAGGAAGCACTTATGGGATCACTGACTGCTGACAGGGAGCTGCATTTTATATATACTTTTAATAATACTGCACATTGGGAGACACCAGGCCCCAAACACACTTGGCACATAACACAGTCTTTCCTAAAGTATCACAAATTATTATAAATTCTAGTTTGACTTGTTTATTTTAACAAGTAGTGAGTGAAAAAAGTTACCGTGTAAAGTTACAGACACTCTGATACCATGTCTTTCTAGACTTTGTTGTAATGATGGTTAACCTCTCCTGTGCCTTTGTACCATTTACCAGATCATCCATCCAGTCTTCTAATGTCACAAAAACAAAATTTATGGGCCAGCAAATAACATGGCAGTTTATCATCAGGCATTAATAAAAATGAAAACTTTTGCTCAGAAT
The DNA here is from genome assembly GCF_007827085.1 of Peromyscus californicus insignis. Lineage (NCBI taxonomy): Eukaryota > Metazoa > Chordata > Mammalia > Rodentia > Cricetidae > Peromyscus > Peromyscus californicus. The sequence continues at coordinate 64,424,708 of NW_026294573.1, read as the reverse complement.
TTTGGGTCTACAGTTTAAAAAAAATATTGATTAGGTTTTCTTATTACTGGTAGGTAACATTTTATTTGGGAAACTAATTTTATTAATCCCTTTTAGCTTCCTCTGTCATCTTTGTCCCAGGACAGCAAACTTGTGTATATACAACTGTTATGGGATAATATCAACCTTCATCAGGAACCAGGAGAACCTCTGTATGTCTCATGGAGGAACTTGAGTAAGTAAAAGAGAATTAAAGACACAACAGGATTGTACTTGGTGGCATATACCTTAAATCCCAGGACTCAAAGGCAGAGGCAGATGGATTTCTGTGAGTTCAGGCCAGCCAAGGCTATATAAGTGAGACCTTGTCTTTAAAAAAGACAAAACAGAGCTCCAGAGTTAAATTCTTCAATGTTTTTACATCATCACTACAGAAGGACTTCCGTGTGAAAGGACCAAGCAGACTCCATTACAGGCTGCCCAGTCTTCTCTCAGAGATCAGGCCTCAATTTCAGTTTCCTGAGACTTGAGCAAGCAGTTTCTGGGAGGGCCATGAACAAAAGACAGTTAATCACTGATGTCTCTGCCATCAGGGACAGGGAGATAGGATGTACCGAGCTTGGGCCACTGAGCCAGCCCCCACAGTCAGTGCTTGCTAGCCCAGCCAGCCTCCATGGCAGCTCAAGGACAAAGCCTGGGAATTGTCCAGGCCTGCTCAAAAATGGATAACTGTAACTCCCAACTAGCCCTAGCTAATTAAGTTACTAACATGATTGACACTCACATAAACCAATCCTGAGTTTGTTATATGTTGTCCCAAGACCCTCCCTTGCTTTACTCCCTATAAATACCTTATCCCCTTGCTACTCGGGGTCTCTCCTGCTCTGCTGCTGCATCAGACGGATGGATAGGCCCCGGTTTAACTCGAAATAAAAACACTCTTTGCTTTTACATTAAAAAAACAAACAAACAAAAAACCCACAAAACAGAGCTAGGCTGTGGTGGCTCACACCTTTAATTCCAGCACTTAGGAGGCAGAGGCAGGCAGATCTCTTGAGTTCAAAGCCAGCCTGGTCTACAGTTCCAGGACAGGACAGCAAGGGCTACACAGAGAAAAACCCTGTCTTGAAAAAAGAAAAAAAACAAAAGATGACTAGTGAGATGCTTGGCACTCACTTCCAGACCTAACCACCTGAGTTCAGTCCCTAGGATCTACGTGGTGGAAGGAGAGAACCAATTCCTGAAAGTATCCTATGACCTCCACATGTATGCTATGTCATGTGCATGCATGTGTGAACACACATAACAAAAGAACTTTTTTTAAGATGAATTGCTTGACTCAGTGATTGTATCTCAATAAAACTGTTATTTAAAAAAAACAACAATTGGAGGCTAGAGTGATGACTCAGTGGCCCAGAGTGCTTCCTTAAAGTTCACTCCCAGCATCCCCATCAAGTGGGTGGTCAGGCAGCCCACAACCACCTGTACCTCCAGCTCCAGGGAATCAGGCACCCTCTTCTGGATATACAGGGCAGCTATTCACAGATGTACATACATACACATGTACACAGACATGCACAGAATAAAATTTAACACAAGAAGCCTTGAGTTAAGTCCCTAGCACAGAAATTCCTTAGCTGTATGGTGGTGTATACCCATAATTCAAGCATTCAGAAAGCTGAAACAGGAAGATCACAAGGTCTAGGTCAGCCCAGACAACATTGAAAGTTCCTGGTCAAATCCTGAAAGTATCTGCACATCAAAGTAGTCTTTCTCCCAGGCCTAAGCACACACTTCTTAAATTTGTGCATGTTTAATGTTAGCATATGATTCAACTCCACTCCCCCTCCATCACACTTTTATAATCTATAAAGTCTTTGTAAATGTTTGTTCCTAATAATTAAGCTCTCCAATATTTAATATAAAAAGTACAGTGGCATAAACAGGTAAAGAGTTTTCTCTGATGGTCATGTTTTAGAAATTATATTGTATACATTAAATACAAATGATCTTTTTTCTTTTTTGATTTTTTGAGATAGGGTTTCTCTGTGTAGCCCTGGCTGTCTTGGAACTCACTCTGTAGACCAGGCTGGCCTTAAACTCAGAGATCCCCCTGCCTCTGCCTCCAGAGTGCTAGGATTAAAGGTGTGTGCCCACCACTGCCCAGCCTATGTTTTTTATTTTCTAATAAAAATTAATTATGAACTGGATAGTTTCTAAGCAATTTCTTCCTCATAGGGGGTTCTGGTTCCTTCTGATATATTCACTTTTACAATCAGTAAAGGTTGCTCCTTGGTCCCACTATAGTTTCTGGAATATAGTCTATCACACTCCAGCCTCAGGGAAGAAGCTGTAAGTTTGAGAAAAGGGAAGAGGGTTACCCTATTTAAGGGGAGCTGGGAGTATGTTTTAGAGAGCACATTGTCACATGATTTACTGGAAAATGGGAGGTGGTTTTGAGTAGACAACTCGAGGTAACAGCTCTGGAAACCTTGTTACTGCTTGGGAAACTTGCTCTCTCTGTGTTGTTCTTTAGATTCTGAGAAGAAACTGTCATTTTTGTCAGAGGAGCAGCAGGCAGCCAGCGCTTTAGTTGAGACTATCAGGCAGAGTATTCAGCAGAATGACGTTCTTAAGCCCATCAATCTGCTTTCCCAGCATATGAAGCCAGACGTGAAGAGACAAAGGTAATGATCTCAGTATCTTTTACTTGATTTCACTCAGTTTAACATTTTATGGTATATGTTATTTTTAATACCTCTAATTGTAAAAGGAGTATTCAAATATACGCATTCATGTCTGATCACAAATGAACAGTGAGTGAGTCAGTCCAAGAGGATAGGTGAAATCTTAGCAAGGTAAGGCACTGATGATGATCACAAATGAACAGTGAGTGAGTCAGTCCAAGAGGATAGGTGAAATCTTAGCAAGGTAAGGCACTGATGATGAAGGTATATGTTGTATTTTAGAAATTTTCTCCTCTTCACCAGAAATCTTTAAATTTCTAAACTTTGGTATACATAAGTACAACTTGTGCCATCCTGTGATGAGCGTACAATTTTTTCTTGTTGGATATAAATGATTATGAGATTAGGAGTAGGATCATCTTAGGGAAGTGGTAGAAGTAGTAAAGTACTGAGATGTGAAACTGCACTCCTGACCCTTTTTATTGGGATCTGTATACATTGCCATCTTGACTGGGTGCATTTGTTGTGGAAGCTTTGGACAGGGGCATAATTATGTCAAGCATTATGAATGTTCCCAGAGTCCTCTCCTTTTTTTGGAGACAAGGTCTCCCTCTGTAACCTTGACTGGCCTGGAACTCAGTATATAAACCAGGTTGACCTTGACCCAGAGAGTGCTGGGATCACAGGCATGTGCCACCATGATAGTAAATTCATCTGACAGGTCCACCTCATCTTTATTTTTAGTATTTGCCATGCTAGATAAGGGCTAGACTTTGGCCCTCGTGCATGCTAGGCAGACACAGCACCACTTTGCCGCAGCTAGAGCAATGGTACTGGTGTTCAGACCATGGGAGTCTTGTGCATGTTCAGCCAGTGCTGTGTGATTGAGCCACACCTCCCAACCCCCGTTAACTTTTTTTAAAAAGTTTGAAATTTGAGTTAGAGGCTCACAGGGTATTTTTTACATACAGAGTTTAGGGTACCCTTCAGTCAGCTTCCTCAAAGATACCTCATATATATACCCAAGGTGTTACATGAAAGCAGGAAATAATTACAGAGCTGATAACCAAGTATGGAATTGAATGTGTTTTCACTATACACTGTCAGGTGTGCTGGTTCATATCTGTAATCTCAGCACTTAAAAGGCCAAGACAGGCTGAGCGGCGGTGGCACACGCCTTTAATCCCAGCACTCAGGAAGCAGAGCTAGGTGGATCTCTGTGAGTTTGAGGCCAGCCTGGTCTACAGAGTGAGATCCAAGACAGGCACCAAAACTACACAGAGAACCCCTGTCTCAAAAAGGGGGGGGGGGGGGAGCAAGACAGGAGGATGGCCAAGACTTTGAAGCCAGTCTTAACTACAAAGTGAGTTCAGGCCACCCTGTGATAAAGTGAGCCTCTGTCACAGAGAAATCTCCAAACCCAACTCTCCATTTGCATGTTTTGCATGTTTTGTTTGCTACTTGCCTATTTTTGTTGTTGGCCACTTCAGAATATTTCTTTTTTTTTTTTTTAAATAGGAGTTTATACAGAGAAATCCTTTTCTTATCATTAGTGTCTCTTGGAAGAGAAAATATTGATATTGGTAAGTTGATTATTAAAAGGTTTTAGTTTTATTTTCTAAATGGAAGGGTTTTTGTTTTGTTTTGTTTTCTGGAGCTGAGGACTGAACCCAGGACCTTGCACTTGCCTACTGAGCTAAATCCTACCACTGAGCTAAGTCCCCAACCCCTTGTTTTGTTTTCTAAATGGAGCTGGTAGAAGTGTTAGGCCACATGCCTAGCATACAGGGACCTGGATTTATTCACCAGCACACACACACAGAGAAAGAAAATGAAGCTGGTAAGAGTAAATAGTCGCCTTTAGAAAGGTTGAAATGTGACCAGCTTCCTGCCCTTGCCATCATGCCATGTCTTCTGTGCCATTGTGGACTATCCCTCTGGAACTATAAGCTAAAACAAGGCTTTCTTTAAGGAAAAAACACATTACTGCCTCTAGCTGGGCCCGGTGCACATGCTTGTACTCTCTGCACCAGGGGCTAAGATGGGAGGGTCACAAGTGGAAGGGCAGTGTGGGCCATGTACTAGGAAGACTGTCTTCAAACAACAGCAGTGAGCGCTCAGTGGATAAAGGTCACCTGCCACCAGGCCCGAACCAAGTTTGATCCCCAATACCCATATGGTGGAAGGAGAAAACGGAGTCCCTCAAATTGTCCTCTGACCTCCACACATACACTGTGGCATATACTCCCTACTCCACCCCAGAAATTTCAGTTTAAAAGATACTGGATAATTACTACTTTTAAATGGGCAGTGTAATCCGTGTCACATGACTTTAAATATGTAGCTTTTGTTGATTAAAAAATGACAACTGCATTTTTGAAAATGTCTTTCAGAGGCGTTTGACAATGAATATGGACTTGCGTACAGAAGTCTGTCTTCAGAGGTTCTTGAAAAGTTAGAGAAAATCGACGCCCCACCGAGTGCCAGTGTGGAGTGGTGCAGGAAGTGCTTTGGAGCGCCTCTCATCTAAATAAGATTCATTCAGATTTCGTTAGCGTCCTGGGGAATAGAGCCTATCTGGAAACTTCCTAGTTTCTTCCCAAGGTCTGACTTGGTGAAAGCTGAAATGAAGTAACTCTTAGGGGGGAAAAAAATGAACTGTAGTTCATACTGAATCATCTCAGAATGTAAAATACCACTCAACTCCCTGAGCTTTATTGATGTTGGACAATTTTAGTTCCCGACCTGTTTCTCTGCCTCTGCTGAAAACAAAACTATTTTTGGATTTCACAGTATGTGTAAAAGAAATAACGAAAATGTCATATTTCTAGAAACTTGGTTTTATTGAAGCTGCTGGGATGGAAAAATGGCAAATTAAATTTGCCTAACCCCAAAACAAGTGAACTATTTCAATGATAAGAGTAACTGTGTATGATTGTATATGTGTGGGGCTATGTGTATAAGTGTCTATTTATTAAAATACTTAGACTGCGTGGTGCAGTAGTTTTCTGAAGGAGGCCTCATTGCTCAGTGAAGACTACTAAATGTGTTTGTAGTCAGCAATTCCAAAAGCATCTAAAAGTCCTAAGAACTGCCTTCCCTGTAGCTTAAATTCTGTATCTTTACCTTTTAAATTATGTGTTATCTTGCTTAGTAGGTTGTACCTTGGATATCCAGGTGCTCCTTTCCATCTTCTTCCAATACCAAGTTAATCCTCAATGCTTCCATTGGAATCTTATAGGTAAAATGAAATTAAACTTTGTAACCGACCAAATTATCTAGAACATGCTTAGAATACTAATGTATATATATAGTCTTTGACTCTGAAATGTTTATTCAGGCAGGCCACTTGTTGGTATTGAATACTGTTTATATTCCTGGTTTCTTGGGAGGCAGAGGCAGGAGGATCTCAAGCTCAAGGCCAGCCTGAACAACTTTTAGTGAGCCCCTATCTCAGAATAACAATTTGAAAGGAGGTCTGGGAATGTAGTTCAGTAATAGAGCGTTTGCCTAGTGTATGTGAGGCCCTAGGTTCAGTTCCTAATACCTAGGTTCAGTCCCCCCCCCCAAAAAAAAACACCCTGTGGGATGGAGAATTTGCACTGCACGTAAGTTTTATTCTTGTACAATATTTTGATTTATATGCTTGTGAATAAAAGTGTGTATTTGTAAATACTGTTTTTTTTTTTTTTAGGTTGAATCAATTAAGTCTTAAAACCTTAAAGCTTATTGAGCTCATTGCCAGTAGGTTTAAGAAAATCATGACCTTACGTGCCCCACGTGACATTTATTGTGCTTTTGTTTGAAACATCCATTAACGTAACAGCAGATTTGCCTTAAGTTGTCTGCATGGTTTAGAAAGCCAGTGGTTATGTGTGCACCTACAGTAATAGTGCAGATGACTAAACCATCTGACAAAAACTTACCTCAGTATGGTACACATTAATAGCATGAATCTCTTATACATGGTGGGAACTTTTTAAAATTATGTACCAGCATTTCAACATTAAAAGTTGTTCATCTGACTTTGGAGAATTCTAGTCTGAATTTGAGTGTGAAATGAAAATTTTACCAGAAATTTTGTAGTCTTTATTACATTCAAATTGGATCTTTTACAGTTTCAAATATATATATTTTTACAGCTTATACCTTAACACTTATTGACCCATTAAATTTATTATCTTGCATATATAAAATTAAAGTTGAATAAAAAGAAAAACCTGAAACTTGGTGTCTGTTGCATTTCTAAGGCTGCTGCAATTTCTAGGATTGAGTGTTCCATTTCTGTTTTGGGATTTTTTTTCTGTTTTTTGTAACCTGAATTGCTACTTGCCAAAGTACTTTGTTTACCAAACTTACGAGAGTTACTTAGTTACTTTAAATAATGAAGTTATACCTTTTGGTATAACTTTTTTTTTTTTGAGACAAGGGTTTCACTGTGTAGCCCCTAGCTGTCCTGTAACTCACTCTGTATTGCCTGCCTCAAACTCAGAGATCTACCTGCCTCTACATCCCAAATGCTGGGATTTAAAGGCATGGACCACCACCACCTGGCTTGTTATAACTTTAAGAAAATTTAGTCTTTGCTACCATTTAGACTCATGGGAACCCTTCTTTATTTGCTTTTTGAGACAGGGTTTCTCTGTGTAGCTTTTGGAGCCCGTCAGATCCGCCTGCCTCTGCCTCCCGAGTGCTGGGATTAAAGGTGTGCACCACCACCGCCCGGCTAGGAACCAGATTCTTGTATTTGGATTTTTGGGGGGTTTTGTTTTGTTTGAGACAGGGTTTCTCTGTGTAGGCCTGGCTGTCCTGGAACTTGCTCTGTAGACCTGATAGCTTTGAATTCTGCCTTCCTCTCTGCTGGAATTAAAGGTGTGTGCTGTCACCACCTGGCTATGTGTTCGATTTTTTTATAAAGGCACCTTTATCAATCACAATTATAGGGCAATCCCAGAATTTGAGAGTTGAGGATCCAGTTTGAGGCCAGCCTAGGCTATAGGAGACCTTAAAAAAATACAAAGTCCTAGTATCTTTGTTAACTTCTAAAAGCAATTATAAAAATTTTAAATTTTGCTTGTCAGAATGTCTTAGTTTTGGTACTTCAATTTATCTGATTTTTATGCTGACCCCAGCAACCTACATGGTTAATGACTTACATGAGGAAAGCAAGTTCACAGAACTTTAAGTAACACCTCGTGGTGTACCCCACTGACACAGCTTCCAGAGTGCTAGGGTTACAGGCTGGTGTCATAGTACCCAGTTTACGACTGTACTTCTCTAGTGACCAAGTCATCGAATCATATCTGAAATTCCCTGATCATGAACGAAAAGCATCTTTTTTGTTACTGCATCCCTACAATTAGGAAGCAGGGTGTTCTTTACATTTATAGTTAGCCAGATGATCTTTGGGTCACACATGAGAACTTACCTCATGGTACAGAATGCCTTTTGGGAAATGTCCTTTTTGCTTTAAAAATGTTTGCATTTCTTCCCACGATATTAAAGGCAGCAGAGATCATGTTGAAAATAACTATGTAGCCCTGACTGTCCTAGAATTTGTGTAAACCAGGCCTACCATTGCTTCTCATAAGCAGCAGACGTGGAGTATTGGGTTTATGAGTTTCCTTTATAATCTGGAGCCTGTCCAGTGATCACAACATGGGTTATAAAGCAAAGCTTTGGGCGTTTAACTATTTGAACTTGTTTTCTAGGGAAATTGAGCTTGTGTTGCTGACTTTGAACTTAACATACTTTAAGATCCTTCTTTCCAGTCATGGTGGCACAGGCAGACTAGCCTGGTCTACTGAGTTCCAGGCCAGCCCGACCTTGCCTTAGAAACACCTGTTTTATACAATACCAAGTCAGAACTGGGCCTTGGCTGCAGCACAACCTTGACTCAAAGGCCAGCATGGACCACAAAAAACACCTCAAAACGCAGTAGCTCAGTCACCTACAGATGAAGCCTGGACAGGAGCAATAGGTTGTGGTTAGCTTCACAGGGTGAAGCCCCAACTGCTGGAGAGCAGGTCCAAGATGTGATGTCATGAAGCAAGCACTACAAAGACCATGTAGTTCTGATATTCACAGCCAGAATCAACCAGCTTCCAGAATCAGAATATGCTTTATTTAGGGGGGGGGGGGGGGGGCGGGGCGGGGTTTCTTTGTGTAGCTTTTTAGCCTTTCCTGGAACTTACTCTGTAGCCCAGGCTGATCTCGAACTCAAGAGATCCTCTTGCCTCTGACGAGATTAAAGGTGTGCGCCACCATTGCCCGGTTCAGAATGTACTTTAAGCCAGCATTTAACTGGACTCCGTACTGGTTTCAGTGGCCTGTTAAGCTTTTGCATGTGACAAAAGAACAGCCGGGAGCTATGAAAGGCAACCATTTTACCAAAGTGTTTTACAAATAAAAGGTTCCAAGATTTCATTTGAGCACAGGTGATCTGAATTGAGGCGGCTTCACTCTGGGTAGTCTGTATACCCTTTTCTTTTGGCTATACCTGTGAATGGTGCTCCAACAGCCAGGCATGAATCAACTCTTCTGCCAGAGAAAAGAAACCTTAAATGACCGGATTACAATTCCTAAGCCTGTCCTTGGAAGGATATTTTATTTTCCTTGTGTTTGCAGCACACCTTTGGTCTCAATAGAAAGTTGTGCATGACAAAAATAACCTGTTACCTTGGTTCTGCCTTGTGAAAGTTACGTTTATCTAAGAGGCTGTTCAGCATGCTTGAGGCCTACGTTTAACCCCTAGCACAACTAAAGAAAATGAATTGCCTTGCCCTTCACCAAGAATGCAACCAAATAGGCTATAGCCAGTGAAGAAATTATGGTACACTACTGGGCTAGGGAGAGGAGCTAGTGAATGGATAACAGCAGTCATCTTAAAAAAAAAAAAGTCAAAAGCATACTTCTTGTGCTTTGTAAAGGCTTTAATAGGCTGGCTTTTTTTTTAAGTTTTTTATATACATTGCTGTTTTTGCCTGTATGTCTGAGGGTGTCAAATCCTGGAGTGACAGACAGTTGTGAGCTGCCATGTGGGTGCTGGGAATTGAACCCAGGTCCTCTGGAAGAACAGTCGGTGTTCTTAACCACTGAGACATTTCCAGCCCCCCATCCCCAGGCTGTGTTTCTTTAAGACATGGTTTTTCTGTGTAACAGCCCTAGCTGTCCTGGAACTCGCTTTGTAGACCAGGCTGGCTTTGATGTCAAGAGATCCACCTGCCTCTGCCTTAAGTGATGGGATTAAAGCCATGTGCCACCAGGACCAACCAGGCTGAACTTCTTGAACTAAACTATTAATCTTATGTAGTGAGTCATTTATTTACTCCCTTTCTATACTTTTATGGCTCTGAATGTACACTTAGTGGGGAACTAGAGGTGGCTTACATCAGGGACTACATCCCATACCTCTAGCACCCTTGGGCTAAATGCATAGGATTTAAAAAGGAAAACATTTCCCCTATTTCTAGCACAATCCTGACTTTCCTTCCAATTTCATTTATCCAGTTACTCCATTAATAAAAAGGCAAAAGGAGACTTAAGGTATGATCATTTATTTGTTACCCTTAAAGACTTATTTTTGACTGGACTCAGACTTAGAAGTAGAAGCTCTCAGGGAGGACAGCCTACGTCTCTTGGCGATCTGTTCCTGGCGCTTTTCTTTGGCTTCCTAAATGAAACAAAAATACACAATACAGTTAAGGCTTTATCTGGACAAAAAATGCAAACCCAATGGCAGTCCTGCCCTCGTGTCACACCGATGCCTCACCTTCATTCTCTTGGCCAAAAGTTTAGCATATTCTGCAGCCTCCTCCTTGTTTTTCTTGGTTCGTTGTTTCTTTAGAGCAATACGACGGCGTTTGTGTTGCAGGACACGTGGAGTAACAAGACGCTGAATCTTGGGCGCTTTGGTCCTGGGCTTCTTACCTAAAAATCCCAATGAGTTAACACTTCTCCATATCCTTGCTAGATGAGTATACCCAATGTATAGCACTAGCCTAGCATACACAAGGCCCCAATTCAAGCCTCATCGTCCATCCAGTGTCAGTACTATACTCATTTTACAAGTGTTACTCTGAGCCTGTGGCCTGTACTTTCGTAATTCCACCATATTTTCAATTTCCCATCTATGCTTGAACCTTTATTTCTAGACAGACTCTACTTAGTATTAGAAGTCTACAGTTACTATGGATTTTTTTTATTTTTAGTCGTGTGGATTTGCACTTCTCACGGCCTCTCTGGGAACAGAAACCTGATGCAATCTCACACCATAGACCCTTTATTTAAAAAAAGATGGATATCCAGGCTCTGCTATAATTGGAGCTACTCCGCCCAGAAGCGAACAATGACCATTTTTAAACTTCTTGTCAACTAAGTTACACATTTTCTCCAGTACATACTTGTGCTAGTAGATGTCTAAGTCAAGAGTCCTAAGTTATCTTTAAGGTAAAAGCTAAGCTATAGAAACATTAACATTGTCAGTGATGCTGTGGCTCTTCATTGACTATTTTTTCTTATTTATGCCCCCAAATTCCAGACATTTCCCTTATAAGGGATAATCCATATCCCAGAGATGAAAAAAATACCAGGCCATTCATCAGCTGATGAAAACGTTTCTTTTGTGATCCAAAGAACCATCAATTTTGAACCTGATCTCCACAAGACATAGGTGATGGAAAGAACTGTCTCCTGCAAGCTGTCCTCTGACGCCCACACAAGTGCTTTTAAAAATAAGAAAACTCCAAATGTATTGAGTACTTTTGTAATCTCACAATTTCCAGTCCTTGTCACTCCTAACTCCAAAGCCATGAACTTCATTGTCTGGTGAATCAAACTCCAGACAAGCAATGCTGCCGTAATGGTACAAAACGCTTCCAACAGCCAGGCGAATCTCTGTGAGTTCAAGGCCAGCCTGGTCTACAGAGCGAGATCCAGGAAAGGCGCAAAGCTACACAGAGAAACCCTGTCTCGGGGGAAAAAAAAACAACAAAAAACAAAAAACGCTTCCAACAAAAGCAGTCCTTCTTACCTTCTTTGTTTAACGGCTTTCTGACCACGTATTGGCGGACATCATCTTCTTTAGAGAGATTAAAAAGCTTTCGGATTCTGCTAGCTCTTTTAGGTCCCAACCGACGAGGCACAGTAGTATCTGTCAGTCCAGGAATATCCTTCTCTCCTTAGGAGAAACAATCAGAACAAAGGAATTAAATTTTTACCACCATAATTTAATGTTTAATTAGTAATTTTAAATTGTTCATCGATCAACACGTACACAATTCCAATTAAAAACCATTTGGGCCAGGGGTGCTAGTGTCTGCCTTTAGTCCCACTACCTGAGAGGCATAGGCAGATCTCTGATTTCCAGGCCAACCAGTTTCAACAAATAAAACTTGAACAAGAGCCTCACTGTTGTCCTTTTTAAAATTGTTGCCCACGGCTTAAAAGTCTGAAGTAGCAGGGGGTTAGGCCGAAAGGGCCGTGGCTGGAGGGAATTCTGTTCCCTCGGGCCCCGACTTTTGCAAAGCTATGAAGGGAACTTAACTAAATCTCTGTCCTTCTAATGAACAAGATTCAAAGGTTAAGGTGGAATTCTGCTCTTCAGAGAGGCTGAAAGGCAAGCAGCTCACCAAAAAAGCTCTCCTGCTTCTTTCTTCTCGCCCCTCCATATCAATCCTTTTTCACCTGGCTCCTCTCCCTACGCTGCCTCCTGACCGCAGGTGAATTTTATTTAATCAAGCACATCTCTGCATCATTAAACAAATGCTCCAACACACCTTGAAATAATGTTCTACAACACCTCACCTTTCTTTACAATAACCAAGTTGAGAACACTGAGATTGGCATCCACGATGCATCCTCGAACAGACTTGCGCTTCCTCTCTCCGGTTCTCCTTGGTCTATAACAAGAATGCCCCTTACTCAACAGCAGGCGCACTCTGCCGTGGGTCAACACGCCTTGCTTCATGGGAAAACCTTGTTTGTCATTCCCGCCACTGATTCGGACCACGTAGCCCTGCGTTGAAAACAAAACAGTACATTTACTAGTTCTGTTCCAATCGACGAAATACAGCATCTTGACCTCTAGTGAGCCACACCTCACTAGGGAGAATGAGACCAACCTCACCTTCCGTCCACACTTCCGTCCACACTTCCAATTTACGTTTAACTAGCAAATTCTCCATTTTAGTTACTCCACTAACCACCTAGGTTTGACCAGAGTGGACATAAAGGGCTTGCTTTCAAGAACCTGAATTTACAACAAGCACCTCCTCTTGGCACCACCCCGTCCCCCGCCCCGGCTTGGACCTTCACTCCGAAGTGACCCTATGAATGAAACGTTGCCCAACGCCAACACCCCTTACAATCACCGTGAATAAATAGTTGGGCAATAATGCCAATAACACTACCTTCCACTCTTCGCCCAGGGCGTCGGCAGCCACCTCTGTGGCCATGCGCTTCTCGTAGAACGTGCGAAGCTTGCGCTCATCGTCCACTTCGATGAGCTTCTGACAGCCGGTGGCGGGGAAGGAGATATTCAGCTAGGGTTTGAAAAGGGGGTAAAAAGGAAACCTTAGGCCTCCCACACGGCAACAACTCAGTCGCACTAACGCTTTCTGCAGCTCCCATTACGGAAAGGTGGCGGCGCGGACTCTTTAACGCCCTGCAAGCCCAGGGATGGGTCAAGCACACTAATGGGGCCGGCTTTCCTCCAGCTCTGTGGCAGGCGACGAGGACGCCAGGGCGCCCCTCACCAGCCCGGAACGCAGAGCACGTGGTGGCGAGGTGACGCTCAAGGGCCGCCGGACGGACGGACGGCCGCAGGCTGGGCCGCCGGCCCGCGTGTGCCGGGCCGGGGAGCCGGGCGCCGGGCGCCGCCATTGAGCTACGTCCGCCGCTCCAACGCCGCCATCGCCCGCCATCCGCTCTCCCGGGGCGCCCCAAGCCCAAGAGAGAGAGCCTTCTCCTGCCTCAGACCCTCCTCCACCTCATGGCGGAGTGGTGAGAGCCGGGGGCCGAGGCGACGCTGCGCTCTGGGGCTCGAACTAAGCCTCACAGGCCCAGCCACCACCTCCTACCTTCATCTTGACACGGCCGACCGCCTAGGAGGCGCCACGAAAAAGAGACCCGACTTCCGCTTAACCCAGGTCACATAGCGCTCTCAACTCTCGCGAGACTAGCCTGTGCTGGAGACGGCGGAAGTGAGGCCAGAGGGGCGGTACTTCCGGGGGGTGGGGTTGCTAACGTGCTGAGCGCTGTGTTTACGGTGTGGTTCTTTGCTTACTGGTTTTTTTTCGGTGTTGCGGGTTAGCCGCTTCCTAACTAATTTTTTTCCGGTGTCGACCTGGGACGTGCCTGGTCTACGTCGAGGAGCTGAATGTCAGTTCCCGACTCCGGCGTCTAGTAGTACCTAAGTGGAAGAGCACAACCAGAATTGTCGCCCGGGCTGGCCTGTCCCTCATCTCTGCGGAAGATTTCCAGTTCAGGATTTTGTCCTGGTCCCAGCGACTGACAGCAAGAAATCCTGAAAGCCACGCTTCGTTCTGCATCTATCAGAGTGACTCCTGTAGTGGCCGGATCGCTGAAGCCAAGTAGTCACGTTTACCCAGCACAGACACCCGTCAGATGCCTCGGAGTCTTGAGTCTTCCTGCTTTCTCTTCTGCCATACTCTTTTTGCGAGTGGGGTGGGGGTGATAACCCAGAGCCCGCCTCTGCCTCCAGAGTGCCGGAATTAAAGGCCTGCGCCCACCTCCGCCTGGGTTGGCCTTTTTATCCGCCTGCTTCTACCTGTCTTGTGCTGGGATTAAAGAAATGGGCCACCAGCCGGCTGTTCAACTTCTTACCATGGCCTCAGAAACTTCCTCATTTTACTGTACACGTACAGACACTAACGTTATGTAAATCGATTAAAATCAGCTCTAAACCTTTCCATAATCATAGGATCCCTCCTTCCTCTAGTGTAGGGCTGGTTTTATATTGATTGTTCATTACACATAAATGATTGGTCTGCCCCTGTACTAGATGGTAACTTTAGTCAGAGCCAGGTTTTTAGTTCAAGCATCCTCAAGATGCAGCTAAGTACATGACACGAAATCTTGTGTTCAGGGTTGGGGGTTTAGCTCAGTGGTAGAGCGCTTGCCTAGCAAGCGCAAGGCCCTGGGTTCGATCCTCAGCTCAAAAAAAAAAAAAAAAAAATGTGTTCAGAAATATCTGCTAAATGCTAAATGATTATAACTTCAGCCCGGCAGGTGGTGGCACACGCCATTGATCCGAGCACTCGGGAGGCAGAGCCAGGTGGATCTCTGTGAGTTCGAGGCCAGCCTGGGCTACAGAGTGAGTTCCAGGAAAGGCGCAAAGCTACACAGAGAAACCCTGTCTTGAAAAACCCACCAAACAAACAAACTTCAGCCCTATGTGTATTAGTTTAGAATGTAGTAGTATAGAACCAACCAGCAGAGGGATCTCCAAACAGCAATATTGTAGTTATTAGTCGTACAAAAAGATGGGGGTAGTGGCAAATTAGTCCTCCAAAACAGGAAACTCCACTTAAAATCACTATCCTAAAGAAACCTTTATTGTCTCTTTTTTTGTTGTTGTTGTTTTGTTTTTTTTTTTTTTTTTTTGGTTTTTAGAGACAGGGTTTCTCTGTGTAGCTTTGCGCCTTTTCCTGGAACTCACTCTGTAGCCCAGGCTGGCCTTGAACTCACAGAGATCCGCCTGGCTCTGCCTCCCGAGTGCTGGGATTAAAGGCGTGCGCCACCACCGCCCGGCTTATTGTCTCTTTTTTTAAAGTTCTCACTGTGTAGCCCTGATTGACCGAGGATCCAATATATAGACTGGCTGGAAACCACAGTTCCTGCCTCTCTGACTTCTGAGTGCTTCGATTTTAGGAGTGGGCCACCACATCAGCTTATTGTCTATTACATTTTTAACGCTTTTTTTTTTTTTTTCACTTCAAGGAAATAAACTATCCCATGTTTTAAAACTTCTGTAATTCCAGCTTCAGGGCATCCAATTTGCTTCCTGGGCTCCATTGGTGCCTGGACTAGCATGTATACATACCCTGTCCACATGTGCATAATACACATAACTACAAATAGATCTCAACAATTTTATGTGTTTTTTAAATTGTAAAAATATATAAAATTTAGGGGGCTAGAGATATGGCTCATGGATTAAGAGTACTGGCTGCTCTTTCACAGGACCTGGGTTCAATTTTCCACATCTATATAACCAGGATCTGATATCATCTTCTAGCTTCCACAGACAGAAAACATGAAAGGCTGCACAAACATACATTCAGGCAAAACACTAATACACAAAATAATTAAAGTATTTTTAAAAACTGAAATACATAAAATATCATTTTAACTTTTCAGTGTACATTTCAGGAATGTTAAGTGTACTTAACTTTGTTGTGAAACATTTCTCAGTCATTTTCATCTTGTAAAAGGTGAACTTCATACTTTTTTCTTTTTTTTTTTTTTGGTTTTTAGAGACAGGGTTTTTCTGTGTAGCTTTGTGACTTTCCTGGAACTCACTCTGTAGTCCAGGCTGGCCTCAAGCTCACAGAGATCCGCCTGCCTCTGCCTCCTGAGTGCTGGGACTAAAGTGTACCACCACCACCTCGCCTTTTTTTTTTTTTTTTTTGATAGAGACTTATTTGTTTTGTTTTTCAAGACAGGGCTTCTCAGTGTAGCCCTGGCTGTCCTGGAACAACCAGGCTGGCATTGAACTCAAGAGATCTGCCTGACTGCTTCCCAAGTGCTGGGATTAAAGGTGTGGGCTATCACTGCCCAGTGAAAGAGACTATTTTTAATTATGTGTATGTGGGTGAGTATGTGCGTGTGAGTGCTTTGCTGGAGGAGGCCAGAGGTGTTGGATCCCCCAGAGCTGGAGTTAATGGGAGTTGGGAGCCACCCAACAGGGGTGCCAGGAGCTCAACTTAGTCCTCTGCAAGAGCCATGAGTGCTCTTAATGATGAGCCATCTCTCCAGCCCTGAACTGATACGGAACAAATAACACTTCCCTCTTCACCTGCTCACCCTTTAATTTCCTGCCCCTGAAAATTTAGAAGGCAGCTATGCTCACCACTATGTCACCCACCAACTCCTGTCTCTAAAATTTTGCCTAAGCATGGCGTGTGGGTGGAGTCAAATGGCAGTTGTCTTTGTATGACTGGCTGGTCTCACTAAATGTAGACTTCAAGGTTTATATTTTAGCATGGGATGGTCTCTGTGTGTGTGTGTGTGTGTGTGTGTGTGTGTGTGTGTGTGTGTGTGTGCGCGCGCGCGCTGCTACGTATATTGATTATTTTGTCAAACCTTTAAGTTGCTTCCCCTTGGGCTATTGTACATAATGCTGCAGTCATCACTGGTGTGCAAATATTGAGCCCCTGCTTTCCACTCTTTTGAATATATACCCGCACATGTGGATGCTGGGTCCTAGAGTAGCTTTTCTCTTTCTTTAATTTCTTTTTTTTATTTGTTTGTTTTTTTTGTTTTTTGTTTTTTGTTTTTCGAGACAGGGTTTCTCTGTAGCTTTGCGCCTTTCCTGGAACTCGCTTTGGAGACCAGGCTGGCCTCGAACTCACAGAGATCCGCCTGGCTCTGCCTCCCGAGTGCTGGGATTAAAGGCGTGCGCCACCACCGCCCGGCTCTTTCTTTAATTTCTTGATGCAGGATTATACTATGTCACCCGTGCTAGGAACTCACAATTCTCCTGCCTATTCCTCCCAAGAGCAAGGAAGTAGTTCTATTTTTAATTTTTGAGGAATTAAAAATATGTCTTATGCAATGGTTTTACCAATGGACAGTTCCACCAACAATTATAAAAAGATTTGTTGCCTGGTTTTTCAAATTTCTTTATTATGAGTGTGAATATTTTGCATGTATGCCTGTACATGACTTGCATGCCTGAAACCCTCAAACATCAGAAGAAGGTGTCTGATCCCCTGGAAATGGAGTTACAGATGGTTGTCAGTTGCCATGAAGGTACTGGGAATTGAACCCTGGTCCTCTAGAGGAAGAGCTACTGCTCTTAACCATTGAGCCATCTCTCAGGATCCTGTTGCCTGTTTTTAAATTTTGGATGTTAGGCCTGCCATTGGTGATGTGTGCCTTTAACCCCAGCAAAATGGAGGCAGAGATAGGGCTATTGCCACAAATTCCTGACCAGCTTGTCTACATAATAAATTCCAGGACAAGCAGGAGTACAGAGTGAGAGCCTGTCTCAAGTAACAAACCAACAGACAAATGAGATTGGGTGGGGAAGGGATGTTGAGGTTTTTTTCTGGAGACAGCCTTTTACTGTAGCTCATGCTGGTGTCAAACTCGGTATCTATCGTTGCTGAGGATGACTCCTGATCCTCATGCCGCTACCTCTCAAGTGCTGGGATGATTGTAGTCCTGTGCCACCACTAATCCGATCTTAAAGACTGGTCCCTGTTTTTAATTATTTTAGTTCTTACATTAGGCCATTGGCCCACTATTAGGTTCATTTCTTTTTGAAACTGAGTCTCACTACGTTTCCCAGGCTGGCCTCTTAGTCTCTGTATTTGAGCAGTCCTCTTATTCCAGCCTTCCAAGTGGCTGGAACTACACGGCACACGCCGTTGCAAAATGTGGAGTGGCTATCCTAGTATGGCTCTCCAGAGGTGGAATTAGTCTCTTCTGCATGTGGGTTTCCAGTTGTTCCAGTACCACAGGTGATGGGGCTCCACCTCACAGATTGGGCACTCATGGTATGGGTTTATTTCTACACTTGACCTGTTTCATTGATCTGTTTGTCTGTCCAGTGCCAGTTCACATTGTTTTGATTACCATAGTTTTGTAAGAGTCCTAGAGTCAGACCTGTAATACTAACAGGAAGTAGAGGTGGGAGAGTCATGAATTCCAGGCCAGCCTCCAAAACTTAGAAAGACCTCATCATCTCAAAAGCCACATACACACACACACACACACACACACACACACACACACACACACACACACACATTTACCTATGAGTGAGTGTCTGGGGCACATAGGGAGACCCTGTTTTAAAACAAAACAAATGAGATGAACAAGGTAGCATACACCTTTAATCCCAGCACTCTGGAAGCAGGGGCAGGTGGATCTCTGTGAGTCTGAGGCCAACCTGGTCTACAGAGTGAGTTCCAGGACAGCCAAAGCTATGTAGAAAGAACCTGTCAAAACAAAACAAAACAAAAATGAAAGATAAAATGAGGGAGAGAGAGACAAAGAGATGCGGGGGGTGGGGGCGTGGGGGGGGTGGGTTTGCTGTGGGATAGAGAAGATAGTAGAGATGAATCCCATGAGCTGGGTATAAAGTGTCAGTACGCACTTAGATCTGTTTTGAATTGTGTGCTGCTTGTTGGTTAGATAAGATCTGGAACTCGGAGGCATACCTACCCCCCCAGATCTTGGTTTCTAAAATCCATGACCTACCCAGAAAATCAAGCATTCTCTAGCAAGTTTCACTGACTCCAGATCTGGGGCAGATAAACAACAAAGTAAATCTAGAATATTTGTGCTAGAAAGAAAGTAATATTTCACAAACCAATGGACGTGTGTTAAAAGGACAAAGGGTAGAGATTTCGGACTCTGAGTATGAAGAAAGTCATGGGGCAAATCCAGAAAGGGTGCTGTTCTATATAACACCTGTTAGAAGGTTTAAGTATCGGTATCCTATGTCTGTCTTGGTGGCACACATCTGCCATCACTGCAGCACTCTAGAGGAGGCAGGAAATCAGGAGTGTAAAGCCAGCCTTTGGTGTACAGCAAATGTGGGGTCTGTCCTTCACTTTCTATGAGTTGTTGGTTTCAGCAACACCTGTGGATGCCAACATCCATGGATGCTGTAGTTCCTTATATCCAATAGCGTGACACCATGTGCCACACACATCCAACTTCCTGTGATCTTGAACCCATCCCCAGATCACTTACGATGCTAATACAGTAAAATGCTATGTAAATAGCTGTATTTTTAGAAGAATAATGGCAAGAAAAGGTCTACAAATGTTCACTGTGTGTGCAGTTTCTTTTTCTTTTTCAAATGGTCAAGATTATTGTCACTAGAAATGCAGCTTCCATGGATACAGAGTGACCACTGTAAGAGGAAACACCAACCAGGAAGGGTAGTGTGTGCCTGTACTCCAGGACTCCAGAGGGTTCATCAGGAGGGTCAGTAGTTCACGGCTAGCCTCAACTATATAATGCACTGAGGCCATCCTGGACTAGCTGAGGATGGAACCAACCAGTCAACCGTGGAGGGTGCATGTTTCTAATTCCAGTGTTTGGTGAGTTAAGAAAGGAGGATCACGAGTTTGAAGCCAGCATGGGGCTAAGTAATGAGTTGCAGAGTAGCCTGGGCTAACTGAGACCCTTTCTCAAACAAAACAACAAGAAAACACAGGAAGAGAAGTTATAGGAGAGGAAATAGGTTCTAGTGTTTCAGAGAACTGTTTTTTTCTAGCCTAGTCTTAGAAACAGAGAGAGAGAGAGAGAGAGAGAGAGAGAGAGAGAGAGAGAGAGAGAGAGAGAGATTTTAAACACACAAAGTTCAATTTTAAGGACAATTTTTACTTATAAGGAGGAAACTAATTTAAAAGCACGGCACACTTTATCATACACACAAAAGGAAGGTTGGAAACCCTTCAGAATTATTTCTGATACTGTCCTCAGAGGCAGAAATTGCCATGGACCTCTCACCCTTTGGATCAGGGACCAACATATTTTTACAGAGGTGTGAAAGATAAGATCTGGCATATTGCTTGTGTGTCTCTGTGTCCATGTGTTTGTCTCTGGAGGCAAGGTGTCATATAGCCCAAGCTGCCCTCAAACTTGCTATATAGATGAGGATAGTCTTGAACTTCTGATCCCCCTGCCTTTGGCTTCTGAGCACTGGGATTATAGTCATGTAGCACTGTGTCTGCCAGATCTGGCATTTGTTTGTTTGTTTTATGCACATGAGCATTTTATCTGCATGTATGTTGTTAATCCCAAAGGTGAGAATAAGACCACTGTTTGGCTGGAACCTCCAGCTCACCCCTGCATGATCAGAAAGCCCTATTCTTGTCTCTCTCTCCAAACCCTGCCCACTCAGAGAGTCTCCGAACAAAGGCTCCGGGAAGCCCAGTTCAGCATCTCTCCGCAGTTAGGGTTAGGGACTAGGGGTAGGGGTAGGGGTAGGGCAGCTTCCTCCTCTGAAGTCGCTAGCCACCCAAGTCTCCACCTAAAGCGGTCATCAGCTTTTGAACAAACCCAGCTTGTAGCAGACACATCATCACCCCTCACCTACAACCTATATAATCTTCCTGCTTTAGTTCAAGCACATGACTTCTCTGACCTCTGAGACTGGAGAACCCACCCTAGAGTTGCTTTGCTCAAATAAACCTGTTTTTATACTTTTTCAATTCTGCTTGATCAGCTTACTGCATCAGCGGAGAAGCCTATTATTGGGGGGCAGAAAAACCTATTATCTACTACTGCAATTTGAGCCAAATTTGAAGCAAGCTTGGTTTTTTTATTGGGGTGCACCCAAGAGCTGGCCGCTGGCCGGCGACTGCCTCCTAAGTCCGGTTAAAGAGAGCAGCCCCGAATCCATCTCTTGGGACCTTTTTAAGGAATAAAATCACAAGCAGTTTTACAGAAGGCAGACAATGGGGCAATAAGGAAATACAAAAAAAAAAACAACTTTTTTTTTACTTTTTGAGGGAGCCAGATCTCAGTACAGATGGTTGTGGGCTGCCATGTGGTTGCTGGGAATTGAACTCAGGACCTCTGGAAGAAGAGACAGTGCTCTTAACCTCTGAGCCATTTCTCCAGCCTCCCCCAAAAAGTCTTAAAAAAAAAAAAACCATTATGTGGTCACCCACCATGTGATTAGGGAGGAGTCAGGGAAGGTCAGGGAGGGTCAGGGTATTCTCAAAAACAAATCAAGGTCTTGGGTTGGGGAAGGTCAGGTTCCAGGAAACAGAGAGCAACTCAGCTCTCACAGTAAATAGAAACTTATTTTTAAAAATACAGCATAATGGCTCCTGCCTTCAAAATGGAGTCAGGATGGAGTCAGGCAGGTTCCTCAATGTCTGTGCAGCACACTTGTATCATCTCTCCATCGCCTAGCATATATTTATTAATGACCTAGTAGTAGCTATGAAGAAGAGTGATGACAGGAAAAACGAAAAAGAAAGAATGAGTGTTTTTAAATATAAAGTCTCTCTCTCTCTCTCTCTCTCTCTCTCTCTCTCTCTCTCTCTCTCTCTCTCTGTGTGTGTGTGTGTGTGTGTGTGTGTGTGTGTGTTTGCAGGTGTCCTTGGAGGAGCATCGGTTCCCTCTACCTAGACCTATAGGTTGTTGTGAGCCACCTAACATGGGTCCTGGGAACCAAGCTGCTGTCCTTTGCAGGAACAGCAAGTGCCCTAACTGCTGTGCCATCTCTCCAGCTCCAGAACAAGTCTTCTGTAGGAAGTCAAGTTGGTATGTGAGGGCAGCTTCTGCCCCATGTCCCCATGTATTTCCTTCTTTGTTTCTTCATTTCTTTTTTGAGAGAATGATGTATTATTTCAGCAGGCTCTCCCACTGAACCTGGAATTCATCAATTCAGCTGGGTTAGTGAGCTCCAGGGATCCACCCATCTCCGCCTTCCTAGTGCTTGGATCCAGATGCATACACTCCACATAGCTTCTTATGTAGGTGCTGGGATCCAAATTCAGGTTCTTATACTTCTATAGTAAGCACTTTACCCCCTGAGCCAATTCCCCATTGCCTAATAACTGTGTGACATTGGGCCACCCATTGATCTTTATGTGCCTGAGTTTCCTCGCAACGAAGACAATACCTTCTTTGTTGCACTCTTGTGGGAGATCAGTGCTTTAACACTGGACAAAAACTTCAGTTCTTGGGACATAGTAGGCCATCAGTGAATGTTAGCTTTCCTCATTGTGGTGGTTTGAATAACAATGCCTACCCATTATCTCCTATGTTTGAATACTTGAACCCAGTTCCTAGAACTGGGAAGGATTAGGAGGTATGGCTTTGTTGAAGGGAGGTGTGTCACTAGGGGTAGGCTTTGAGATTTCAAAACACTTGAACCATTCACAGTGTTCTGTCTCTGCCTCCTGCTTGTGGATCAAGATGTGAGCTCTCAGCTGTTCCTGCCACCACGCCTTTGCTCCACCATCATGGACTCTAACCCTTGGGAAACCATAATCCCAATTAAGCACTTTCCTGTATAAGTTTCCTGGGTCATCGTGTTTGTCTTGACTAAGATACTCATCACCACATCACTCCATTGCCCCAGTGCTGCTGACTTTGCTTAACTAGTCTTCTGATAGCCAGAACCCCTTTCTCCTCTCCAATGATCTGGCTTAAGTTTAACAGCCTCTGGGATCTTCCCTTAAGCTTCCTAACCCAAGTTGACCTTGCTGCAGAGAAGGGATGGAAGCTTGAACTGGGTGAGAGCAATTGTTCTGAGTTTGTTCAGAGATGCTGGCAGCCCTGTGGGGAGTTCTCAACATCATTTCATGCATGTGTGCTAGCACCTATTTCGAAGCAATCTAGCCAGAGGCAGGAAATACTTAGATAAAAAGTATTGATCTTTGATTTTAGGGAATGCTTTATCTAATGAAGAAAGAAACACAGAAAGAGGCAAGAGGGACCTGATTGTGGAAGCCTGTAATCTCAGTACTGGGAAGGCTGAAGCAGGAGGATCACAAGTTCAGGCCTGTCTAAGCTATGGAGTGAGTTCAAGGCCAGCCTGAATAATTTAAGAAAGAGCTTGTCTCAAAATAAAAAAAAAATACAAAAATCGGGGGGAAGGGGTGAGCTGGGGGACTAGGGCTGAAGTTGACTAGAAGACTACTTGTCTGGCATGCCTGAGGCCCTGGGTTTGATCCCAGAATTGGGAAGGACAGAAGCAAAGAAGAGAGGGAGGGAGGCAGGCGTGGGAGATTGATAAAACAGAGAAATTGAAAGGTAAACTAAATGTAGCAAAGGCAGGAAATAACAAGTGTTGAGATCATTCCCCTGTCATCCACCAACCTAAAACCATATTGAGGTAGGTATCTTTAAAAGGTCCATCCTGACTAAACAACTCCCTCTAGCTACTGGTCCCTGGGGAAACCTCCCTCCCCTCCTTTATAATTAAGCTGTGAAATAATTACTAGATTTCAGTAGCAGGATGGTAAATCAACATACAAAAACGAAAGGCTTTTCTATATACCAATAATGAACTTGCCAAGACATAAATTAGGAAACTATCCATTCACAATGACATTTTGAAAATAGCTGGCATGCTGGGTGGCGGTGGCGCACACCTTTAATCCCAGCACTCGGGAGGCAGAGGCAGGTGGATCTCTTCGAGGCCAGCCTGGTGTACAGAGAGAGATCCAGGACAGGCACCAAAACTATACAGAGAAACCCTGTCTCGAAAAAACAAACAAAACAAAACAAAACAAAAAAAAGCTGGGTGTAAACCAAGGGGGTGAAAGTCCTCTGCAATGAAAAAGTAAGACATCAAAGAAATCTAAGAAGACACTAGGAGTTGGAAAGGCTCATAGATTCCATGTTCATGGATTGGCTGAAGTGATGGTGTAAAAATAGCTACATTTCTGAAAACAGCCTACAGATTCAATGCAATCTCCATCAACCATCCAATGGCCCACACAGTTCCAGCCTCCTTTTGGGAAGGTTTCAGAAACAGACATTGGGGGGGCAAAGCCTTTTCAATAAATGGTGATAGGTAGCTGGATAGCCACAGGCAGAATAACAGAAGCAGAAGCAGATCCATATCTTTTTTTTCTTTTTCTTTCTTTCTTTTTTTGTTGTTTTTTCGAGACAGGGTTTCTCTGTGTACCTTTGGAGCCTGTCCTGGAACTCACTCTGTAGACCAGGCTGGTCTCCAACTCAAAGAGATCCGCCTGCCTCTGCCTCCCGAGTGCTGGGATTAAAGGCGTGCACCACCACCACCACCTGGCAGATCCATATCTTTTTACCTTGTATAAAAATCAATTCAAGAGATTATAGACTCTAATATAAACTAAAAGTTAGAGAGCATAATACAAGAATGAAATGTTAGAGCTGCTAGAGGAAAACAGGGGAAGCACCTAAAGCCAGACATGGGCTAGCACTTTCTGAAAAGACCCCGGCAGCACAGAAAGCAGCAGCAGCATCCAAGGACTGACAACAGGGATGACATTTAACACTTCCTGCATAGCCAAGGACAATTAGTAAAGAGACAGCCTACAGAATGGCAGAGCTCGGCTGACTATACATCAGGAAGAGTTTAGTATCTAGTGTGTATAAAGAACCTCAAAAAGTAAGCATCCAAAAACTAAGTCATCCTTGCCTAGCAGTGGTGGTGCATGCCTTTAATGCCAGCACTCAGGAGGCAGAGGCAGGCAGATCTCTGAGTTCAAGGCCAGTCTGGTGTACAGAGCAAGTTCCAGGACATCCAGGGCTACACAGAGCAACCCTGTCTCCAAAAAAACAACATAAACAAAACCATAAGTCTTCCAATCAATAAATGGGGGAATGAACTGAATACAGTTCTACACAAAAGAGACATAAGAGGCCAGCAAATGTTTTTAAAGTGTTCAGCACACTTTGCCATCAGGGAAATACAAATGAAAACTGCTTTGAGATTCTAACTCACCTCAGTTAAAATAATCATCTAGAAAACAAGCAAGAGGCTCAGCAGTTCAGAGCACTTGTTGTTCTGGCCACAGTTTGATTCCCAGCACCTGCATGGTGGCTCACAACCATCTCTAACTCTAGTTCTAGGGGATCTGATGCCCTCTTCTGACCTCCATGGGTACCAGGCATGTGTATAGTGCACAGACATACATGCAAGCAAAACATTCATGCACACAAATTAAAAAAAAAAAAGAAATGAAAAAGAAAGGATCCTCACTTGTGGAATATTCCTTTACACTGTGTGAATATATGTCACTGTGATTGGTTTAATAAAGAAACTGACTGCCCAATAGGTAGACAGTTAGAGGTTAGGTGGGACTTATAACAAAAAGGGAGGGAAAAGAAGAAGAGGAAAAGAAGGAGGAGGAGGAGGAGGGAAGAGTCTTACGAGTTTCAAGAAGACTCGGAGAGAAGCAAGATGAATTTGCCATGTTAGAAAAAAAAGTTATCACCATGTGGCAGAACATAGATAAGAAATATGGGTTAATTTAAAATGTAATAGTTTGCTAGTAACAAGCCTGAGCTATCGGCTGAATATTTATAATTAATAATAAGTCTCTGTGTGGTTATTTGGGAACTGGCTGGTGGCACAGAGAAGTCCAACTACACTCACTTCAATGTCCAGGCACTCCATCCCACCTGTTGTAGGAAATGAAATTCTTCCCTAAGTGCATATGGCCTTGAGAATGTGTCATATACAGGCCAAGGAAGACTAGGATTCCAGAATTCCCTCTCTGTGGCAATGGGAAAATTATCCCTGCTAGGTGAAGACTTCCCAGTGTGGTCTTTTGTCCTAGAATACCCATACCCCTCACCAACGTTCTATTAAGTAAGCACATTAACTCATTGGTGCCACAGGGTAAATGCTGGTAGACCTTACCCTGGTCTGTTCTTGGGACTTTGGGGTGTGTTTATGACTCCCCAGGGAAGGAAGGAAGGAAGGAAGGAAGGAAGGAAGGAAGGAAGGAAGGAAGGGCTCAGATTGTTCATTGTGGTGGTTCACTCCTGTAATCTCAGCACTGGGAAAGTTGGGACAGAAGGGTTGCTGGGAAGCTCAGGACCAGCCTGGGCTACACCACAAGTTCCTGGGTGGCAGAACAAGTCCCTGTCTTGAAAAAGAGGAGAGGAAAGAGACATACTAGGGGAAATGTGACAATTTTCTGCAGGGTTTTCTTTTCTTTCTTTCTTTTTTTTTTTTTTTTTTTTTTTTTTTTTTTTTTTTGGTTTTTTGAGACAGGGTTTCTCTGTGTTGCTTTGCGCCTTTCCTGGAACTCACTCTGTAGACCAGGCTCGCCTAGAACACACAGAGATCCACCTGCCTCTGCCTCCGGAGTGCTGGGATTAAAGGCGTGCGCCACCACTGCCCAGCAAGGGTTTTCTTATATAAAGTCACATTTTTTTTCAAGTTCTTGTCCAAGCCTAATGCAATTCATGTGAAATCCCAGGAGGATTTGTAGTGTTTTAGAGGCCTCATCTCACATAGCTCAGGCTGCCCTTGAATGAACATATAGCTGAGGATGACCTTGAACTGATCCTCCTGCCTCCACCTCCTAAATTCTGGGATTGCAGGCATAGATTGTCACACCGAGCTCCAGAAAGACTTTCCCCCAGTGGAAGAAACAGTTTCTTTGAACTTAAAAGGTTTCAGAGGGAGAGTCTATAATGGCAGGGAGGAGTGGTGATGGGGTGTGGGGGAGTGGTGGCAGGAAGGAGGGGAGACGGGGAGGAGAGGTGCTGGGAATTGAACTCAGAACTTCTGGAAGTGCTCTTAACCGCTGAGCCATCTCTCCAGCCCCCAATATGTTTTAATTGATTAATTTTTTATTTCATGTGCATTGATGTTTTCCCTGCATGTATGTCTGTGTGAGGGTATCAGATCCCCTGGAACTGGAGTTAACAGACCGTTGTGAGCTGCCACGTGGGAGCTGGGAATTGAACCAGGGTCCTCTGGAAGAGCAGCCAGTGCTCTTAACTGCTGAGCCATCTCTCCAGCCCAAGGCTGGTTAAGTGAAGTAGTGGGAATGGAGAAGGAACAGAGAAATCTGTAACTGGTTGTGACCAATTAGCTGTAAACACCACAACTTTCAGACCAACCACTTTTTTTTTTTTTTTTAGTAAGAGTTGCTGTGGTCATGGTGTCTCTTCACAGCAATAGAACACTGACTAAGACAAGTTAATTAATTACTTTTATATCAATTAGTTAATCAATTAATTAACTCAACCTAGTATACAAATCAATCTAGGCTACACAAGATCCTGTCAAAGAAGCAAGCAAGCGAGGGAGAAAAAGAGAAAAAGAAGTTAATAATTGCCTTCTTGCTTTCATGATAGATACCAATGTACTTCTTTAATTCCTCCATAGATAAGGGTACTTTAGAAAATTCTTGTAACATTTTGTGTTGTGTGTAGTTCATGACATATGTGCATAACAGGTATACATGTTTGTGTGCGTACCTGTGCAGACCAGAGGCCAACGAAGGTGTCTTCCTCTAGGTCTCTCCACCTAATGCTCACCTATTGGCTGGACTGGAGGACCAGAAAGATGCTGGGGTCCTCCTGCCCATTCTGGACTGGAGGACCAGAAAGATGCTGGGGTCCTCCTGCCCATTCTGGTAATTTTACATTAACTAATTATCTGTGGCACTGGGAATTGAACATAGGACTTAATACATGTTTATTAATGTCAAAGATCCACATTAATACATGTTTCTTCCCCCCCACCCAGAGCTGAGGACTGAACCCAGAGGATTTAACTCTAGCACTGAGCTAAATCCCCAACCCCTAATACATGTTTCTTGATCTTTGACAGAGTGAGGAAACATGACGTGGGTAGGCCACCTCCACATAGCTAGCTCCCAGGGGTAAGATGGGCCATGTTAGCTTCCTCACAACCCACCTTTATTCACCTAGCCTGAAGACTGTGACACTGACTAGTTCCTGACCTTTCCCACTTGTCTATGGCAACTGAACCATCTAGACCCTCCCAGGATGCTGATAATAGCTTGTTTACCGGAGCTTCCCTGGGTCCAAAGTTTCCCCGGAAGAGAGTGAGTGAGGTTCTGTGTCCTCAGCTAGGGAACCCCTTGGCTGCTTTGCTTGTGTTCTCTGGAGTGAAGGGGAAAGATAACTATCACCAGCTGAACCAGGAACAGCCTTTGCATCTAGCTTGAACTTCTGTTAGTCTTGGGTAAGTGATGCATTTGGAAACAAGCTACAGAAGCCCTTTGGTTTTGTTTTGTTTTTGTTTTTTTCAAGACAAGGTTTCTCTGCATAGCCCTGGCTGTCCTGGAACTCACTCTGTAGACTAGGTTGGCCTTGAACTCACAGAGATCCCCCTGCCTCTGCCTCCTCAGTGCTGGGATTAAAAGTGTGTGCCACCACCTCCCAGCTGAGCCCTTTGTGTCTGAGAACAATGTAAAGGTGCACCAAGTAAAGACAGTAGTCCACAGTGCCTGCCACTTAGTTTCCACAGTTACCCCCTCGGGCCAAGGTTGCTGCACCCCACTATTGCAACACTGACCTTACCTGCTCTACTTCATCATAAACACTTCAGTCTGTATCTCTAAAGAAGTTTCCTTCTTTGTTTATTTTTGAGTCTGATCAGATTTACCTTTAAATAAGGCCCTAAGGTTTATGAACTCATGAAGTCCTGTCACCTTCCAGAGCCCCGTGCCTATCTGCAGTGAATTCCCTCTCCCATCCCCAGGCAGCACAGATAGGCTTTCTACTATAGCTCTGTCTTTGCAGGAATGTCATACAAATGAAGCCCACCTTCTAAGACATAACTGTGGGGTCTGGAGAGATGACCCAGCAGTTAAGAGTACTGACTGCTCCTCCAGAGGTTTTAGTTTCAGTGCCCAGCACCCACATGGCCGTTCGTAACTGTCTAACTCCAGTTCCAGGGCATCCGACACTCGCACAGACGTACATGCAGGCAAAGCACTAATGCACATCAAATAAAAATAATTCGAGGCCAGCCTGGTCTACACATCAAGATCCAGGACAGGCACCAAAACTACACAGAGAAACCTTGTCTCAAAAAAAAAAACAAAAAACAAAAAAAAAAACAAATCAAATCAAATCAAACATAACTGTGGAGCTGGGCACAATGGCATAAACTTATACTATCAACAAATGGGAGGCTGAAACAAGGGAATTGCCATTAGTTCAAGGCCACTCTGGACTCTATGAGACTCTATCTCAACACCTCCCCCCCACAAAAAAAGAAAAAGAAATGTAGAATTGTGTACCCCAACCCTGGTTCGCTAAATCACAATCTGCATTAGTAACCCTGAGCAAGGTCCATGGGGATACTTCTGTTGCTGTAGGCTGGTAGTGAGAAGTAGGTGAGGAGTCTTTTTCCTCCTCCTGGGTCTCACAAGGTAGCCCTAGTCTGGCCTGGAACTTCAGGCAATCCACCTGCATCATCCTGCCTCACGCTGGAATATAGTCATGAACTACCATGTCTATCGATGGAAAAGTAGACTTGATGGTCTGGCTGTCACGAGGACCACCCCACTCCTCCTCCTCCTCCTGAGCTAGTTCCTGGAGGTGTCGCATCTCTTGCTTCTCAGCCCTGCCCACTGCTCTCTCTAAACCCCTCTGACCACTCAGTAGGCAGGCCCTGTGGCCTCCCATAGGTTTCTCTGTAGATGTCAACATGCCCAAGGAGATGCTGCCCTGTTCCCATTCTCCTCCCCTGCTCCAGCTTTCAAGTATCTCATCCCCATGATCTACAAATCTAATCCCAATGTGTTCTTAATTTCCTAGTTCTCCTTTTCAGTGGCCAGAGTAATGTGTCTTTTCAGATATTCAGCCTGCATCTTGACCCAAGGCGAATCTACGTTTTCCCTCTGACCTGGTCTTCAGGCTAGTAACCTATGTTTTGACTACTCGGGTCATTCCAAGTTGTCTCTATTTCTTCACACTCTTTCTTGGCCTAATTTCTTCCCAGGGATCTAGCTTTGTTGACTCTCCTGTGCTTGCTGGCCTCTGTTCATGAGGGGGTGAAGATAAAGTCTCCTTTACCTCAGTAGTTTGCAACATAGTACAACTTGCCCAGGTTAGGTATTGGCCCAGTGTCCACCTGAAGCTCTGATTTGCTTCATAGATTTTCTTCATCCTAAGATCCAGGCCGAGGAACAGCCTCAGTTTGAGATGTAACGGGGGGGGGGGGGACACACACACACACACACACACACACACACACACACATGGTCAGACCTCTGTTCAGGTACAGCACAAATTAATTCCAGTTGGCCCTAACAAGGGACAGGCCAAACCCTGTGCCCATAGGTTTGAAAGTATGTCAACTAGCCTTGAACTCACAGAGATCTGCCTGCCTCTGCCTCTCAAGTGCTGAGATTAAGAGCATTCACCACCACACCCAGCCTTCAATTTTTACCAATTAATCCTGTTACTTTTTTTTTTTTTTTTTAGTGAGAGTGTCACCCTGTAGCTCTGCCTTGTCTGGAACTCATTATGAAGCTGATCTGCCTTCAAACTTACAGTAAGGCCCTTGCCTCTGCATTCTTTGTGCTGGGGTTACAGAGTTGTGTTATAACTTCCACCTAGTGGACTGGGTTCTTCGGGCCAAGAGCAGTATTTTTATTGGTCTTATGTTATCCATCACTTAATATGGAGATGCTTAAAAGCTGCCTGCTAAATCTTTGCAAGGCAGAGTCAGTCAACAGCCATCTATCCAGAAGCATTAGACAAAACACATCATAATTATC
Organism: Peromyscus californicus insignis; assembly: GCF_007827085.1. Classification (NCBI taxonomy): domain Eukaryota; kingdom Metazoa; phylum Chordata; class Mammalia; order Rodentia; family Cricetidae; genus Peromyscus; species Peromyscus californicus. Next base: position 64,393,612 of record NW_026294573.1, on the reverse strand, counting down.
CCATGCTCTTCAAGCAGGCAAAGCTTTCTACTTTTTTTTCCTTGTTATTTTTGTTGTTGTTTGTTTTGTTTTGTTTTTGAAGTAGGGTCTGATAAAGCCCAAGCTAGCCTCAAACTCACCATGCAGGCAAGGATGATTTGGAACTTTTGATCCTTCTGCCTTCATCTCCCAAATGCTGAGATTACAGGGGTGTACTGTCACACAGTCTTATATGCTGCTGAGGATGGAACCCTGGGCCTCACCGGCATAGCAATGATGCTTGCTAGGCAAGCATTCTACCAAATGAAGTACATCCCCAACATCAAACCCACTTTTTATTGTTTATGCAGTCCTAATATTGTTTGTGGTTTTTTCAGTGCAGATTAGATCCAGAAGAGAGACGCTTCTATCGGCCATCAAGGGCTTGTCAGCAAACAAGAAGCAGGTACCTGACCCAGCAATCACGTGCCTACTTGGGGCTTCAGCGTTTCCTGGCAAGGACCTGCTGCCTGCAAACCCCACTTTTCTTCTCTCTCTCTCTCTCTTTCTCTCACTTCCTCCCTTCCTGCCTCCTTTTCTTCTTTCCTTCCTTCCTTTTCTCTCTCTTTCTCTCTCCTTCTTCCCCTCCTCCTCCTCCTCCTCCCCCTTCTCATCCTCCTCCTCCTCCTCCTTCTCATCCTCCTCCTCCTCATCCTTCTTTTCTTTTTTGGTGCTGGGGATAGAACCCAAGCCTTGTGCAATACACACACACACACACACACACACACACACACACACACACACACACACACATTTTACCACTGAATTGCAAACAGTCCTCTCTCTCATCCCTGAGCCTAGAGTCTCAAATTAAAAGCAAAGAGTAAGGTACAGTGGTGCATGCTGTAAAACTACCACTCATGAGGCTGTAAAACTACCACTCATGAGTCAGAGCTAAGAGGATCATAAGCAAGTAATAGGCTTCATTATAACATTTTTAACATATATGTTTTTAATTATTTCTCTTGTTGCTGCAACCAAATGCCTGACGAAAGGTTCTGTCATGAAGAATGGGCTTATTTTGGCTCACAGTTCATAGAAATATTGTCCATTATAGAAGGAAAACATGGTGATGCCCTCAAGCATAAGGCAAGTAGGTCACACTGTATGGCCCCTCTGGAAGCTGTGTGCTTGGGATCACTGACCACATCCAGGGTCCCTCTTCCTCCTCTGTATCTCCTTGGTGATTCCAAATCCAGGCAAAGTGACAAAGAGTACCCTTTACTTTCATCACCGAACGTTGTTTTCCTCCTGCCCCCCACCCACTGTCAGGTTTGGCTTTTTAAAGAATCAAAGTCCAGAGTGAACTGTACCCTCCCTTTTTTTTTTTTTCACACTTCTTAAACTTTCCTGAGAGTAGATTGGGGTATTTCACCCAGTTTCATCCAATTGTGTCTGTGGTGGGTGCCAGGTGGTTTGCATGTCCGAAAAGTTTCCAGCTGCTGTTGGTCTGACCTTGGGAATCACCAGCTGAGCAATATTCTGGCCGAACCGGAAAAAGCGGAGAATTCCATCCTTGATCGGGCACTTCGTGCTTCATTGACTCAGGTACCTACGGTTTTGTTTTTGTTTTTCCCAGCAAAGATTCTGTGATCTGATAAATATCACTTGTGGAACCAGCTGAGCTGGATACTTCCCATCAGATATTTGCTTACGTAAATATTGTCGCACACTCAGTAAGGACTGAAGACACCGTGGGCATGTTGGCTCGCTTGCATGGTGCCTCTCCAGATCCTGGTCTCATGGCTCTCTATCAGTGAGTCGTATTTAGACCAAAGATACTATGAGCAAACTCACCATAGAACTGAGCCGGGCTTTGTTCCTGTTGCCACCCACTCCCCACCCCTGAAAACTGTTCACAAGATAACCAGAATTGAGTATGAAACCATTGAATAGTTGCTAAAGCCCCACAGCATTAATGGAACTCAATCTCAAAATCGATTACCTGACAATAGCTTCTGATATTAAATTAGTACATTCTAGTTATTGGAAAGAAATGTAATCATCAGAAGAAGTTTACTTGTTTCTGAGATTGGAGAGACTTGTTGCAACACTTTACTAGTCAGCAGACCAGCACTGGTGTCACCGGAGGAGTCTCTGATTTAGTGCTCTCTGCCACCCATCTACACACAGCTGGTGGCTCACACTGTGTGTTTGTAACAAGAAGGCGTTAAGGAGGTGGAAGGAGGAAAATGCTGGGCTGGTAGATTGATGATTTCAAGCTGCAATCACTTCAGGATCTCTACCTTCCTAAAGGGCAGTTTGGCCTTTTCCCCTGTACGCAGCAAGCCTTTCCCCTATATGCAATGAGTCACAAGGACTCTCTGGAGGACAGCTTGACATATAGGAGGGGGTGTGCCTAGCATGCTTGGGGCCCTGGATTCTATCTCCAGCACACAGAGACAAAAAACAAGAAAAGGAGTTTTGGTGGGGGAAGGATGTCCTATGCATCCCAAGAGTAGAAAATAGAGTCTGGTGATATGAACTCAAATAAAGAAGTGCTTTGTGTAAGCTGCATCATCTATTAGTACCTACATTCTTCTGCCCCATATTTCTCTAAGCAGCAACCCCTAGAGCAGTGATTCTCAACCTTCCTAATGCTGTGACCCTTAAATACCATTCCTCATGTTGTGGTGACCCCAACTATAAACTTATATTTGTTGCTACTTCATAACTATAATTTTGCTACTGTTATGAATCATAATGTAAGTATCTGACATACAGGATATCTGAGGTGCATCCTCCAAGGGGTCAAAACCCACAGGTTGAGAACCCCTGCTCTAGATCCATTGTCCACACATTTCACAAAGTTATTGCTCTTAGGCTGAGCATGGTGGCTCATGCCTTTCATTCCAGCACTGCAGGCAGATCTCCATGAGTTCAAGGCCAGCCAGACCTTGTTTCAAAAAAAAAAAGTATTGCTCTAGTTTAAGAAATACAAAAATATAATTCTTTGAGAATTTCTTCAGACTTCACTCTCCTGTGAAGACTCCCAGGCACATGTGAAATTAACAAAACTTCTATGCTTTTCTCTTGTCAACAAACCAACTTTTGTATTGATTGCAATCCTAAATCTAAGAACTAAGGGGGTAAAAGAGCTTACTTCCTCTCACAGTAGAGGACTTGGATTTCAAGCCTGGATTACTTGTTTCTGATGATATGTGCTCCAGTGGTGGGCTGGAGAGGTGGCTCCATGGTTAAGAGCACTGGCTGCTCTTCCAGAGGACCTAGGTTCAATTTCTAGCAACCATATGGTGGCTCACAACCATCTATAATTTCAGTTCCGGGGGCCCGAAGCCCTCTTCTGGTCTCCGTGGGCACTGTACACATGTAATGGACAGACACCCATACACATAAAAATAAAAAAATAGAGTGCTGTGGGATGTCTTTCTATACTCTGTGAATATACATTGCATTCATTGGTTGATAAAGCTGTTTGGCCAATGGTGAGGCAGAATAAGGTTAGGGGGTACTTTGAAGACAGACATGAAGATATCTCAAAGGGAGAAATTAGTTAAGAGAATTTTTTCCCACATTAAAAAATGGGAAACATTTTTACAATGTAAGGAATTTGGTCTCTGTTTGATAACACACTAGGCAGTCTGAAAATGGAACAATTAAATGAAAGGATAATTAAGGTCAATGGGATATACGTAACATCAATTATGAATATTATTTGTTTGATCACTTTTATGTTAGCATTAAAAAGTTTGGTCAATTTAAGTGCCAAGATAAAAGCTTTAGAAAAACCTGTTAAAATGAATCATAGAGAAATTCAGACCCAGACAGAAGAATTTAAAGGTGAAATTATTTCAGGATTGAATTATATGGTTACAGAGAGACAGCCTGTTTTCAAACAACCAAACTTAATCTATCTGGTAACCTTGCAGGCAATATCCGCTCAAGGGCATGTACAAGCTAATTGGACTCCAGTGGAAATGTTAGATATAAAGAAGCTATAGTATCATATGGCATGCATTCTCCATTTGTAAGGCAGATATTAAACTTGAGGTCAATTTGTAATAGAATTATCACTCAGGACTGGAAAGAATTAATTACAGCTGTCCCTAGAGGCTGGAGCACAATTACAATGGAGAATTTGGTTTAAAGAGGAAGCTAAAACAACAGAATAACAATGAAGGACTAGAGGTGTGGAAATTTCTCAGGATCAGCTTCTTGGAGAAGGCAATTATGCTGATATACAAAGACAATGTTTATATGATAACCAAACTGCTGTGGGATGGTCTGTATGTCAAATGTGTTGCTGATTGGTCAATGAATAAATCACTGATTGGCAGTGGCCAGGCAGGAAGTATAGGTGGGACTAACAGAGAGGAGAATTGAGAGAACAGGAAGCTGGATGAGGGAGACACTGCCAGCCGCCATCAGGACAAGGAAGATGTAAAGTACTGGTAAGCCACAAGCCATGTGGCAAGGTATAGATTAATAGAAATGGATTAATTTAAGCTGTAAGATCAGTTAGCAAGAAGCCTGCCACGGCCATACAGTTTGTAACCAATATAAGTCTCTGTGTTTATTTGGTTGGGTCTGAATGGCTGTGGGACTGGCAGGTGTCAGAGATTTGTCCTGACCCACGAAAAACTCTAGCAACACCAAACCTTAATTCTATGCAGCATGGCAGCCATGAATGTGTACGACAGAATTGAGGAAGCAGGGAAGAAAATTGAATCATTTACAAAAGTTATACAAGGCCCAAAAGAATCCTTTGCAGATTTCATCCAAAGGCTATCTTCAGCAGTAAATAGAATGATACCAAATTCAGAAGCTAGACAGATAATAACTGAATCTTTGGCTCTTGAGAATGCAAAAGCAGCATACAAAATAATCAGGCTGTTAAAGGCCAGATCAGCACCCTTGGAGGATTGGATCAGGGACACAATTAATACTGAGTCTCATGACCATGATATGTGAATAGAAGAGGTAATAGCAAAAGCTTTGAGGAAAAATAATGTCAGATGTTTTAATTGTGGTAAACAAGGTCATTTGAAAAGGGACTGTAAACAGGGCATTCCTAGAAACAATGTTTCTTCAAGGAACAATGGCAACAGAATGCTCCTCTCTTCTGGGTTATGCAGAAGGTGTGGTAAGGGTAAACACTGGACCAAGGAATGTAGATCAACAAGAGACAGACAAGGTAATCCTTTGCCTCTGACATCAGGAAGCACCCAGAGGAGCCTCATGAAGGCCCCCCACAGCAAATTCAGTTCAGACTTTTCCTGCCATCATAGAAGAAACCCCTTCTCAGAGCAATTAAATAACCAAATGCCTATTGGAATAAATCAAGCTGCTAGGAGCGATAGAACAGCTGTAGCAGAGAGAACAGGAAATTCAGGAGAAACCATAAAGTAAATTTTTGGGCAAACTTCTATAAATGAACAAAGACCCAAATTAAAAATATGAATAAATGACATTCTTTTGGAAGGTTTGGTAGACATAGGTGCGGATGTTAAAATAATTGCACCAGAATTTTGACATCCAAATTGGCCTCTTCAGGAGGTAAATGTTCAGCTATTAGAGATTGGAACATTATCTCAAGTGAAACAGAGTGCAAGATAGCTCAAATATATACGGCCAGAAGGACAGAGAGGAAAATTAAAGTCATATGTGGCTAATATAGCTATGAATTTATGGGGTCATGATATATTACAACAATGGAATATTCAGATTAACATTCCTCCAACCTCAGAAACAAACCATAAACTAACACATGTTTTTGAGAGAAATATTAAGAGGTATTTTTATAAAGAGTAGTCACCAGCCATCCAAATTGTACAAGAACAGGGCACAACAACTGCTGATCTTTCAAAGACACCAACAACTCTACCTTTAAAATGGTTAACAGACAAGCCTGTATGCATTCAGCAATGACCTTTAACAACAGAGAAACTGCAGGCCTTGAAAGAGCTGGTACAAGAGCAGTTAAATGTTCAGCATATTGAAGAATCAACCAGCCCTTGGAATTCTCCTGTATTTGTTATTAAAAAGAAATCTGGTAAGTGGAGAATGGTAACAGACCTAAGAGCAATTAACAAAGCAATTCAGCCAATGGGCTCTTTACAATCTGGAATTCTTTGCCCACTTCATTACATAAAGGCTGGCCTCTTATAGTTATTGATTTAAAAGACTGTTTCTTCTTAATACCCTTATAAGAAAAAGACAGAGAAAGATTTGCCTTCACGGTGCCTACTTATAATAATTCTCAGCTGGTCAAGAGATATCAATGGAGGGTTCTCCCACAGGGAATGTTAAATAGCTCAACCCTGTGCCAATATTTTATATGACAGTCATTAGAAGTAATACATAAACAATTTCCTAAATCTATAATTTATCATTACATGGATGATATTTTACTAGCTGATTCAAATACAGATACTTTAGAAAGGAAGTTTGAAGAAGTAAAGAAAATGTTGCCTTGCTGGGGATTACAAATTCCTCCTGAAAAGATACAAAGAGGAGATTCTATTAATTATTTAGGATATAAAATAAGTCTACAAAAAAATTAGACCCCAAAAGGTGCAAATTAGGAGAGATCAATTATGGACTCTTAATGACTTTCAAAGATTATTCAGAAATATTTCCCATCTACAAACTGTTGTTGGGATAAAAAATGATGAACTAAGTAATTCGTTCAAAACCTTAGAAGGTGACAAGGACTTAAATAGTCCAAGAGAATTATCAGCTGAAGCTGAGAAAGAATTGGCCTTGGTAGAAAAGAAAGTACAGGAAGGACACATGGATCATGTGGATCCAAAGCTAGTTTGCATTTTGGTTATTTTTACCCTCTAAGCATTCTCCTACAGGAATTTTAATGCAGAAGAAAGATATTATATTGAAATGGATATTTCTACCAAACAAACAGAGTAAAAAATTAAACACTTATGTGGAAAAGATCTCTGACTTGATTTTAAAAGGAAAATTGAGACTTCATCAATTAGCAGGAATAGACCCAGCAGAAATTGTAGTACCTTTAACTAAGGATGGAATTGACAAATTATGGGCAGAAAGTGAACCTTGGCAAAGAACTTGCAGTAATTTTTTTGGGAGAGATTAACAGCAAATATTCCAAAAGTGATAGAATTCAATTTATAAAGAGAGCTGAGTGGATTCTGCCTCGAATTGTTTAGGAAACACCCATATCTGAAGCCTGTGCATTTTATACAGATGCAAACAAACAAGAAAGGCAGATTACAAGTCAGAAAATTTAAGTAAAGTGGTTCAAAGTCCTTATAATTCGGTTCAAGAATCGGAATTGTATGCTATTCTGTTGGTATTAATGGATTTTTCTGAAATTCTCAACATAGTTACTGACTCTCAGTATGCTGAAAGGGTAGCCTTACATATTGAGACTGCAAAATTTATCCCTGATGAGTTAGAATTAATTTCACTATTTATTCAATTACAAGACATAATCAGGAATAGGAAGCATCCTTTTTACATAACTCACATCCAATCCCATACAAGTCTGCCAGGCCCCCTAGCACAAGGTAATGACAAGATTGATAAACTATCAATAGGAAATGTGCTGGAGGCCTCAGAATTTCATAAAAAACATCATGTCAATAGTAAAGGTTTAAAAAAGGATTTTTCCATAACCTGGCAACAAGCCAAGGAAATTGTAAGGAAATGTCCTACTTGTTCTTTTTGTAATCAGACTCCACTACCAGCAGGATGTAAACCAAAGGGTACTCAGAGGAATGAAATTTGGCAGATGGATGTGTTTCACTTTGCAGAATTTGGAAAGTTGAAATATGTACACCATACTATTGATACTTATTCAGGAATTCAATGGGCAACTGCTTTGGGTTCTGAAAAAGCTGATTCTGTAATCACGCATTTGCTAGAAGTTATGGCCATCATGGGTATACCTGCACAAATTAAAAATGACAATGCTCCAGCATATGTTTATGTTGAAATGAAACAGTTTTTGCTTATTACAATATAAAGCATATTACAGGTATACCACATAATCCTACAAGCCAAGCAGTCATAGAAAGATCAAATCAAACTCTAAAGGATATGCTAAGTAAACAGAAAGGGGTAACAAAACCCCCCAGAAACAGACTGCATAATGCTCTATTTACTTTGAATTTTCTCAATGCTAATGAGAAAGGAACAACAGCTGCAGAGAGACATTAGATAATAGAAAAAGCTACAGAATTAAATCAGTCTATATACTTTAAAGATGTGCTGACCTCAGAATGGAAACCAGGACTGTGTTACATTGGGGATGAGGTTTTGCCTTTGTTTCTACAGGAGAAGATAAGCTGTGGATACTATCAAAATTGGTAAAGGTTCGATTTGAACAAGAGAGACCTCTTAATTAGAAGAGGTGATAGTTCATCAAACAGTATGACCATCCAATTTAAACTAACTTATACCACTAACACATGCTTTTCATTTAATCAGATATAACTTGCCAAAAGGGAACCTCCCTGAAGTTAGGTTGGGGAAGGGTTTTTGTTTTAGTCTTTCAGGAGAATGAAGGCTAAGGAATCTGAAGAACACTGGATAAATGAGACATCTGAAGAAAAAGAACAAATCATCTAGAAAAAAATGTCCCAAGAAAAGGAGTAAATTGGTCTATTGGTATATTACATATAAAATTTCGTAAGTCTTCCTAAATATTTGTTTCTGCTCTTCTCTACAAACACTTAACACAAATGGTCTTTTTGTAGTCCCAGTTCAATTAAAAATTAAAGCTGACTTTGGAGTTGGAGAATTGCTCTCTCCTTCTCTAAACCCAAGCATGTTTGTTAAAAGAAAAATGCAAAAATCTCTGTATCATGTCAGAAGAAAGAGTCATCTGATATGGAAAAGAAGAAAACCAAAATTAAGGGACTATTCTATTGCCACTAATCTCAATTCTTTAGTTCTGTTTTGACCTTTAAACTTTTCTTAAGGTATGAGTTTTATATTAAAATTTATAAGATTTATATATATATATATTTTAAAACTTTTGTTATATTAATGGTCATATAGAATACTAACTAATTCTCAAAAAAAGGCTTCATTTAGCTGTCTTCACATGTTTTTGTGTTGGAGTCTCTTATCAGTTTTCTGCAGGGAATCATGACCAGTCCTAACAGCAAATTTGAAGTCTCCAGAAAGATGATGGGGCCCCACAATGACAATTCCACATGAACAATAATAAAACCACCAAACTGACAAACATCACCCAAAGATCAGCTTTGGACTACAAACTGCTCAGGACAATTTCGAGATGGCTAGCTGAGATGATCGAGCCTCATAGACTATTTGATCGAGGACTTGAGATAAGTCTGGCATTTTTGCACTTTTGCATTATGCAGAAACTGGACAACAAATGATACAGTGCCCTCTCCCAGAACTTGACAATTAACCCAAAATTTTTCTTTTCAGGATCTCCTAAAGATGCTTTCACCCACAAACAGCAGGAAGCAATTTTAAGAACATGACACCCACATTCCCAAGAGGTGGGGCAGATGGTTTATGGTCTTTCAATGGGTTTTGGGTTTGGGATAATTGTCATTGTTTAGGATGGTTGATTACAAGTTGTTATTATTAATGGTCAGGAAAGAGGCTAAACAAAGGAGATTGGATTTAAGGTTCTTGTTTGAAAAAAAAAAGAGGATATAGATAAGAGGTAGATTTTTGAATCTACTCTGAAAAAAAAAGAGAGGATATAGACATGATATAGATAAAAAGGTCGATTATTGAATCTACTTTTAAATATTTTAGTTCTAAATATTTTACATTGGATTGGATTTTTGTATATTGTATACAAATTATGTATATTGATACAAATTTGAGATTGATTTTGTTAGAAAATACTATACATGTATTTCTAATCTTGTTCAGGATATTGTACCTATATAGTTCATTTAACAATGTAATGCAATTTTCTAATCCTTGAAAGTTATTATTACCAACTATTAGGATATAAAGAAATGAAAGTTAGTAGTTAGACATTACAATTGAACTTGTAGTCATACTGGATATGTTTTCAAGGTCACGTAGAGATATATTTTAGATAGGTCATCTTCAAAACCTTCAGAGATCTACAGAATATGGCATTTAAGATGTTTAATAACATATATTTTTTTCTTTTTTTTATGACTATGAGACATGTCAACTCCTGACAGCACCAATCTACTTCAGAGAAGATATGGGCATTGAAGAAAACTGCATATGGAGTTAACTTTCACTGTGACAAAAGTTAGCCGGGCAACAAAGTGCCCTCGAATGGACTGCTGGCAGGATGTGAACAAACAGAACATAAAACAAAGGACTACCAATTCTTGCCAAGACAAGTGTTATTGCAGCTTTGGCAACAGGCGTCCTCTCAGGCCAGGACAATATGGCACCATCGCTGAAGTGACTTTGCAATCCAGAATAGGCACAGTGCCCATTTCTTCGAAGGCAGCTGAATGGGCAGTGGACTGATGGCTTCTGGTGTGCAGTGGAACAGTAGCTGAAACAGTTATTCTTGAAGGAGTAACTAGGCTGGTGGAGTCTAACCTCTCGATGGTAAATTGGCATTTAATAAAGGAGATGAAGCCACCCACAAGCTGAGAAGAATGGGCAGCCAAATTCCAAAAACACCAGCAATTTTCAGAATTTAAAATCCTGAATCATGACAGGACACTGGCAGAATTCAAGTTTATCTGGTACATGGAATGCACTGAATATGAGGTCAAGCTGTAGGCATTGTGTACATTCTACTTCACAAGTGAGTCTGTCAGATACGCTAAGTCTGTAGGCTGAAGATGATGCCCCAACATTGCAGAGAAACCTCTGGTGACTGTCCAGGCAGCTGGCTGTTTCTGTCATAACTCATTTTTTGGAAGTTGCTTGTTTGCACTTCCTGTTTTGCTAGGTAATATTATTTCCTTCTTGGGTCTCTGAGGCAGTTGAAGATTAGATAGTTGTAGTTATCATTTTCCTTGTTAAGGAATTCAGAAAAGAAACTCACTAAGAGGTGTTAAGTGTGTAAGTTTGAAAGACATAAGATAATTTTCTGTTGGTAATATAAGTTAGGATAGAAAGTGAATTAGGTACATTTTGAACTCACCAAAATAGGATAGATAATGGAATATTTTCTCTGAGTTTGTCAAATGCAAACGGACTAGACATTGTTGATGTATTTATTGCTTGTATATATTGTATATTGCTATTGTACTTATTGTATATAGGTTTTCCTATATTATAATTTTCTTTTATTATTTTTTATTTTTATTAGACCAAAACAAGGGAAAATGTGGTGATATTTTATTTGTGCTTTAATAAATAAAGTTTGCCAGGAGATCTGAGGAAATAGCAAGCCATTTTGAGTAAACAAAGAAGTCAGGCAGTGGTAGCACATGCCCTTAATCTCATCACTTAGCAGGCAGGATCTCTGTGTGTTCGAGGCCACACTAGGGAACACAGCCAAGTGTGGTGACACATGCCTTTAATCCCAGTACCAACCATAGAGTTCTGGAGGCCTGTACAGAGAGGAAGTGACATAGCTGGCCAGGAAGAGGAAATGATGTAGCTAGACAGAGACCAAATCAGATGGCAGAACAGCAAGGCCTGGGTAGACAGGAAGTTGCTTTCTTTGGAAGCTGTGGAGTTGGTGGGGTGAGGTTAGCTCATGGTGTGTCCTATTCCTCTGATCTTTGTCTAAGGCTTTCACCCCTATATTTGGCTCTGTGTTTTTATTTATTAAGACCGTTTAGAAATTCATCTACAGGATGTCTTTCTGTATGCTGTGAATATGTGGTGCTCTCATTGGTTGATAAATAAAGCTGTTTGGCCAATGACGAGGCAGAATAAGGTTAGATGGTACATTAAAACTGAAGATGGAGATGAAGAAGGATATAGTCAGGGCAGATGTTGAGAGCCACCCAAGAAGCAAGATGTGAAAGAACCTGTAAACCACGGGCCATGTGGCAATACATAGATTAATAGAAATGGGTTAATTTAAATATAAGAGCTAGCTGGGCAGTGGTGGTGCTCACCTTTAATCTCAGCACTCGTGAGGCAGAAGCAGGTGGATCTCTATGAGTTCAAGGCCAGTCTGGTCTACAGAGCGAGATCCAAGACAGGCAACAAAACTCAGAGAAACCCTGTCTCAAAAAAACAAAAATAAACAAAAACCAAATAAGTGTAAGAGTTAGCTAGTAATAAGTCTGAGCCATTGGCCAAGCATTTATAATTAATATAAGCCTCTGAGTGAGTTAAATACTCACTCAGTTTTTAAAGTGACTGTGGGACCAGGAAGGACAGAGAAAAGCCTCCAGTTACAGTAGATAATGCCACAGCATTAACAGGAAACATTTTGACTTTGTGGACCACAACTTGAGAAAATCTGGCACATATAATAACAGTGTTTTATATTATTAGAATGAATGAATGTGGATAGTCTTTGTTTGGGGGATTACAATCATGTGCTACCACACCCAGCTTATTTTCACCTAAGCTATTAGGAGGAGTAAAGTATGATCACATGAGAAAGTAGCTTTGTTGCTGGATGGCTGGTGTTCGGTGTTAATGACAGGGAGTCATTAACAGTGCATTTTTCTTCTGTGGCTCTGGCCTGCTCCCTCTTGCTAGCTCATGACTGACCCTAGAAGAAGGCTGCAGAGTATGTTCTCTTCCTTGAGTTCCAGGAGACAGTGGGCCTGGCTCTGGAAAGGAAGAAGGTGGGATAATGAAGATACAAGGAATTATTTGGTCCCTAGGAAATAAAGCTGGATTTCCTAGTGGAGACCCAAAGCTTCTGCCATGGAGATGGAAATGGCTGTGTGGGGATCTGTGGAAGACAGACGCGGATGCACTGCTTACAGGTGCTCCAGTCAGGAGAGAAGGCAGGCCGGTCTGAGCACGGAAATGACAACCAGTGTAATTTGCTGCCCAGGGTGTTCTCTACCATTGTCCTTACCTGGAACTTCCCAAGAAGAAGGTGGCCCCGAGTTGCCACTGAAAAGAATAACATGGTTTCTGCCAGGGCGGTGGTGGCACAGGCCGTTAATCCCAGCACTTGGGAGGCAGAGGTAGGCGGATCTCTGTGAGTTCAAGACCAGCCTGGTCTACAGAGTGAGTTCCAGGAAAGGCGCAAAACTACACAGAGAAACCCAGTCTCGAAAAACAAAAAACAAACAGACAAAAAAAAAATCTTAGGAACTAGCTGGCTTGTATTTAGAAACTACAGAATAATCACAGACGAAAAGCCATTATGAGCAGATCAAAGGTCATCCGGCCTAAACTTGATTAGCTCTAACACACTGACAGAAAGGGGGTTGTTAATAGAACCCATTGCGTGGGATGCCCGCCCGGGACACCTAATGGGAGACATATGGACACTCCCCCAGTAGAGCCCGGCACATATTACTACATGTACTATAGTACTATGTGTGTATTATGTCCTGAACTTGTGTGTTCTTAGCTGCTATACTACATCCTCTATGGGTTGGGTTGGCTGAAGGTTTTCCCCAAGCCTATGCTCCCCATAAACGACTTAAGAAGGACAGGGACACAGTACTGCAGAAACACTCCCCTGGGGAGTGGGTAGCCCAGGCTTCTTGGAAGTGACCAGAGAACCTGTTGCTACAGCCTGGAGGGTATTTCTGCCCCACCAGCAGCAGCAAGTCGCCATCTGGTAGAGCTGTCCCTTCTTCAAGAGGAACAAGAGCCTTCCGTAGGCGTGAGAACCGGCGTCCCAAGCGCAGTGAAGCACATTGCTGCGAACTCCCAAGGAGTCCAAAGGGCTCCGGATGTTCTTGCGTTTCTCCATATTTTACATTTTTACGGCGCGCGCGGAGGGTGGTGGTGGTGGTGGTGGATTCTGGCGTTCTTTACACAACCGGGATGCAGGTGGACAAGAGCGACTCTAAAGGCCTTTGCCACCAAGCGCAGAGCTGGAGAGCCGGTGGCTGCAGCCCCCACTTCCACCCCCTCCCTTTCGGGGCTTTCGGCCTGTCAGGTCCCGCCCCGAGTGGGCGTGGCCGTCATGCTCCGGGACTCCCAGGGGCGGGGCCGGGGCGGGTCTGCAACGGGGGGGCGGGGGTGGCGGGCGGGAGCAGCCCGGTTGGGGAGGCCCGCGGGGAGGCGCCTCATCCGGAGGCTGTCCCGCACCGCATAAAGCGGCAGACGCACCGGGTGCCCCGCAGCCGCTCGGGCCGGTCGCCGCTGCGGAGAAGCTGCTCCGATGCTCCAGAGCGGCCATGGTCGTCCCGCACTGGTGGGACCATCTGCGGGCTGGCAGCTCGGAGGTGGATTGGTGCGAGGACAACTACACCATCGTGCCTGCCATCGCCGAGTTCTACAACACGGTGCGGGACGCAGGAGCGGGAGGGCAGGCGGGCGGAGGGAGGGAGCTGTCCCCGGGGCTGTGGAGCCTGGAAGCAGGCAGTGGGTGACCGTGGATGTCCGAGGCAGGAGTCACTCCACGCCCCCTTCTCCCGGCGCTGCTTCCAGCTCCATTTCTGCACCCCTCTCCGATCCCTATCCAGGGCATCTGGGCTCCTCCAGCTCTTCCTGTCATTTTCTTCTGATGGCTCTATTGTCTTGTTTGGCTCCCCTGGTCCTGGAGCCAGGGGTCCGGTCCGCGTCAACCCATTCTTCCAGTTTGGGTTAGTTGGGGGGTGTGAACCCACAGGGGCTGGTCCCTTCCTCCCTGCTTAGGATCTTTGTGGCGTGACCTGGATCTCATTGTGCGCTTTTGCCCTGAGTACCTGCTTTGGACGCACTGGGAGAGTGGAGTCCGGGACATGGGCCCACTCCCACTAGTCGGCATGCCCTTTCCACTAAACTATGACAATACTGATGGAATTATTTCTGCCCAGAATTAAGTTAATTACTTTGAGTTCTTTTTCTTGTTGCTTTTAGAGTCCAGTTTTGAGCCAGCTCCTGGGGGTGACAGTGAAATTTGGAAGTGATATCGTGTGGGTTTTCTGGACTTGCCTAGGTCCCTGGATATGGACAAGCGGAAATTTCAGAAACCTAGGCTTTTGGTCTGTGGGAGGGAAGGGTCGTCCCCAGAAGAGGAAATGTCCCTGCTTTTTCCCTGTGCCCATCGCTCAGGATTCTGGTACCCAATGTGACTTTGCATGATCATTTTTCTGGCTTATCTTTTTTTGCTGTTCAAACACAGAAAACAGGAACTCCTGGTTTGAGTCATTGTGAGTATGAGATTGTTATTTAGGATTTTTCCCCCCTCTTGGATTTCTGGAAGAATGTCCTCAGCAAGAATCGGGCATTATTGCCTGGATAGATCTCTGGTCTCTTTTATTTCCGCCCCGCTCCGTCCTTTACTTTTGATCCCCTCCCCCACCCCGTTTTTGTTTGTATTACTCTTTTATTCCCATGGTGAAAAGACTAGGCTATTGAGGGAGCTGTCATGCCCACATGCTGGTATGTCTGGGGCTACAACCCAGAATTCTCCACCTTGCCTCACCTCAGTGCTAAAAAACATTGTCCTCCCCATCAGCATCCAGACTTCTTCTTTTTTTTTTTTTTTTTTTGGTTTTTTTTCGAGACAAGGTTTCTCTGTGTAGCTTTGCTCCTTTCCTGGAACTCACTTTGTAGGCCAGGCTGGCCTTGAACTCACAGAGATCTGCCTGCCTCTGCCTCCCAAGTGCTGGGATTAAAGGCATGCGCCACCACCTTCTTATATGGCCAGGTTAGTTGCTCAAGGAAACCAGACTTTTGAAATTCAGAGACATAGGAAAAGATCTAGTTAGTGGAAGTGGCCACACTTTTCCTAGTACACAACCTGGTGAAGCATGCTGCTCTCAGGTACACACAGGCACCCACAGAAGGGCCGGAGCAGGGCAAGGTACTTTCAACGAGGAGAAACACCAGTGGTACCAAGTGGAAATTTGCTGAGAAATACTAAAGACTTCACAGAGTTGAGGGAATGACAGACTGGTGTCGGGTTCTTGAACACCCACCATGGCAGTTTCCTGTGCAGTGTGAGGCCTGCAGAGAGTCAGCCCTGTCATTAGGTCCCTCAACGCTCGTGCATAGCTGCTTTTGCCAGCCTTGAAAAACCCCCAGTGCTAGGGGAGGGGGAGACAGTGATCTACCTTCCCTCCTCTTCGCTTCCTTCTCCTCTGCCCGCTCCGCTTAGCTTTTCCCTGTCTGACAAGGGTCTTCCTGTAGAGCCCAGACTGGAACTCAACTGGATGTCCTCCCAGCCCAGCTTCTCAAGTGGCCTGTGCACCTGGCTCCTTTTTTCTTTTCAGCCTAACCTCCCGGGAGCTTAGACAGTGAGGACCAAGCTCTGTTTCAGAAAAGAGCTGCGGTGTTTGTGACCCCTTAATCTAGCCCATCTACCTGACAATTTTTTTTTCTTTGGGATTAATAAACCACCATATTTTTCTCCGGAATATATGTGGAAGGTTACAGAGAAATAGGTGGTCAGCCGGTTGTTATGTGTAAGCCCCCAAACCATTTCTGTTTCACCATGGCTCTGCCCGTGTGCTGATGCTATCACAGGCCTTTCCTGAACCGTTCTTTCTCATGCATGGAGAACACCAATGAATTGTTGATGATAAGCATCTCCTAAGGGCCTCATGATAAGACAGCAGGCTTCATTATTCATTTGTTCATTTGTGGTTTTTTTGTTTTTTATTTCGAGCTTTTGATGTTTTGCTTGCATGTATGTCTGGGTGAGGTTGTCAGGCCCCTAGGAACTGGAGTTACAGATAGCTATGAGCCGCCATGTGGGTGTTAGGAATTGAACCCAGGTCTTTTGGAAGGTCAGTCAGTGCTCTTAACCAATGAGCCATCGCTCTAGCTCCTGTTTGTTCTGAGACAGGGTCTCACCATGTAGCTCTGGCTGGCCTGGGTCTCACTGTGTAGACCAAACTGGCTTCAAATTCACAGAGATCTGCCTGCCTCTGCCTCCAGAGTGCTAAAACGAAAGGCCTGCACCACCTTGCTTATCTCTTTTGTTTTAAGACAGGGTCTCCCTACGTAGTCCACCTCCATTCCTAGCCTTCTGGGTGGAAAACAGGTTAAACATCTCTTCCGCAGAAGACACAACCCTGTATGTTTAACATTCCTGCTTCCCCTAGTGCTTATCTGTGAGTGCAAGGACCTTTGTGCTCCCAACCGTCACTCTGGCTGTACAGAACTGCCTTCCTCTTCCCATGCTCCCTGTAACAGATTGGCCACAGTTCACTTAGTCACTTAACTCCTTCCTGATGAACATATAGAGACGTTTCTGGATGCATTATTGCTTTCATTTTGGCTTTTGAAGAGAGGTACAGAGGAAGTCCACATAAACACATCTGGATATACTTTTTTTTCTTTTTTTCATCACGGGGCGGGGGTGTCAAACCTGAGGCTTTGTGCATGATAGACAAGCATTCAACCTCTGAGCTATATATCTGGCCCACATAGTTGTGCTTTACCAGTATTACTTCTCACTGGAGAATTGCTGTGTTGAGAGTATTCGTTGGGTTTTTGCTTCTGTCTTTATTTTGAGATATAGTTTTACCAGTCAGTAGTCCTAACTGGCCTGGAACCTGCTAATGTAAAACAAACTGACCTAAAACTTCCAGTGATCCTCTTGCCTTAGCCTGTAAAATACCAGGATTGCAGGCATGTGACACCTGCCCAAATTAAAATGTTATTTATTTGTTTATGTTTTGTTTTTTTGAGACAAGGTTTCTCTGTGTAGCTTTGGAGTCTGTCCTGGAACTCGCTGTGTAGACCAGGCTGGTCTTGAACTCACAGAGATCCACCTGCCTCTGCCTCCCAAGTGCTGGGATTAAAGGTGTGCGCCACCACTGCCCGGCTATTTATTTTTAAACGAGATCTTATGTAGCTCAGGTTCAGTTAAAACTCCCTTTGTAGCCAAGGATGACATTACACTCCTGGTTGTCTTGCCTCTATTCCCCAAGTGCTGGAATTATAGGCGTCAATAGTCATACCTGACTTGAAAACATGCACTGTAAATGCTGATCATTATTGCCAAAGGCCTACCCGAGAGAGTACACAGCTTCCTCCCACCGTTTGCCGCCACCCTTTTATCACCCGTCTTTGGCTTCCAGTAAATACCAGCCTTTCTTCTAAGGATTCACCACTTAAGCCAGTGTGGTAGCACATGCCTTCAATCCTAGCACTAGGGCAGAGGTGGGCAGGTCTCGGAGAGACCCAGGCCAGCATAGTCTAAGTAGTAAGCTGCAGGCCAGCCAGGGCTACACTGTTTCAAAAAACAAAGAGAACTCACTCTTTCCCTTTCCTTGCTCACCTAGGATACTGTTGTTTGTTTGTTTGTTTGTTTGTTTGTTTGTTTCTACATGCAATCCTTACTGGGTTGAATGGTGTGGGTTTATTTGGTTTGGTTTTTAAGACAGAGTCAGATGTTATAGCCTAATGTAGCTTAGAACTCACTCTGTAACCCAGGCTGACCCTGAGCTCACAGAAACCCTGCCTCAACATCCCAATACTAGGCTTCCAGATGTGAGGCTCCTTTGGGGGCTAAGTGGAGTCGACTTTGTGACCACTGGGTCTGGCCTTTGAAGGCTCTGTTGCTGACCAGTGACTTGGGAAACAGAGATAAACAGGTACTGGGGGAGGGGAGTGAAAGATATGCATAAAATCAGCACGTGGTCTCTTACCTCCTCCTTTGTACCCAGCTAGCACAAGGAAAGCTAAGCTCTCTTTACGTGTCCACGTCGGGGGTCCCCTTCTCTCTTGAACAGACTCTGCCTGGCTGGTAGCTTGCCTAAGCATATACTGCCATGTGCCTGTCACATAAGTCACTGGGCATTTGGGTTCATAATAGTGACACATACAAGCTGCTGAGGTATTGTTGGCACACCACATCAGGGTGTGCATAGTGTGGCCTGGAGGAGGGTTGCAAAGGGGCCTCTGAGTAGGGTGACCAAACTTATCCTACGTATTTTACTTGCAATTTTTAATTAACTTAAAAAGCATTTCCATTTACTTATTTTAATTTCTTTACATTTTATTTTATGTGTATGAATGTTTGCTTTCTATGTGTATATGTGCACCATGTATGTGGAGTAAGCATGGAGGCCAGAAGAGGGCATCAGATCCCCCTGGGAACTGGAGTTACCAAGGGTTGTGAGCTGCTATGTGGTGCTGGGAACCCACCCTGAGTCCTTTACAAGAGCAGTCAGCACTCCTGCTGTGCTGTATTTCACCCCTATTTATTTAGGAGTGTGTGTGTGTGTGTGTGTGTGTGTGTGTGTGTGTGTGTGTGTGTGTAGTTGCGTATATGTGGAAGTCACGGGGCAACTTGTGGGAGTCAGTTCTCTCCTTCTACCATTTGGGCTTAGGGATAGAACTCAGGTCCTTGGGTGTGGCAGCAACTATCTCTCCTGTCCAATTTTCTTGATTTTTACAACTGGAAGTCCTGTGCTCTGGAAGACCCCCTGAGTTCCTGGCAAACCAAAACATTTGGCCACCCCACAGGCAGGAATGGGGCAGTGTAGTGGAGGACTAGGAATCCGCACGCAGTTGGGAGGCACAGACAATACACTTAGCCAGGATGGGAGTCCTAGGCTGCTCTTGAACCTATGTTCAGCAAGCTTCCTGCCTGTGCCTTTGTCTGGACTCCCCACATCTATGGGAAAGGCTCATTCCAATTTGTCAGAGCAAGAGTACAGTGTGTTCATAAGATGGCCTTGGAACAAATGCTGGATAGGAATCCACAGAATAAGGAACTCTTAGAGGAAACAATGGATTTTGAAGTTGTAGTTTTCCTTAGTAAAAAAACAAAAACAAGGCCAGGTGGTGGTGGCACACACCTTTAATCCCAGCACTCAGAAGGCGGACCTCTGTGAGTTCAAGGCCAGTCTGGTCTACAGAGTGAGTTCCAGGACAGCCAGGACTGTTTCACAGAGAAACCCTGTCTCGAAAAAACAAAAAACAAAAAACAAAAACAAAAACAAAAAAAACCAAAACCCCAAAACTATCTGGAGAGAGGGAACAAACCAGTTCTTCAAGGGATAATTCATCAGTGAACTTAAGGCAATCTCCCTTTAGCTGAACTATCATACGTACAACTTTACAGACCCTCGGCGTTTTTTGGATGAGAGCTTGTTTCTCAGGAGAGATGGAGCCACAGAGTCTGTCTCTAGCTATAACTCGTTTGTCTTTCTGTATTTATTTTGGTATTCCTTCCTCTTTTTGTTTTGAGAACGGCCGCTCTCTAATTTAGGCTTTTCCTTTCCATATAGTGATGTCTTTAAAAGGAAGAGTGGTGGCCAGCAAGCCTTGGTAGACAGGCTGTTGAGAAGTTTAAAAAAAAAATATGATTTTTAGTGTTAGTAGGGAGCATATATCAGAAGGGTGCTTATATGTGAACTTAAAAATAACTGTGGAATGGCGGGAAATGCCTGGAGTCCCAGCATTTGAAAGGCTGAAGCAGCAGATTGGGATGGCTTGAGGCCAGCCTAGGCTGCACTCGGAGACCCTTCTCAAAACCCTAAAACATAAAACAAAGTAAATAATAAATAATAATGTTGAAGTATCATAATTTTACTGCAGGTGCAGTAAACAAACTCATCCCTTCCTGAATAGCATACGAGCACATTTATGCACGACAAGGATGTCCCTTACTTGTGGTAACATGAATCTATACAGCCACGTAATGGACAGCTTGCCAGTCATAGTTCCACTTGGCTGAAGCAAGAGATATCGATAGGCCTTCAGGGGACAAAGACACATTGGAGTAAAAGTCAAGATGCGTGATAGAGCAAGTGTGTGTTGTGCACACGGGTAATTGCAGTGCTTGGTAGGAAGAGACAGGAGATCAGGAGTTTAAGGTCATTCTTGGCTACCTAGGGACTACAAGGCCAGCCTGAGCTACCTGAGATCCTACCACAAACAAGCAAACACATCCCCAAGTGCACTGTATTTCCCAGCATTGTAAAGGAGACTCCAAATTGGCATCCTTTTCCCTGAAAAAAACAAAAACAAAAAACAGACAAACAAAAAGAGGCAAACCAAACAAAACAAGACAAGAAAAAGCCCTCTTGCTATCTGCAGCAGTGAACAGCAGTGAGCTAAATCCTTGTTCACTAAGGTGAAAAGTTTCACACAATGACAGCGTTGCAGTATGGGACATGTCTGCTTTCCTTCACATAAATTCAAGGAAATGGGTTGATGGTTTGCATCCAGAACAGGATTTATTTCTGGGGAGAAGGGTAGAAAGGAATTTTTAACTTGTAAGATGTTTCTTAGAGGTAGTGCTTGCCCATGAACAGCAGGGAAAACGATTCAGCTGCAATTCAGTTTTTCTGTTCCTTCTCTCCCTTCGCCATCTCCCATTTCATCTATTTTTTCCCCTACTGTATGAAAGTCAAGTTTAAATCACATGATGGGGCATGTGAGCATAGTGCGATGGCCTTCACTCTTCTTAGTGAAGGAAAAAGTTGAGATGTGAATGACCCAGTTGGAGGTGAAACCTGGGATTGGCAGTGGGAGGAGCCTTCTGGGTCTTTATATCCCCTTAAAGCAAGGGATGGCTTTGTAAGTGCCCCTGGGTCTTTAAAATATATATATATATATATATATATATATATATATATATACATATATATATATATATATATATATATATATGTATATGAATGCTCTACCTGCACGTGTGCCTTCATGTCGGAAGAGGGCATCAGATCCCACTATAGATGGTTGTGAGTCAACGTGTGGTTGCTGGGAATTGAACTTAAGACCTCTGGAAGAACAGTCAGTGCTCAGAACCACTGCGTCATCTCTCTAGCCGGCCCCTGGGTCTTTAAATGTCTTCACTAGAAGTGAGAAGCTGTGCTCATAGCATGAGCAGGAACTCGTGTGTATGCAGCAGGTAAGGTAAGCCCCATTCTGTCTGCCTTAGTCTTCCTTATTTCCCCCAGGCCTTGGGGATTGAACCCAGGGCCTCATGCATGCTAGGCTAGTACTGTATCACTGAGCTATAGCCCTAGCCCTGACTTCTTTTTGAACATCATTTTTGGGATGTTACCAGTGTGGTTTCTGAGGTCTGGGGGAAAGCCCCTCTGCCTAGCTGTCTTCCTCTGAGTTCAGGTGCCCATACGGTTCCTGTGAGCCTCCCTCACTTTCTGGATTAGCCAACAGGGGTGGTCACATCTGTCTTTTGGAAACCCCCTTGCCTTTGTTTTTGAGTTTTCATCTTTACTGACTGTGCTATCTAGTTGTGGGTTTTTGTCAACTTGAAAAAAGCTGGAGTCATTTGGGATGTGGGTCTCTCAGTTGAGAAAATGTCTTCATGAGACTAGCCTGTAGGCAAATCTGTAGGGCATTTGCTTCATTACTGATTGATGGAGAAGGCCCAGCCCATTGTGGGTGGGGCCACCCCTTGGACTGGTGGTCCTGGGTGGTATAAGAAAACAGGTAGTGGGTGAGCGAGGCAGTAAGCAGTATGTAGAGGTCAGAGGACAACTGAAGGAGTTGGTTCTCCCCTTCCTCCTGGTGGGTCCCAGGAATTGAACTCTGATCATTGGGTTTAGTGGCAAGTGAGTCTTACCAACCTTGCTCTTTGGATTTTTAAATTTTGAGACAGGGTCTCACTAAGTTGCCCAGACTGGCTATTAATTCAAGCTGTAGCTTAGGAAGGCCTTGAACTTGGGATCCTCCTGCCTCACCTCCAGAGTAGCTGAGATTACAGGCATGAGCAACCAGGTCTGGTTCTTTCTACTTTTTAAAGGTTTATTTTTGCCGGGCGGTGGTGGCTGTCTTCGTTAAGGTTTTTATCGCTGTGAAGAGACACCATGACTATGGCAACTCTTAAAAAGAAAAAATTTAATTGGGGTGGCTCCCTTACAATTTTAGAGGTTCAGTTCATTATCGTCATAATGGGGAGCATGGCTGCATGCAGGCAGATGTGGTGCTGGAGTAGCTGATGGTCCTACATCTTGCAGGCAACAGGAAGTCAACTGTCACACTGGGTGGTATCCTGAGCATAGGAAACCTCAATGCCCACCCTTACAGTGACACACTTCCTCCAGCAAGGCCATACCCACTCCAACAAAGCCACACCTCCTAACAGTGCTACTCCCTATGAGATTATGGGGGCCAATTACATTCAAATTACCACAGTGGTGCATGCCTTTAATCCCAGCACTTGGGAGACAGAGGCGGGTGGATCTTTGTGAGTTCAAGGCCAGCCTGATCTACAAAGCAAGTTCCAGGACAGCCAAGGCTATTACACAGAGAAACCCTGCCTCAAAAAACATACAAACAAACAAAGATATTTATTTTATTACTAGTTTTTGAAGATTTACTTGTTCTGTATCATGTGTGTGACTGTTTTGTTTCTGTGTGTACACCACATACATGTCTAGTGCTAGAGGGGGCCAGAAAACAGTGTTGGATTGTCTGGAAGTGGAGTTAGAGATGGCTGTGAATTGTCACGTTACTGTTGGGAACTGAACTTGGATCCTCTGTAAAAGAAGCAAGTGCTCTTACCCACTGAGCCATCTCTCTGGCCTTCTTTTTTTTGTTTTTAAGTGTGTGTGTGTGTGTGTGTGTGTGTGTGTGTGTGTGTGTGTGTGTGTGAGTGCAGTGCCTTCTGAGGTCATGAGGCATGGTGTTCCCTAGAGCTGGAGTTATAGGCAGCTGTAAGAGCCACCTGCTGAGGGTGCTGTGAACCCTGGTCTCTGCAGGAGCAACATGTGCTCTTAACTACTGAGTCACTTGTTTTGTTTTTTAAAGTCTTTTTTTTTTTTTTTTTTTTTTTTTCTCTGCATGCCTCCCACCTCACCTCCAGGGCTAAAGCCCATGTAGACTTAGATGTTATCTTTATATTCTGCATGCACAGGCCTGGACCAAGAGCTCCTCCTTCAGCAACTGGAGATGATACTTAGAAGTTTGAATGTCAGGCTGGAGAGATGGCTCAGCAATTGAGAGCACTGGCTGCTCTTCCAGAGGACCTGGTTCAGTTCCCAGCAACCACGTGACAGCTGACAACTATGTAGCTCCAGTTCCAGGGGATCCAACACCCTCACACAGACGTGTGTTCAGGCAAAACACCAATGCACAGGAAATAAAAATAAATTTAGAGAGAGAGAGAGAGAGAGAGAGAGAGAGAGAGAGAGAGAGAGAGAGAAGAGAGAGAAAGCTGAATGTTCCTACCATTGCATACCTTCTTGAATGGCCTTACTTTAAAGATGAACAATAGGGTATAATGTACAGTTTCGGCGAGGACTAGAACCCTTGTACACTGTTGGTAAGAGTGTAAAACAAAGGTGAAAACCCTCAAAAACCTGCTATTGAATGTAGAATTGCCAAGTCACCAGCGCCAAATCTGGTCCTGCTCCCATAAGAAATATCTTAAGCCGGGCGGTGGTGGCGCACGCCTTTAATCCCAGCACTCGGGAGGCAGAGCCAGGCGGATCTCTGTGAGTTCGAGGCCAGCCTGGGCTACCAAGTGAGTTCCAGGAAAGGCGCAAAGCTACACAGAGAAACCCTGTCTCGAAAAACCAAAAAAAAAAAAAAAAAAAAAAAAAAAAAAAAAAAAAAAAAAAAGAAATATCTTAAACCTAGTTGTTTATAATATGAGAAGGTTCTCACAGTTCTGAAGGCTGGAGACATAAGATAGAGGAGCCAGCCAATTGTTTTCTGGTGAGGGCATTGTCTCTCAGCTACGGCCTCCTGCCCTTACCTTTCCGTCTCCCCATCCTCCAACTCCCCTTCTTCCTCCTTTTTTTTTTTTTTTGGTGGTGGTGGTGGTGGTGGTGGTGGTAGTGGTGGTGGTGGTGGTGGTAATTCTGTTGAAGGCAGGGCCTCATAAATACCAGACAGGCATCTTACTAACTGAGATCTTTCCCAGCTCTTAAAACTTAGAGTGAGGTTGTAGAACTGTAATTTACAGTATGTTTTCTGAGCATAGGAGATATGACTATTCCAAACTGAGACTTGCTATATGTGAGAAATTTACACTGAGTTTAAAAGTCTTGGCATGAACCAAAGAATGTACAATATCTTACCTCTATTTTTACTAATATTTTTCTCTTATTTTTTTATTAAGATTGATTTTTTTATTTTATATGTATGGGTGTTTTTGTCTGCTTGTCTGTCTGTGCACCAAATGCATGCATTGCTTGTGGAGGCCAGGAGAGGGCATCGGATCCCCTGGAACTGAGTGAAGACTGTGAACTATCACATGGGTTCTGGGAATCAAACCCAGGTCGTCTGGGAGAGTGGCCTGTGCTCTTAATTGCTAAGCCATATCTCCAGTCCCTGGTTTGTTTACTTATTTACTTATTGTTTGCATAAATTCAACTAATCAAATTCATAGTCCTCCAGTCTCAGCTTCCCAAGAAGTTGGGATATGGGTTTAAGTTACCTTGCTAGACTAATGATATTTTAATAGTGATTGCATATTATTCAGACAATAATATCTATACTATATTACATTAGATAAAACATTATTAATTTTTTAAAACAGTTGAGTGCTTCCTGGAGACATAATAGGTTTAAGAAGAAATAAAATTTGCAAGTTAAAAGACAATTTTCTTTCTTTCTTTCTTTCTTTCTTTCTTTCTTTCTTTCTTTCTTTCTTTCTTTTTCTTCCTTCCTTCCTTCCTTCCTTCCTTCCTTCCTTCCTTCCTTCCTTCCTTCCTTCCTTCCTTCCTTTCTTTCTTTCTTTCTTTCTTTCTTTCTTTCTTTCTTTCTTCGGAATACAGATGGGGGCCAGGGTGGGAGGTGGTGTGGTGGGGGGCAGTTTCATGTTGCCCAGGCTCATTATGTGGCTGACTGTCCTTGAACTCCCGATCTTCCTGCCTCAGACTGAGTGCTGCGCCACCATGCCCAGCCAAGCAATCATATTTTAGAGCTGGGAAGAAGCATACACACTTGATTTTCTTCTAAGAACAGGTTTTGATTAGGATGCCAAAACTGACAGCGTAACTAAGAGTCACTATAGAAAGAGTGCTTTCCTCCTGCAGAAAGCAAGAGTTACTGGCTCTTTGAATCAGTCGAGGAGTTTGGGAACTTTTCATAGATCAAGTATTCGTGTTCTTCTCCCTCCCGATAAGTGTGTATTGACCCCAGGGTTTGCTGCTAGGCCGAGGCTCTGCCCCTGAGCTACACCTCTAGCCTGATGGTGCTGCTCACAGTGGCTCCTATGATCAAAAGAGACAACAAGGAGCCCCCTACATGGGCTTTAAGATGCTCTGTGTTTTACCCCCACCGTGGTGTCTTCAATTTAAAAATGTAGAGCTTAAACAAGATGCATGGCCACATTCACCCCGCTTTGCGAAGGACATACTTGGAACAAGCGTTCTTTATGCTTTTACTTAATACTCACCTTTCATGTTGCCCTTCCTTCCAGATCAGCAACGTCTTGTTTTTCATTTTACCGCCCATCTGCATGTGCCTGTTCCGCCAGTACGCGACGTGTTTCAACAGCGGCATCTACTTAATATGGACTCTCCTAGTTGTAGTGGGTAAGTGGAGTCATGTGGGAACGGGGACTGAAAGGGAGGAAGTGGGACCCCGAACGTTTCCTGTCCCCTTTGAACATAATGTTTTGTAAACCAAAGTCACTCTGACGTCTTAGCCGTTGTTCCCCTGATGCCAAAAGGACTCTTGAGTGCCGCCTTGATAACAGATCTGCCTCTAACCCTCACAGACCGGCACTCAGAGTCTGTGGGCAGCCACTGTGGTGTGCCAGCACGGTTGTCTGAGGACCTCTGAAACAATTGAAGTCTGATGAGATATGGTTCAAAAGGACTTGAAGAAAGAAAAATATTTAGACGTTTGGTCCCTCATTGTTCTGTGAAATACTTGTGTGATTTCCATTTCCTCTCCGGCAGTTCGGGAATTCTTAACAGGGAGATAGTGTTGACTTTTATTTACTGCCTGTTATCGTGAAGGTTCAGAGGATGGAGCCTGAGTGTGCTTGGAATCCTTACTGTTGTGATGTGCTGATGTCTGAAGCAGTGGGCCTGTTGGAGTCTGCTCCGCATTCATTTTTTTGTTGGTTGTGATTGTCTCTAGGAATTGGATCTGTCTACTTCCATGCAACTCTCAGTTTCCTGGGTCAGATGCTCGATGAACTTGCCATCCTTTGGGTTCTGATGTGTGCTTTGGCCATGTGGTTTCCCAGGAGGTATTTACCAAAGATCTTTCGGAACGACAGGTAAGCTTGTGCTAAAGATTTTTGCTACATGTGGTTGCCAATGTAACACACTCATCAAGTTAGCAGTATAACACACTCATCAATTTATCAATGTAACACACTCATCAAGTTAGCAATGTAACACACTCAAGTTAGCAGTATAACACACTCATCAAGTTAGCAGTGTAACACACTCATCAAGTTAGCAGTGTAACACACTCATCAAGTTAGCAGTGTAACACACTCATCAAGCAAATTATTGCATGAGTGAGCTCAGCTAGCAACGAGCTCGATGTACACTTCCTTATTGTCCACCGAGTTTAATGATCTGACAGTACAGTTGACTGATAAAAGGAGAGAAAATGAGTTTACAGATAAAAGGAGAAAAGTTTGGGGAAGAACTTATATTATGGTATGGGCATAAAGTCAGAGATCTGATTTGTGTGATATGAGCAAGAGTGAAAACTCCTTCAATGGAAGAGAAAGTTCTGGAAGGTATTTCAAAGTCCTTTGGTTTCTTGCTAGAATATGTCCTCAAGTGTAGACCAATCCATCAGTTTCATACACATGAAGGAGGGTTTGTGCTGATGGTTTTGTTCTTGGAGGTACAGAACTAGTTTTAGGTTGTATCATATTGCATATTGGTTTTTTTTTTTTGCTTCTTATTAATGCATACAGATACACACTAGTGTACAATCTTTGTGTGTATCTGTTTGTGTGTGTATGTGTGTGTGTGTGTGTGTGTGTGTGTGTGTGTGTGTGAGAGAGAGAGAGAGAGAGAGAGAGAGAGAGAGAGAGAGAGAGAGACACTTAGGTGTAGATGGAAATTTCTCTGGTCCTACCTTGCCCAGCAGTCTGAACGAATCTCTCCCACCCCTGGTCCCACAACCGCTTATAAAATAATTGCTCAGAGGCTTATGTTAATTACAAACTGTATGGCTTATGGCTTCAGCTTTTGCTAGCTAGCTCTCTCATCTCAAATTAACCTATTCCTATTAATCTGTATGTTGCCACGTGGCCATAGCGTTGCCAGTCTGCTGGCATCTTGTTGCTCCTTTCCCGGCAGGCTGGCATTTCTCTCCCGGCTCCACCCTTCTTCTCTCTGTATCTCTGCTTGGATTCCCCACCTGGCTGTAAGCTTTCTTGCCATAGGCCAAAACAGCTTTATTTATTATCCAATGGGAGCCACACATATTCACAGCATTCAGAAAGAAATCCCACAGCACTCAGGACCAGAAACCCAGAACTTCTGCAAGGGATGCATTTCAATGTCAACATCCATTGTGTTAGGATTATATGGATACTGAGCAAGTCTTTTTGAACACTATTTTATGCTATGTATTTCTCTCAACCCCAAGATATAGCAGTAAGCAGAGCATCAGTTTCTTCCTCTAACGCACTTCCCCTGAAGTTGGGATGATTGCAAATGAACACACAAATGATAGTGTGATAAGTGCTGTGCTGGGAGATGGAGCTGGTGGCTGTGCCAGGGACATCCACCCCTGTTGATTTCCAGTTTGACCAGAGGAAGCCCAGCTGAGAAGCTGCCTGAGTGTGTTCTCATGTGAAGGCACAGGGTAAACCAGTCTACTGAAGACGAGAAATGCACCCAAACACATCAAACACGCCTTTCTCTATAGGATATTCTGTTTCGTCAGAATACAGATAAAGAGTTTAAAATTTTGGGGTCAGTGAAGCAAGCTATGCCTGTCTAGGGAAGAATTATACCAGGACAATAAAACAATTAGTGATAATTTTTCTGGCATGGTGGAAAAAGGCAGGAGCAATGCAGTTCTTAAAGATTAAGATTTCAGGGCCTGGAGTGACGACTCAGTGGTTAAGAGCACGGACTGCTCTTGCCAAGGACTCAAGTTCAGTTCCCAGCACCCATGTCAGGCCGTTCACAATTGCTTGTAACTCAAGCTCCAGGGGTATTCGACATCTCTGGCCTCTGTGAGCACCTGCTCTCATGTGCACATAATTAAAGATAAAATAAATAGAGAAAGAAAAACTTAAGACTGTTTTTTGAAGACTGAGTGGGAGGAATATTCATGGAAACTACTGACTGCAGTATTTTCTTGTGTAATATCCTATTTTAGGACCAATTAAGTAGATTACATACATACATATTTATATACATGTATAAAACAAACATATTTATTATTTAAAAATATTTTTAAAGATAAAAAAGAAGAAAGCAACTAAAGATATATTTATTTCATTATATATGTGTATATATATATACATATGTATATATATATATATGTTTTGTCTATGTGTATGTCTGTTGTTTGTTTTTGAGACAGGGCCTCATGCAGTCCTGGCTAGACTAGCACTTATTAGGTAGCTGAGCTGAGCCTTGAACTCCTAATCTTCCTGCCTCCACAATGAGGTAGAGAGAAAATATTCCTTGTGAATTAATCTTTGTCCTTTAAAGTAGGACTTGAATAGTACTATTTCTGAGTACCATCTAGAATTAGAAGTACCCTCAAGAAAGTTATTAATCAAAAAAAATGAGGAAGGGTAAGTTGGTAGACCTTTATCTTACCTTCTAATCAGCAGAGAAAGTATGCTCCAAGACCTCCCATTCCTTCTTTCTTTCCTGCTTTCTTTCCATCTCTGCCTGTCTGTTATTGGGAATTGAACTCAGGTCTTTGCACACATTCTGTCACTGAACTACATTCTTAACCCTAGAAAGTGTGCTTTACAATGTGCTCAGCAGCCAGGAGTGATGGCCACACCTTTAATCACAGCACTTGGGAGGCAGAGGCAGGCAAATCTCTGAGTTTGAGGCCATCCTGGTCTACAAAGTAAATTCCAGGACAGCCAGGGTTACACAGAGAAACCCTGTCTCAAAAAATCAAAAACAACAAAACAAAATAAAACAAAACAACAGAAAACAATATGCCCACGTTGCTGTGGTGTCCCCAGGGTCTCCTGTAAATCTTGATCGGTCTCAGGAGAAGCCCTGAGGGTGGGACCAAGAGCATGAGGCAATGTCACCTGCAGTTTTGCAGGTGAGGATACCCCCTCCTGCGGTGCCCATTGGTCACGTCAGGTGTTGCATTCTGCAAGGCTTAGGGATTGACAGAATTGGAGCAACAAGGGAATGAAGAAATGACAGACACACAGACAGAAGAGCTGGGATCCAGTAGCTCATGGCCTCTGATGGAGATGCACCAACAGTGGCAGCAATGTGGAAATTCAGTGCCTTTCTTTATACATCTGACTAGATGAGGTGAGGTTTGTGTATTCAGCTGAAGCAGGGCTAGTGTATACAGCTGAAGCAGGGGACATGGTTAGTATTACAGCTGAAGCAGGGTTAGTGTATACAGCTGAGGCAGGGGGCAGGTTTAGTTCATCTTGGCAGGAGGTCTCTGTACAGGAGCATTCTCTGGCTGTAAATATGAAGAGGAGGAAGTCACTGTGGACATTTTCTGCACACACTGTCTACATCCACATGCAGACCAGGGGAAGGCTTTGCAATTTCCTGAGTCTGACCCAGGGAAGGTCTTGGCATTCCTATGAGTCTGAGGCATTGTGGTCCTTGTCTTGACCACACTTATGTCCTCAGCATACACACACTCATGACTTCCTCAGCTCCTTACACTTTCTGGTGTCTTAGTTTGGACATTAAGAAACCACTTTCCCCTAAGAACTCATCTTTCAGGTTTTGGGATCTGAGTGAGAAACTGAAGAAACGAGAATAAGAATTTTCTCTAATTGTGGCTAGCATTCTGTAGTCCTGGGTTGAAATTCCAAGCGACAGTTTCGTTTTTCTTAGTTCTAGATCCCCTCTCCCACACCTTCATTTCATGGAGTAGAAGTCAGGAGTGTTTAAATGGGAGAAAAGGAAGCGGGGTGTTGATGTTGGTAATTGAAACCTGTCAACTTAATAATGAAAACACTGAGCATCAATGCTGGGGAATCAGGCGGGACTATCACGGCACTGTGCGGTATTGATGTAGGGAGGATGTGAAGATGTGAGCCCTGTGCCCTGGGTGTGGGGAGAGTCATCTGGAGGCTGAGGACCACAGGTCCTGTCCTGACTGGGGAGGGGTTTGGATTCCTGCTGTTGGTGTTTAGAAACTGGATGGCTTGCCTCGATATCTCCTCATCTGTAAACTCCCCCAGGGCCGAGATGACCGCACACATGGCACCACATTGAGCAACATGATCACTGGTGTCCCTCAGCTCTCACGGCTGCCAGTGGCACACAGTGGACAGCTCTGCTTAGGGTTTCTGAGGTACACGGACCAAGCAAGGGGAGGACAGGCTTGGAGAGCTTGAAGGGGTGAAGCAGCAGCAGCACACAGCAAAAGAGAAGCAAATGAGCCTCATCCAAATCTGCCCGTCTTCAGTCTCCCGGCCATGGGCAAGAGAGACTGTCGAGCATCCATGGGGGCTTCTTAGGATTGCAGTGGGTGGCTGTTCTGCAGTGGAGGCACAGAGTTCCTTCAGAGTTCCTATCAGCAATGCCAGCACTTGGGAGGCAGGGTGGGGGATCTTTGTGAGTTCAGACACAAACACAGACACAGACACACACATCCCCTAAGTGGATCAAAGAAAAATCAGAGACGGGTGTGAGTGTAGTTTATTACAGAGCCCCTGTGTAGAATGCATTATGCTTTGAGTTCAAGTCCTCGCACTGAAAAAAAAAATTATTTGAAGAGAAGATAAAACAAAAAGGTACCTTGCTTCACAGAGAATGAGGACTCAGGAAGTACAAGAAGCCACTATAAAACACAAATCTGGACATACATTTAGAAGATATACTAGTTAGGTTAGTACTGCTGTGATAAACACCAGGACCAAAAGCAGCCCGGGCAGCAAAGGGTTTATTTCAGCTTGCATTGTGTTTCATGAAGGGAAGTCAGGGCAGGAATTCAAGGCTGGAAGCAGAGACCATGGAGAAATGCTGCTTACTGGCTTGCTCCCCAGGCTCATGTTCAGTTGTTTTTCTTATACCTCCCAACATTCCCTGCCCAGCATCCCACAGTAGGCTGGGTCCTCCTCTCCCACATCAACCAGTAGTCAAGAAAATGCCTCCAGAGACATGCCTCCAGACCAATTGGGCGGAGTCACGTTCTCAGTTAAGGTTCCCTCTTCTCAAATGAGTCTAATTGACTATATATATATCACAGAATATAATACTGTCTATAGAAAGTAAGTGTTCATTAAACCAATAGGATATAATTGCTAGGTTAGGAAAAGACAGATTCTTATTTTACTTAGAAATCCCAGGACTCTTCAGAACATATACTCAACTACTGATGGCTATTAGTAATTTTAGGTATTTTTCTTTTCAGACAAACTAAGGAAAAAGTGTTATTGCAGGCTAATGGAATGTGCTTCCCAAATAACCTCTCACGTGCACTTGTGAGTCCCTTCTACAAAACCTATAGCCAGCCTTCGTTTCATAGTCCACTTCATTTTTAGGATCTTGAAAGGCTAGGGAGCAGGCAAGGCTCTGCCTGTTTTAGCATGGATAAGGCTAGAAGTGTAAGTTCTTTGGGCCTTAGTGCCTCCTTCAGAAACAGCAGGGCTGGGAGAGCTCTCTGAAGCCCTTTCCAGGGCCCAGTGCTACAGCACCATGACATAGTAAGGGCCGGCTGTTTTAAGTAGGTGATGTTTGCCCTGTGATTATTGAAACTACTGGGTCCTAACCATCTTCAGGGACATCTCAGAGGTTTGTGGACATGGTTTTATCATCCATAAATGATGGTAGGTTTCATCATTCATAAAATCCACCTCACTTTGTAGGAGTAAAGGTGGCATTACCAAGTACCAAATATTAAAAAACAAAAAACAAAAAAACCAGGATCAGTTAAGGCTGAAATCCTCCTCTTTCAGGGGTAGCTAATGACAACAGTAGCAACTTTATTGTGAGAAAATGGTCAGGAAGTTGGGTTGCTAGATTTGGGTTTGGGGAATACAGAAGAAGGGGTGCTAAGAGTTTCTTCAGTGGGTGCTCTAGCATGAGACTATAGGGTTGACAGCTAAACACAAGACCGAGGTAGGGACTGCCTGCCATCCCAGTTTGGAACACACACTGTCAGGGCCCCTCACTCTGGAAGTTTCTAGCTCTCTAATACCTAGGGCCTCTGGTGACTCTTGCTTGGGTATGCTGGGCTGGCTGGCTTTCTGCTGGCCATGTGACCTCTGTTTATTTCGACTAGTTGCAAAATTGTGTGTGCGCACAGGATGTCCTCATTGTCCAGTACATTCCTCCACTCCCTCTGGACCCAGTGTGGGGAGTTGTCTGCGACTGTGTCCTAAAGTATGTGCCTTTAAACTATTTGGCAGTATTCTACGGAACCTTTGGGGAGTACAATGGCTGTCCAGCCTGCTCTCCTTCAGAACATATTATTTTAAAAACATAATATTTTTTTCTGTTTTGCTTTGTTCTGTTTCATTTTGAGACATGATCATACTCTTAGTCTAGCTGGCCTCGACTTATAGCAATCCTCCTGCCTCAGCCTCCCAAGTGCTGGGATTATAGATATGAACCTCAACGGCCAGCTCAACAGTAGTGATATTATTAACATATTATTTCTTCTAAGGAAGATGGTGATAATGGGTCTTACTGGCACATCACCCATCCTGGGCCCTATATTAAGTGCTGAAGGGCTCACAAGAATGCCATGGGTGTTAGTGATTCAGTTTCAGGTTGGAAAGGCTTGAGGAGTCGAGTTTCTTGCAGAGGTCCCATGGTCATTGAACAGTGGGGCAGGATTTGTGAGTACATTTGTCCCATCAGAAACATTTGGGTTTTAGTGATTGTATTCCTCTTTCTAACTTATGCTTGAATCCTAAACCCCTGGGTATGGGAAGGTGAAGCACCTAGCAAATTTACTCTTTTCCCTCACCTCTTTCCTCCTTTCCCCTCTCCTTCTTTCTTTCTTTCTTTCTTTCTTTCTTTCTTTCTTTCTTTCTTTCTTTCTTTCTTTCTTTCTTTCTTTCTTTCTTTCTCTCTCTCTCTCTCTCTCTCTCTTTCTTTCTTTCTTTCTTTCTTTCTTAAAACAAGATCTCTTGTGTCCCACGCTGGCTACAAGCTTGCTAGCTGAGG
Source organism: Peromyscus californicus insignis (assembly GCF_007827085.1). Classification (NCBI taxonomy): domain Eukaryota; kingdom Metazoa; phylum Chordata; class Mammalia; order Rodentia; family Cricetidae; genus Peromyscus; species Peromyscus californicus. The sequence continues at coordinate 64,359,425 of NW_026294573.1, read as the reverse complement.
ATGACTTTGAACTCCTAACTCTCCTGCCTCCTCCTTTCATATACTAGGATCACAAATATGCACAACCACACTTAGTGTTTGAGATGCAATGATGGCCCCCAGGGCGGCGTGCATGCTAGGGAAGAACTATGCTAAGTCAGCGCTACCTCTAGCTTCTGAATCTCTGGTTACGTGTTTCCAGTTGAAGGGGTGGGGGGTGGAAAAGAGTTCATAGCGAAGAAAAACTGGCAGTGAAGTTGAAAGGGTAAAACCATGTGCAGACGTGGGGTACTGTGAGAAGGTAAGGAAACACGTGGGCTTGTCCTGTGACAAAGAGAGGGAACAGAGAGAGACCAGCAACAGGCCTTAGCCTTGATGTGCCAGAAGCAGGGAGAGTTGCCCAGTGTCCCAGAGGCCATGGGCCTGGTGCTGGTGGGGCTGTCCTCAGGCTGGCCAGGCAGTCTTGCTTCCGGTAACTGAAGAGTTCTGGCCTGTCAGGAAGAAAACATGGGTCTCCTGAGCATTTGCTGCCTGCTTCCTTTCACATCTGTCTGTTCCCCTCTGGTTCAGGGTTACAAAGTCCGTTCGTTCCAGTCAGAAGGTTGGCAGCTTGATCAATGATTTCCTGTGCCTTGATGATAAATGCCTTTCCTCTTTAGAAGATAAATTTGTGTTTTGAGGGGTCGATGCTCTTTGATTTCTTTATAATAGAACTTCATTCCAATCAGTTTCCTAACTGTAGCCTGTTCCGGGGCTCTTGGCCAAAACAAATTCTGCTGATGACAAATGACAGAAGCCACAGGAAAGTCATGTGCTCCTTAATTTAAGTCATGGATAAGGCCTTGGAGAGTGGCTAGGCCAGGGCCTCTTTACTCTATAGATCAGGAAACAGGGTCCCCGGAGAGAGGAAGAAGTGTGTCCAGGATCACGTCGCCACTTCTAGCCGGCTCCACTTCCCTGCAGGCTGTGAGGAGAGTGTCTGTGATTTGTCATGTTAAAAACTTGTCAAGACAGACCTCCAGTTCACGCTAGACCTACAGGCTGCCAGGAAATATTCATCCTATTTGATTTTTCCCCCCAAAAAACTTTCAGTTTTGTAGGCTGGGCACACAGGAATTTTTTTCTTTTAAAGCAGTAATGTTTATGCTTTCTTAATGAGCTCTGATTGTCTCATAAAAGTCATGTGTGATGACCCGGTGGACCAGGGCTTGGCAAAGTTTGGGGGCTAAATGGGTTCTGTGAAGTTTTATCAGCACATAATGTGTGTTCCTGAACTTAACCCCATAAAGGCAGAGTTGAGTACCTGAGGCAAAGAACTCGGGATTTGCAAAACCTAAAATGCTTCTGACCCTTTACAAATTTTTTTTTAAAGTATATGAATTTTTTTCGTTTTCCTTTTTTTAAATTTTATTTATTTATTTATTTATTTATTTATTTATTTATTTATTTATTTATTTATTTATTTTTTAGTGTATACAGAAGAGGGTGCCAGATCTCATTACAGATGGTTGTGAGCCACCATGTGGGTGCTGGGAATTGAACTCAGGACCTCTGGAAGAGTAGTGGGTACTCTTAACCTCTGAGACATCTCTCCAGGCCACAAAAAATTTTTTTTTTTATTTGAAACAGGATTTTTTAAAAAAAATTTATTTTATGTGCATTGGTGTGAAGGTATCAGATCCCTTAGAACTGTAGTTACAGACAATTATGAGCTGCCATATGGGTGCTGGGAATTGAACCTAAGTCCCCTGAAAGGGCAGCCAGTGCTCTTAACCTCTGAGCCATTTCTCCAGCCCTGAAATGGGGTCTTACAACATGTTATGTAGCTGAGGCTGGTCTTGAACTCCTGATCATCCTGCCCCCACCTTCCAAGTGCTGGGATTACAGTCTTGTGCCATTGTGTCTGGTTTATAGAAAAAAGGCTTGTCAAGTCCTGTGGAAGAACATCTGAGGAAACACAGTTAAGAACAGGGAAATCACTGTCAATGTCTCTCCCGCAGAGATGTAGGTTGACTGTGGTTTAACCATTTCACAGCTAAAAGTTTTCGAAGTCCTTGTTTCCCAACGATCAGCTCCTGGAAGGAGAGTGGATGGCTTTTAGATCTGGTTCATCTCTGACCTAATAGTACTTAGCATAGGACAGTGGTTCTCATCCTATGGGTCACAACCCCCTTGGGGTCATAGTTCAGATATTTACATTAGGATTCATAACAGCATCAAAATTACAGTTATGAAATAGCAACGCAATAAAATGGTTTGGGGTCACCACAACACGAGGAACTGTGTTAAAGGGTCTGAGCATTAGGAAGGTGGACAACCACTTGTGTAGAAGTTCTCAGCTTGCACAAACAGTGCTGGCTGCACCTCGCCAATAGTAACAAGCAATGGGAGAACACTTGCCCAGCATACACAAGGCCCCGGGTTCAATCCTCAGCTTGGGGCTCAGGGAGCATGTTAAATTTTTTTTTTTTTGCTAATGGATTTGGTTTGGACTCCACTGATTCAGGGGCAGGTTCAAGGCGGTGGTGTGTGTCCTGTCTGCAGTTACAACGTGCCTGGCGTTTGTCAAGCCCGCCATCAACAATATCTCTCTGATGACTCTAGGGGTCCCATGCACTGCCCTGCTCATTGCAGAACTGAAGAGGTGAGTGCCATTCTTTCTGTCTTTTGTTGCCTGGGTAACCATTTTCTTCTGGGGGACGTTGTAGATGAAGACTTCACATTCATATGCAGAAACATTTTTAAAAATTTTTTTATTTTTGAAATATTTTTAAAATTTATGGGGGGCTGGAGAGATGGCTCAGAGGTTAAGAGCACTGGCTGTTCTTCCAGAGGTCCTGAGTTCAATTCCCAGCAACCACAGGGTGGCTCACAACCATCCGTAATGAGATCTGGTGCCCTCTTCTGGCCTGCAAGCCTACATGTAGGCGGAATACTGTATACATAATAAATAAATAAATCTTAAAAAAAAAAAAATAAAATAAAAAAATAAAATTTATGTATTTTATTTTGTGCATATGTGTATATGTCTGAATGTATGTATCATGCCATGTGCATGCACCAGGAGTGCTCAGAGATCAGAAGAGCGCTCCAATCCCCAGAACTGGAGTCTCATATGTCATGAGCTGCCTGACCTGTGTGCTGAGACCAGATCTGGGCCCTCTGGAAGAGCAGAGTGCTCTTAACTTCTAAGCCGTCTCTCCAAGTCTTCCAGAAACATTTTATGTGGGCTGGAGATATGGATCATTCCTACATACAAAAAGAATGAAAGAAATTTATCTTGTATGTGGGTCTTCTAGCCACAAAATACATATGATCACTGATCTAATTTTAAGATTTGATGAAAACATTGTTTTGTTGTAGTTACCTTTAAAATGTATTTTAATCTATACTTCTCTTATGAACACTGAATGTCTTGATTTTTTTGAAACTAGCTCTTGCTATGTAGCCGAGGCTAGCCAGGCTGTGGACTAACTCATTTTGATCTTCCCACCACAGCTTCCTTAGTGCTGGGGTTATAAGTGTAATCTACCATGCTCATGAGTGGGCTTTTAAAAGCTAAAACACAAACAAACAAACAACAACAACAACAACAAAAAACCCGTGTGGATGCTTTGTCTGTATGTATGTCTGTGTACCACTTGCATGCTTGGTACTTGAGGAAACCAGAACAAGGTGTCAGATTCCCTGGAACTGGAGTTAAAGATGGTTCTGAGCCACCATGTGGGTGCTGGGAATTGAACCCAGGTCTTCTGGAAGAACAGACAGTGCTCTTTTTTTTTTTTTTTTTTTTTTTTGGTTTTTTTCAAGACAGGGTTTCTCTGTGTAGCTTTGCGCCTTTCCTGGAACTCGCTTTGGAGACCAGGCTGGCCTCGAACTCACAGAGATCCGCCTGGCTCTGCCTCCCGAGTGCTGGGATTAAAGGCGTGCGCCACCACCGCCCGGCTCAGACAGTGCTCTTAACCCTTGAACCATCTCTCCAGCCACCAAATGTTTTTTTTTAATACTTTTTATTGAATTTGTTCTTTGATAATTTCATATCTCTATCTGATATATTCTGCTTTCTCTCACCCCTGCTCTATTTCCCTCCCATCCATCCGTGTCGATACCTCTCACCCTTCCCTACGAATCTGTTTCTCATATGTTGTCTTTTTCTGATGTTCTGTTTAAATAGTTTTTTTCTTTTTTTGGTTTTTTCAAGACAGGGTTTCTCTGTGTAGTTTTGGCGCCTGTCCTGGATCTCACTGTGTAGACCAGGCTGGCCTTGAACTCACAGAGATCTGCCTGGCTCTGCCTCCTCAGTGCTGGGATTAAAGGCATGTGCCACTGCCGCCCTTTTTCTGATGTCCTGAGTTTAACCAGGGCTGTCTGTAGGAATATGGGTTTGAAACTGTCCCGTGGAGCCTGATGGGCTCACCCGTGAGTACGCAGCCAATGACTGCTCTCCCCCCAGAATTCACCAGTTGCCAGTAGTTCACCAAGCAGGGGTGGGGTTCCGTGGGCCCCTCTCTGATCAGTGATTGACTGCTGATAGGCCCAGTCTTGTGTAGACCCCGTGGAGGCAGCAGTCACAGCTGCTCTGTGATCATCGTTGTGACGGCTGTGCCTGCTCTGAAGGGGGCATTTTTGCAGTCCTTCATATCTTCCAGTTTTTATAGTCTTTCCAACTCCTCCTCCACGTTCCCTGAGCCTTAGAAGGGGTGATATAGATGTCCTGTTTCGTGCTGAGCACTCAACCATCGCCTACTCTCAGCACTTGAGCAGTCACGGGTCTCTGCATTCACTGCTGTTCATTGCAATGAGGTGTTCTTTGAGTGAGGCTGAGAGCGGCGTTTGTCTGTGAATATAAACACAAATACTTGGGGGCTGGAGAGATGCCTCAGAGGTTAAGAGCACTGGTTGCTCTTCCAAAGGTCCTGAGTTCAATTCCCAGCAGCCACATGGTGGCTCACAACCATCTGTAATGAGATCTGGTGCTCTCTTCTGGCCTGCAGGGATGCATGCAGGCAGAACACTGCATACATAATAAATAAATAAATCTTTAAAAAAAAAAAAGAGATGAAGGCAAAAAAAAACAAAAAACAAACAAACAAACAAACAAAAAACAACACAAATACTTGCAAGGCGATTTGGGTCCATGCCAATTTAGTTTCCCCCTTAGGGGCTCAGACCCCGTCAGTCATGGGTTTGACTAGGTTTACGGTACCACAGTTCTGTCTTCACTGAAGTTGGGTCTTCCTCCCTCAGATAGTAGTACTGTGGGACGTGTTAGCTCAGCATAGGAGATGATAATTTCTCTCTGGTCGCTTTGCTTCCCAGATCTGCTCTGCTCATTAGCAATAGCATCCCGGGCCAGAAGTGGCTCAAGAGGCCATTTGAACGTGCTGCCTGGCAGCAAAGGGGACTGCCAGATCTCCTTTACTTGGCTTCTCTGTGAAGCCTGCAGGGATAGGTTTGTAAGAGACCTGTTTCAGAAACCAGCTGACTTATTCCTAGAAGAACAGCTACAGTGGTATAAAAGCCTATAATTGAATAAAACAGAGAAATCTCCATTCTCCAATAAGCTTAATAAAAGACCCACATTTGTTTACTTATTTATTGTGTGTACATATGTGTGGGCATGCCTGTGTCAAATCGCATGTGTGGACGTCAGAGGACAATTTGTGGGAACTGGGTCTCTCTTTTCACCAAACGGGTTCTGGGGATCAAACCCAAGTTGTCAGATTTGGCATCAAGTGCCACTACCCAGGAAGCTATCACGACAGCTCCCTATTGATTTATTGACAGGTTCTCATGTGACCCAGGGTAGCCTTGGACTTACTATTTAGTTAGGTTGTCCTTGAACTGACTGCCCCTCCTGATCCACCTCCTGGGTATTAGGATTGCAAGTGTGTGCCGCTGCACCTGACTGTAATAAGCTTAATTATGGGTATCTGGGTGTTTAAATAGCCAGAACCCCATTGTTTGGAGTTGAGGGTTGAGTCAGAGGGGCTTGTGAGGAGGTCATGGCAGGGTAGGGGTGGGGCGGGACAAGGAATGACAGCAAATAAAGGAAGGATTTCTTGGTCCATTACAGGAAAAATTGTAAAATTCGATGGAGGTGATGGCTGAACACCTCTCAGTATGCTACAGGACACTGAATTATATGCTTTAAGTAGGCGGATTTTTAAAGTACATGAATTGTATCCCAGTAAAGCTATTAACAAAACCGTAAGCTCCAGGACCATGCCAGGTGATCCTGTCTCTGGAACCATGGGTCTGACCAAACTGCACATTTCCCATGTGGGATGTTCAGCTTTTCTCGACTTCTTGGTAGCAGTCTGTTCTCAGTGATGATGAGGAGATGTAGAGACAGAGAAAGTGTAGCCTATAATAAATATGTGGTGATCACATCACCAGTAAGACTGTGTAAGTCTGCAGACGTGTTCTACCACCGACCCACACTGCTTCTCAGGGAGAGATCTTTCAATAAAGCTCGAGTTGATCCATTGCCCTTCCTGACAGTGTTCTCTCACGCTCCTGTGCCTTTAAGACTCAGCCGTCGTCGGGTGGTGTTGGCACATTCCTTTAATCCCAGCACTTGGGAGGCAGAGAGCTCTGAGTTTGAGGTCAGCCTGGTCTACAGAGCGAGATCCAGGACAGGCACCAAAACTACAGAGAAACCCTGTCTCGGGGGGGCGTGTGGGGGGGAGGGAGACTCAGCTGTCACTTAAGTGTGTGTCTGAATTTCTTTTTGCCACAGTGACCACAGGTTGCTCAGAGAGATGCGTGCCTGTCCTGTGACCACGGTGACTGGCTAAAGCCTGTGTCTGTAGCTGTGGGACAGTGACTTGATTTTTCTGTCATATATTGCTAGACTTCTGTTGTCTCTATTGGCCTTCCTTCTGGGCCACAACTTCTCCATTTCCTCACAGCATGGCTTTCCTCCACATCTTCAGTGTGAACTTACTGAAGACCGTGTTCAAAAGCTGGTTCCTATTAAGAAACTACTTTGTTGGAGAAAAATTGGAAAATACAGACCAGCACAAAGGAAAACAATCTTTTATTAAACAGAATGTTTGGTAGTGCTTAGAACAAAGCTTGGCTCATTTCACTGGACAAAAGTAACTAAACTGTTGTAGAATATTATTTTACAGTATGTTACTTTTATTTTTGTTGCATTTGTTTAACTCCGTGAAGCTGTGTTACTGTGCCTGTCTAAAATACCTGATGGTCTAATAAAAAACTGAATTGCGAATAGCAAGGCAGGAGAAAGGATAGGCAGGGCTGGCAGGCAGAGAGAATATATAGAAGAAGAAATCTGGAAGGAAGGAGAGAGGAAGTAGCCAGAGAAGGAGGAGTACTGGGGGGTGGGGGGCAGCCACTCAGCTACACAGCAAGTCACGGAATAAGAGTAAGATTTACAGAAGTAAGAGAACCGGAAAAGCCCAGAGGCAAAAGGTAGACAGGATAACTTAAAGTTAAGTAAAGCTTGCTAGAAATAAGCCAAGTTAAGACCAGGCATTCATAATAAAGAATGAGCCTCTGTGTGTGATTTTGTTTGGGAACTGGGTGGTGGGCCCCCCAATAAAAAGAGCAAAACCCAACAATAACACTAACCTCGACTCATTGTCTCATGACGATAACTATTAGTCTTTTGTTGCTTGCCTTTCTAGTTATAGACATCTTTTTCAGTAAATAAGTACAACTTTCCAGATCATTCTTAACACCTTCACAGAATTTGAACTTAGGGCGTGGTATGTACCTGTAATTCCAGCACTTGGGGTAGAGGCAGCAGTCAGCCTTAGCACCATATTTAGTTCAAGGCCATCGTGGGCTACTTGAGACCCTGTCTCAAAGACACACAGGGAGGGTGGTTGGGGAAGAAGGAGAGCAATGAGGATCTGAATTATAGCTGTATTAAATTTAGTTAAATTTTGAACATTTCGAGTCTAGTTTTTCCACTATTATAAATACCTATGTAATGAACATCGTTGTGTATTTTGATTTATAATTAACTTCCAAATTGGAACAAAGAACCTCTGTTTAGTTGAGTAGAGTTATTTCAGGAACGAGGAATCTTGGGCTGTCTGAAGAACTGGAAAGCCACCTCTTCCTTATTTTCTTCCCTTGGCTTCTGTGACCGGAACAGTCCAGGTTTTCCACTTGGCTCTTCCCCTCTATTCCTTGCCTTCCTCAGGGTCATCGTTCTCCACATTTGAGCCTTTTCATTTCTTTCTTGGTCTCATTCACCGAGTCCGGTGTCATGTCCCTCTGTGACCTGCTGTTGGTTCTTATCCCCAGAAGTCTAGTCTCACATTTTCTTTGTTTTGATTTTTTCTTTCTTTTTTTTTTTTTTTTTTAAGAGACAGGGTTTCTCTGTGTAGCCCTGGCTGTCCTGGAACTTGCTCTGTAGACCAGTTTGGCCTGAAACTCAGCTTACCTGTCTCTGCCTCCCGAGTGCTGGGATTAAAGGTGTGCGCCACCACCGCCCGGCTCAGTCTCCTATTTTCAGCTGTAGGCTGGGTCCACTCCATCAGACTATCTCCCGGCACCCAAGGCGGCTGCTTTGTCTGCAGCCCTTCCCACTGCTTCCTCATTGTTTCTCTCACCACCCTCCACAAATCCGCTTTTAAAATTCCCAAATGAAAACAAACAAGCCAGGTGGTGGCGGCGGCGGCGGCGGCGGCGGCGGCGGCGGCGGCGGCGGCGGCGGCGGCGGCGGCGGCGGCGGCACACACCTTTAATCCCAGCACTCTGGAGGCAGAAGCAGGAGGATCTCTGATTTCGAGACCAGCGTGGGCTACAGAGTGAGTTCCAGGACAGCCAGGGCTACACAGAGAAACCCTGTCTCAAAAAACCAAACAACAAAATTTCCCAAATAATTTTAAAGGTACCACTGTTTCTAATGCCATTAGCTTTGAGATCTCGTGGCCATCATTGCCCTCCAAAATCTCTTGCCACTTCAAAGGCCCCCTGTCTCCCATAGGAACTCTTTCTACAGTGTTTCCCCTGTTACCTCCTCCCATTCCCCACTCCCCACCCTCACACCTCTCCAGGAGGTCATTGTATTTGTTTCCTGCTGCCTCCTCCGTTCCTCTAGTCTTCTTCCGTCAAGGGGTATTTTTCATAAGAGCCCTTTGTCCTTGTACACACTTCAGTGGCTCCTTACTGTCCCGCTTTCTCTGACCTTGCTTCCTTCTGTGTGCCTGATGACCAGTCAGTCTGGACAGACACCTTACTTTTTTTTCCCTCTTCAGCTCATGCTTGCTTATACTTCGTCCTCCCAGTCGACGGCCCTGCCCCACCACAGCTTTGCAGGGGCCCAACCCGCCTACAGCTGCTTCGTGGATGTCAGCTCCATCTCGAGGGCTTTGCTAACCCCTTCCTCTTCCTCAGTGAGCTCTGTGTCTTCCTTCCTAAACTCTGTGCCTTTACATTGGGTTTAATGTGTGCTCCCGTGAATGTGGATAATTTTCTTCTTTCTTTCTTTCCGGTATATTACTCAAAGGCAGAAATTATACCTACCTGTGAATTTTCCAAGGTGCCTGTTACCCCTGAAAATTCTAAAGTCTCTGTTCCCCGGTTGTTTGCTAGGTAGTTCTGTTTTCATTCTAGAGTCATGTGATTGCTAGAAGAAACTTGGGTTCAGGGGCTACACAACTCCAGGTTTGCGGCTTGGCTTTGCCTTCCAGTAGCTCAGAAATTCAGGGCATTTTCTTCACTTCCTTAGGTCTTTCATAATAAGGTTTAGGTCTATTTAAAAAAATAAATAGGGGGCTGGAGGGGTAGAGAGCTGGTGAAGAGCACTGGCTGCTCTTCCAGAGGACCTGGGTTCGATTCCCAGCCGCCACATGGCAGCTCACAACTGTCTGCAACTCTAGTTCCAGAGGATTTGGCACTCTCGCGCAGGCAAAACATCAATGCACATAAAAATTAATAAATCTTCAACGACTAGACAAAGCTGGAGGCTCTGGCAGCACTTAGGAAACTAAGGCAGGAAAACTGAAATTCAGAGAGAACTTGCCTCAACCCACAAGGAAACAAGCTAACAAAGCTTATTTCTTTTGATCTTGTAGTGAGCATAAATAAGTTGTATCTAGTGTAGAATCTCTCCGGTGGTGGATATTCAAGAAATACTAGTTGTGGCTGTATATAGTAATGCTTGCCTTTAATCCTACCACTTGGAGGTAGCCTCTGGGTAGAGGCAGGCAGATCTCTGTGCGATTGAGGCCTGCCTGATCTGCATAGTAAGTTCTAGGCCCACCAGGCACAAAAGGACTACTAGTTGTATTATTTAGTTTTCTGTTGCTCTGATAAAACATCATTACCACAGCAGCTTCTAGAAGAATGAGTTTATTTGGACTTGCAATTCTAGAGGGATGAGTCCATCATGGTAGGGTAGCATGCCAATAGGAGCCAGGAAGCAGAGAGGCCACCACATCTTTTACAGCAAATGTGGAGTGGAGAGGGGAAACTGAAAGCAGGGAGCGGCTATACTATACACTCTCACAGCTCACCCCAGGCAGTGGATTTTCTCTAGCAAGGCCCCACCTTCTCAACCTCCCCAACAGCACCACCAACTGGGGACTAAGGGTTCAAATGCCTGAGCCTATGGGGACATTGCTCATTCAAACCAGCAGACTAGCTTGTAGCTAGAGTTTTCCTGCCTGGCCCACAGTCAGGACAAATCTCTCTCACCCGCCAGTCCCACAGCCGCTCAGACCCAACCAAGTAAACACAGAGACTTATATTGGTTACAAACTGTATGGCCGTGGCAGGCTTCTTGCTAACTGTTCTTACAGCTTAAATTAATCCATTTCTATAAATCTATACCTTGCCACGTGGCTCGTGGCTTACCGGCATCTTCACATGCTGTTTCTCATCATGGCGGCTGGCAGTGTCTCTGACTCAGCCTTCCACTTCCCAGCTTTATTCTCCTCCTTGTCCCGCCTACACTTCCTGCCTGGCCACTGGCCAATCAGTGTTTTATTTATTGACCAATCAGCAACACACTTGCCATACAGACCATCCCACAGCACTAGCTACCTTCCTTTTCCTGTCCTTAAGTTTCAACAAGTACCCCAATCAATGTGAAGAGAGACAAATACCTCCTTCCGTTTTAGCTTCTCTTGTGTGGACTCTTCCTTTCCTATCAAGGGATCTTGCCTGTGTTCTTGGCTGGAGATGCCTACTGAACTACCTTTTCTCATTATTTGTGGCCTGAGGATCTGGCGCCCCTAGGCTTGGGGCCTGCTTGCATCTTCTGTGGAGGCTCACAAAGGTTTCCTAGTGAGATCTGAGCTTGCTTTACCCAGCAGGGCTGCATTAGAGGATTGCTTGACCACATGTGTAGTTACCAGGTAATTGGAAAGGATCTGCACTTGGCTGTGTTAGGGGGAGGTCTTTTGTTCCACCCTTTGGCATTCCTATAAAAGGCCCTTTAGAAGAGACAGCAGGGGCCAGTAGATAATGATCTAGGCCCTTCTGAGGCTATGCTGTGTTTCTGTTTCTCTCCCCTCGATCCTATCTAATATCTCTTAAGCCTCACTCCTCAAGAGTACCCTGTCGTAAAATATGGGAGCTGGGCTTCCACAATCTTCACTTATCCAACCCTGGATACTATCAGGTATTAAAGATTTGTGGAAGACACATAACTAAATTGCTGGTGAAGTCATCTAAAATAGATTATATTTGGAGCATTCAGTCCAGTGGTGCTGACTTCTATTCAGCCTGAAGTGAATAGAATGTTCTAGATTTAGCTGGGTTTTTTGTTTGTGTTTGTTTTTGTTTTGAGACAGTGTCTTTCTGTGTAGCCCTGGCTGTCCTGGAACTCACTGTGTAGACCAGGGTTGCCTTGAACTCAGAGATCTGCCTGCCTCGGCCTCCTGGGATTAAAGGCATGTACCACCACACTGGGTTTATGCTGCCTTTCCTTATCTTTAGGTTTGTTTGTTTGTTTGTTTGTTGTTAATCTACTTAGCTGCTTACCTGACTTCTGTAATCGCAGGAGTCACAGGTATGGAGAGTTCAAGTTGACAAAGCTGGGCTCCTTACCTGCCTTTCCCATCCCTAGTCTTCTCTGTAGTGTTTCCAGTTGTGCTAAATAGGAGAGGAGTACTGTGTCCAGATGTGCAAGTCAGAAGCTGTCTTCCTCTGGTCCTGGTCATTGTTCTACTCCTTCGCATGGCAATATTGATAAAATGCAGAGTCTTTCACACACATCTCTGCTGTCCCTGTAAGTTGAGCATCGCCCCCTCCCACGGCCAACCCCCCCCCCCCCCCAAGCTTCCCCTTCTCTCTGTTCTCTTTAACTTCTATGTCTTCATTTGAGTCCAGGTCCCTCTAGCTGTGGCTAACGGCTGCTGGCCCTTTAGTTCGGGGCTTGGCTGTTTATGTGTCCTTGGATGGCCGTCCTGTACGATTAGAAAGTAACTTGTGTTACTGTTTTGTTTAACTTCTGCTTGACACAGAGGGACAGAGGGACACTGCATGGGCAGGGCTCAGGTCTTTTTGTTCCCTGCTGTGACTCAGTTACCACCCAAGTCTCCAGGAGGAAAGGGAAAGGAAAGTTCCCCTGCATTGATAAGGTTCCCAGAAAAAAGGGTGCCCTTGGCACTCTTCACACTTCCTTCCAGCATCTCCCCTGTTCTCACGTGACATATCACGTCCGCCCCAGTGTGTCTCATTGTGCCTTGCTTTGCCTAGGGGACCAAGAGGAAAGACTGCCTTTTATCGCTTTGCTTCTCTCTGGCCTTCCTTCCTGAAGCATGTCTGGCTTGCAGCGGTTCAGTGCCCCTTCTGAACCTTCTTTCACCAGGAGAAAACGAAAGCTTATTCTGATTCAGGGTCATGACCTGATGTCGCTGAACTCTGGGATGTTTAAATCACGTTGCTAGGAGATTCTCCTGTTGAAAATACGTTAGAAAACAACTTTTCCCGGGGGCTGGAGAGATGGCTCCGCGGTTTCGAGCACGTGCAAGCTTTGCACCACTATGGCACCAGCATACCCTGCAGGCAGGCAAGTCACTCTTGTAGATCGAAGGGTTTGTAACTGTTGGGTGTTCATCCCTCTCCTCTAGTAGCACGCAGACTACCTTCCAGTACCATGAATGCTTGTCCATAGGGTGAAGGCTCTAGGTAGGCACCAGCTTGAAGTTCCTGTGTTCAAGGAGTTGAGTGTGTGTTGTCTTCAGCTGCAGGGTGTGGAGAGCCAAGGCAACTTACAGAAGGGAGGGTTCTCGGGACTTACAGTTCAGAGGCACAAGAGTCCATCACTATCATGGCGGGAAGCATGGGGGCAAGCTGAGAGCTCAGTTTTTAAAGCCTCAAAGCCCTCCTCCAGTGACACACCTCCTCCGTCGAGGCCACACCTAAACTTCCCAAACAGCGCCACCAACTGGGGGCCAAGTATTCATTCCGTGAGAAGGTCTCATTCTAACCACACATGAGTGATGTCCAGCGGACACACCTGAAGACAGATGAACCACATGGCTATGTGAGGGAAGAGTACCCCAGGCAGAGGCAAAGCCAGTAGGAAGGCTGGAGGGCCCATTCCTGCTAAGGCCTGAAGTGTTTGAGGGACAGCATAGTTTGAGCAAAGGGAGTGAGTGGGGACCAAAGCATAGAGAGAAATCAGGAAGGAAGGAAGGGGAGCCCACACTTGCGGCCCTGTGGCCACTGTGAATGCTGTGGCTCTCCCTCTCATTGAAGCCCTGGAGCAGAACATTGCCAGTTGACTACAAGGACAAAGGTGAGTGTAGGTTAGAGAGGAAGAGATGATGGGGGCCTGGACCCACATGGCCAGAGGGCAGATTTGGGGTGGATTCTGAAGGAAGAGCTAAGAAACCGGATGTGGGATCTGTGAGCAGGAGGAAAGACTAGTTGAACTCTGTTTTTGTGTCTGTATTAGACATCAGGGTACCCTTTCAAGATGGTAGGTAGTTCTATGTATCTGGAGTTAGGGGCCAGGACTGTGTAGGAAGTAAGGTTATGTAAGTCACGTGTGTATATATGGATACTTACATCTGTGTGGTTGTGTTCGGTAGGACACGCATCTCAAGAGCTGGGGTGGACGGATGAGAAGTTTTGGAGATAGAGGAGAGGTAGCCAGCAAGCCCTATGGAGACGAGAGCTGACACTCTCTCCTTCTGCCTTGCAGGTGTGACAATGTCCGTGTGTTTAAGCTGGGGCTCTTCTCCGGCCTCTGGTGGACCCTCGCCCTCTTCTGCTGGATCAGTGACCGAGCCTTCTGTGAGCTGCTCTCCTCCGTCCACTTCCCGTACCTGCACTGTGTGTGGTAAGCTCCTGCCCCGGGGTGGTGGCGTTGACACTGGTGGCCGCACGGGCTGATGGGCTGGGTGCTCCCTGCCAGGTGCACAGGTAGGTTCCGGAGAGGGCCACAGAGCCAAGCATTCTTCTTTCTCTCTCCTGGCAGATGTTTTAGAAACAATGGACAGACAGTAAGGTAGCCTGTGAAAACGGCTCGGGGGAGCTGGTTTAGCCAGAACAAGCCCCCCACCCCACCCCCCTCAGACCTAATTGTTATGCTGCACAGCGGGTTGGCAGCCTCTCCTGCAGCTCCTTAATTAGTACCAGGGAGCCTGAAAAGTGAGTCTGCAACCTGAGCTCCGAGGTCTGGATGGATGGTTGGGGAGGAGGAGCTGGGGACCTATGTGATGTGAGGACAGGATGGTCCTCAATAGGAACCACGCCTTCAGGACCCATGTGACCAATGAAAGCTTGGACCTTGCAGGTCATCTAGGGACAGTCTCATCTATTTTTTTTTTTTTTAACAGCTACAGACAAAGCCTAGGGGACTAAACGTCTATTGTTGAACATCACTCACACTGTTTGATGATAAGGAAATAGAGCATCTGTGTTTTGGGAAGCCTGGGAATGACTCGAAAGTTTAAAAAGAAAATGGAGGTTACCAAACCACATACAGACCCACACTCAGGAAGGGGAGGAGGCGGTGGAGGAGTCGGGAGGTGTAGGGGTAGAGTGCCTGCCTGGCATGCACAAGCCCCTGCGTTCAAACTCCAGCAAACAAGGAGGAAAGGGGGATGCGGAGAGGCTTTCGTCCTAGACACTACTTCACTCCAACCCCAGGACGAGAGGCAGTGTGTCTGTCTGTCCTCGTGACGGCTGAATACAAAGGGCGGCAGGGAGCAAGGCTCCTCTAACGTCCTGGTTGGTAGATGAGGAGCATCCAGGGAAGCTTCTCTAGTGCTGCAACTCCACATCCAGAGTCATCTTCAGAGAGTGTGACCTGGGAATGGCGGCTCACACCTGCCCTCCCAGCACCTGCAAGGCTGAGGCAGGAAGTTAGCCACAAGATCCAGGTTAGTATGGACTACATTCACACACACACATACACACACACACACACACACACACACACACACACACACACACACACGCACGCACGAAAGCAACATACCCAAGCATAAGTGTGGGCTTCTCAAAGGAGTGTTGCCAAACTTGGGCGTACTCATTGTGAGACCCTGTCTCTGGGAAATGTAAGTTTTGGGGCCTTCCAGAACCACTTTCAAAAGGCCAAACCAAACAACTGAGGTGTTGTTTTTCAAAGCTGAATCATTTTTCTCCCCCATTAAGAAGTGATTTTATTAGTGTAGGGTGGGTGTTAGGTGCATGCATGTGGTGGCCTGTGTGAGTGTATGTGTGTTTGCACACATGTGTATGTGGGCATATATGTTTAGGTCAGAGGACAACTTTGGGAAGTGAGTTCTCTTCTTCCACCACGTGGGGTCTAGGGATCTAACTTTTCATCAGACTTAGAGGCAAATGCCTTTACCCACCTAGCCATTTTGTCAGATGCATGAGCTAATTTTTTTTTAATTTAATTTAATTGTATGTGTATGAGTGTTTTCCTGTAAGTGTGTATGTGTACCGCATGCATGCACAGCCTGGGGAGGCCAAAAGAGGGAGCTGGAGCCTCTGGAACTGGAGTTACAGCCAGATGTGTGCTATCATGTAGGTGCTGGGAATCGAACTCCAGTCCTCTGCAAGTGCTCTTAACTGTTGAGCCATCTCTCCAGCCTCGTGAAATCATTTTTGAGTAATCATTTTAACAGCATAGACATACTGAAAATGGCTCTCATACTTCTGCTCCCCCAAGAAAGAGTACTAACAACTTTGCAGACTTTATAGTACACATGCACGTTCCTCAAAAAGTCTTTTTCCTCCTACCTGCTAATGAACAATGAAGAGAAAAAGAAATGAACAGCCAGGAATGGTGGCACATGCCTTTAATACTAGTATTCAGTGGGTAGAGGCGGGCAGGTGTCTGTGAATTCAAAGCCAACTGGGTCTCCATAGTGAGTTCTAGGCCAGCCAGCACTACATTGTTAGACCATGTCTTAAAACCCAACAACAATAAAAAATCTTTCCCTCCTCTCTCTAGCTACAATTATGTATCCATGAACCATTCTGTTTCCAGAAAACTACAATGGCACCTTTCTATATGTGATATAAACTGGCTCTGTTTTAAGTCAAACTCCAGTCAGGGTGTCCAGCCGATGAGTGGCCCCAGACCCACATGGATCCACATGCCACCCAGGACATCTATGACTGTGACCCAATGTGTTTGTTGATGACAGTGTCCTATTGTGGTGTTAAAATGTTAGATAGCCCTGTATATAGATCATGCCCACCCTTCCCCTTTAAGACAGCAGTGTCTCATGTAGCCCAGGCTAGCTCTGAACTTATTGAACACATGAGGATGACCTTGAACTCCTGATCCTCTTACTTCTATCTCTTGGGTACCACTTCTCTGGGTTTATGCCCCACTGGGGATTGAACCTAGGGCTTCATGCATTCAAGGCACGCACTCTACCAACTCAGCTCCGTTCCTCACTCTCCCACCCCCATGGGCATCATTCTTCACACACACACACACACACACACACACACACACACACACACACACACACACACAGAGAGAGAGAGAGAGACAGAGAGAGAGAGAGGGAGGGAGGGAGGGAGGGAGGGAGGGAGGGAGAGACACGCTTTATTACTTTCTATTTAATGCTTCATTACATGATACTTTATAATTTACTTAAACAATCTATTAACAACCATCAGGTTGTGTGTACAAATGGAGTGTGTTTGTTGCATACATAGGAATGCATTTGCACAATCATGTCCGTGCATGTGAAAGCCACAGCGGGGAGTCAGTTACTTTGCGCTATTGCTCTGTTTTCTTGCCTTGAGACAGGGTCACTGAATCAGAAACTTGCCTTTTCAGCTAGGCTGGCTATCTAGCAAGCTTTTAGGATCTGTCTGTCTTGCTGTCCTTCAATGTTGGGATTGCAGGCATACACAGCCATACTCAGCTTTCTACGTGGATGCTGGGGATTTGAACTCAGGTCCTCATGATTGCAGAACGAGAGCTTTTTTTCCACTAAACCATCTCCTGAGCTCCATATTATGTCATTTCTAATTTTTCACTTTTGTAAATAATCTGTAAAAACATCTATAATTGATTCTAATCTTATAGGTTAAATTGTAATACAAATTAGAAGATGGCAACATGCTTTTCTTTTTTTCTTTAAAATAAGGTCTTGGACTGGGGGTGTGATTTAGTTGGTACAGTGCTTGCCTAGCATAGACAAAGCCCTGGATTTGATCCCCAGCACTACATAAATGGAGAGTAGTGGTGCAGGGTCATAATCTTAATAGTTGGCAGGCTGAGGCAGGAGGATTACAAGCAAGTGAGCAGTTTGGGTTACAGAGTGAGACCTTATTTTATCTCATTATTCTTATTATCCTTTTTTTGTGGGTGGGTTTTTTTTGTGGGGGTGGGGTGAGGGGGGATGGGCAGGGGCGGGAGCAGGAGGAGGTTGGGTTTTGGTTTCTCAAGACAGGGTTTCTCTGTGTAGCCCTGGCTGTCCTCAAATTCACAGAGATCCACCTGCCTTTGCTTCCCGAGTGCTGGGATTAAAGGTGTGTGCCACCACCGGCCGGCTTTTGTTTTGCTTTAAAACACAGGCTCACTGTGTACTACCAGTTGGCCTGGAACTCTGTGTACACCAGGTTGACTCAAATCCACAGAGAATTGCCTGTCTTTGCTTCCTGAGCGCTGAGATTAAAGGCGCGTGCTACCATGCCCAGCTGTTTATTCCTCTTTGGGACAGTCTTGTGTATTCCAGGTTGGCCTCAATTTCACTATGCAGTCCCAAGTGCTGGCATTCAGGCTAGTGCCACCATATCAGACTTTGTTCTGTTTCTGTTGGCAGTGCTGGGGGTCGTGGATGCTAGGCAAGTCTTCTTCCACTTCTGCCCTGAGCAGTTACACCCCAGTCCTGAGATCACTTTACTGAGGTCTCTCAGGAGGTTATTAACTCTTTTAAATCTTTGCTAGCCTGATAGGAAAACAATATTTTGTTTTTATTTTCATGTCTTTAAAGACAGTGTTACTAGATTCTTTTAAAATGTAATCTGGATGGTAGTATTAGATTGTAATCTAATTTTAAGGAAAAAATACTTTGTTTTTTATTTTTCATATCTTTAAAGACAGTGTTACTGGATTCTTTTAAAATGTAATCTGGATGGTAGCTTTAGATTGTAATCTAATTGTAAGCTTCCCAATTTGCTGTGTTTCCCCTCTTGAAATATGCCTTCTAATGTTTTTATCTTTGGTCATGACTGCCTACAATGGCTATGTGCTGTTTGTTATGCAAATTGTAATTAATTACTCATTACTTAATAATTATTGTTTTGAGACAGGGTCTCAATGTGTAGCCCTGGATAGCCTGGAACTTGCTTGTAGACCAGACTGACTTCAAACTCCCAGAGATCCGGCAGCCTCTGCCTCCCAAGTGCTGGGAATAAAGGCATGCAGCTCTATACCCAGCATAATGAACAATACACGGAGCTGCCATGTATGCTGACTCCAGCTTCTGGTTATTGTTGGGTGCTGGGTCTTATTTCTGCTACCTTCCATACTCTTCATCCAACCCCATTTTATTTTTTTTAATTTTTTATTTTTTTTAAATTTGTTTATTTATTATGTATACAGAAGAGGGTGCCAGATCTCATTATAGATGGTTGTGAGCCACCATGTGGGTGTTGGGAATTGAACTCAGGACCTCTGGAAGAGCAGTCGGTGCTCTTAACCTCTGAGCCATCTCTCCAGCCCCCCCAAACCCCATTTTAAAGCACAGCTCACACAGCACTTATAATGATTAGCACATTTTTGGTATTAGTTTTAGCTCTTTATCACATTGGGCAAATATTTCTCCCAGTTTCTTTCTTTCTTTTTTTTTTTTTTTTTTGGTTTTTCGAGACAGGGTTTCTCTGTGTAGCTTTGAGCCTTTCCTGGAACTCGCTTTGGAGACCAGGCTGGCCTCAAACTCACAGAGATCCACCTGGCTCTGCCTCCCGTATTTTAAATCTTTAATTCATTTGGAACTGGGTTTCAATATAGGGTATAAAGAAGAATCTGTCTGCCTTTAAAAGATTTATTTCTTGATGAAGATCAAAATTGAAGCTTTGACAGGCAAAGGTAATTTTTTAAAAAAGAATTTTCCCATAAAACTGCAAGCGCACTTTAATGTAGGATGATTTCTGATGAAAAGCACAGGCTGTACTCATTGTTAAGGTGAGAAGGTGGGATCTAATTCAGAGTTCAGGCCCTTCTGATTTTGTCCTTGGCCCTCAGTCTTACTGAAAAGACCCTAAAGATATTGTTCCAATTATCAAATAGGATTTTTTAAATTATTTTTATTTTTTATTTTTTTTTTTTGAGACAGGGTTTTTCTGTGTAGCCCTGTCTGTCCTGTAGACTAGGCTGGCTCCCGAGTGCTGGGATTAAAGGCACGTGCTATTACTGTGTAGCCTTGAACTTGTGGAGTTCTCTTGAGCTGACTTCCTAGAGCGCTAGGGTTACAGGTCTGAGCTACAGTGCCGTTTCACGTGGGCATGCTTTGCATTCTAGGATGGTCTCAGGTGTTGAAGATTTATCACAGCCCTCCTGGCAATGTTGGCTGTCGCCTCCTTTCCCCGGGACAGCAGGGAAGGTGGGTGGGCCCCGGGAGAAGCCCGCGCCAGGCTCACCCCTGCCCTCTCTTGCAGGCACATCCTCATCTGTCTTGCTGCATACCTGGGCTGCGTGTGCTTTGCCTACTTTGATGCTGCCTCAGAGATCCCCGAGCAAGGTCCAGTTATCAGATTCTGGCCCAGCGAGAAATGGGCCTTTATTGGTGTCCCCTACGTGTCCCTCCTGTGTGCCCACAAGAAGTCGTCGGTCAAGATCACATGATGACAAGGCAGTGGCCGGCGTCTCTAACTTGTTTCTCTTCCTGCACTGGGCTTCATTTGCTAGCAAAGATAGCCACGGGGCAGGGGGTTGAAGCATTGGTGTGGGTGTGTCTGTTTAAAATTCTGTTCCTTTGGGCTCTAACTGGACCACTGTGCCTGGGGGAGGAGGTCCAACTTTTCCCAGGATGGGGGATGGAGAGCTCAGGGATAGTAAGTGTGTGTTGCTCAGCATTCCATCCAGGCATATGGGCTTGCTGGGTTACGTCCCTGACGGCAGTGGCAGAGTAGTTCTTTGGGAGACCCGGGGTAGCTTCTTGCTGGAGAAGGCTGCTTGCTGTAGGTCCCACCGTCTCCAGGCTCTCTGATTACGCAGGAGTCAGCCCCTCTGAGACACAAGACCTTCTGATTTTGTGATGGAAAGCACCGGAGCTTTCCAGTTACAGGAGAGACATTGTCCTTCAGCACAACCGAGTGGACAGAACACACATGGGGGCTTGTGGCTGAGGGGGTGGGCTTGTCACCTGCACCTCTCAGCTTTCCCAGGTTTCCCACGAGCTCGTGGATCCTTCAACCACTACCTCTAAGATATGGAGACTTGGCATCAGAGGGCAGAGTCAGTAACACCCTCTAAGCCAAAACCTGCACTCCACTTTAAGCAAATATTAAATATTGACACTGTTCCTGCTTTTCCTGAAGCTCAGGAGCCTCAACCCCACAGACAACTGCTCTGGCGTGAAGACTCCACACACAGCCCCTCTGCTTGCCACCACTTGACCTCTTGTGAGAGCACCAACAGCTCATTTCAGTCACAGAGGCAGTCTGGGTTTGACTGGGGAGTGTGCGTGAAGCTTTGGGAAAGTTTCTCACTGGAAACTTCGAGGATGTCATTACCTCCAAGACTCGGACCCCATTCCTCTGCTGTTCCTAGGGAATGCAGACTCCTGGGGCATGTGGGACTCCTGGGGGATGTGGGGCTCCTGGGGGATGTGGGGCTCCTGGGGGGATGTGGGGCTCCTGGGGGATGTGGGGCTCCTGGGGGGGATGTAGGACTCCTGCTTTTGATCTCACAGTACCTGGTGCTAACTGGTTTCTCAGAGCACTGGACTGTTGGCTCTTCTGTCGCTACACTCAATTAGCTGGTTGGGGGTCACAGGTGGGCGGGGCCTTCTGGGTATGAGGTGGGATGGGGGAATCTCAGGGATGTTTGTAACTCAGGCACCTCCCGCTTTCTGACATTCCGTTGTGGGGAGTGGGGCAGTGCTCAGGGGGTGGGAGTCACGAGGCTGTTCTGAGTGGTGGAGCATTGTCCTGAGTCAGAAGGAGCTAGCCGGTTCTGGCGCTTCAGGAACTCTTACCCTGGTTAGATTTTCACAGAGTCCATAATGGAAGCTGAGCTTAAGTTTTTACACCAATAGACTCCATTCTACTTCTGGGGCTTTGAAGTTTGATAAGTAACTTGCTAGGCTATTTCCTGTTTATAGTAGCAAATCTTTATGGAACATGGCTTTGTGAAGTAAGTGGTCTTTTATTAAATTTATAGCATTTACTAAATCTCCCAGGCAGCAAACACACAAGTTATTTGATTGAGGATTTTCAAGGCAGAAATATTTGGTTTTGAGTGTATATGTTATTTTACTATAGCTTAAAATATATTTAAGATGATTTTGAGTTGAATGTTCGTGGCAACCTAGAGATTCATGGGATTGCTGCTAAGTCCTTTGGTTTTTGAGTCTAGACTTTTTCAGAGGGCGAAATCAAGCCATCCTTGTTTCTGGTTATCTTCCCAGGCATGTGGTCCTGCTCTTATCTCTCCTACACTATATAAATGTCCTAAGGATAGCACCCAACTGCCTGAGTCTGGAAGAGTCCACTGGGGCTGGAGAGTTGGTTCAGCAGTTAAGAATACATGTTGCTTTCCCAGAAGACTCAGATTCAATTCCCAGCATACACATGAAGCTCAGAACCTGTAACTCCAGTCTCAGGGGATCCAATGCCCCCTTCTGATCTCTAAGGGCACCAGGCATGCATGTAGTGCACATGCATACAGGCAGACAAAACATTCATACACATAAAGTAATAAAATGGATAAAAAGTTGGCGGTAGGAGAGGATTTTTAGATGCAAGATTTAATTTGTCCCGAGGGCTCTTCCATGGCAGTGGTGTTGTCCTCAAAGTCAGGGAAGAACCATTTTGCATCAGGAAAAGAACTTACTGCCTAGGGCCTCTGCTGACACCCCCAGGAATAGGGATAAAATATTATTGATGGATATGCTTGGACATGATTGGGTGGAAGGAAGTGAACCCCTGACTCAGTGGGCAGCTTCTCCAGGCATGTGCTACCACACCTGCTTGGGATGGAGTATGTGTGGGGGGCAAACACCTTTTTTTTTGCTTCTGTCTGTGACAGAGCTTTGTTCCTCTGTCTCAGGCTGGCCTCACTACTCACTATAGAGCCCAGGCTGGCCTCAACCTCATGGTGAGCCCCCAGATTAGTCTCTCAAGTGCTAGGTGTGATGATAGCAGTGAGCTACCACACCCATCTTAAACAGAAATCTGTAGCTTGCTAGCAAGGGACTAGACATGTATGAATCTAATTTTGAGCTGAGCTTTGGGCATTGTTTGTATTTACATTAACGTTCTACATGTTTAGAGGAAATTAGGACACTACAGAAAAGCAGCAGGAGAAAAAAATTGCTCATACCTCTATTGCCTTAAAGCATTCATTGCCAGTATTTTGGCTTTTGGGTGTGTTTCCTTCCTATCCTTTCTGCCCTGCCACAGCTATAATTAGATGTCATTTGGACCTTTTATCCTTGAATGGAATTCGAATGCCAGCGTTTTCATGGAGAGCTGGTGTGGAGTACACTCGACCTGGCTTTCTCTTGAATGCTGATTGCTGGATTCTGAGCTCACTCCTGGAACTATCCTTTCCATGAAGCCTGACTCGAGCGGCTCCTGAGACATGAACTGACTTCAGCTTTGCGACGTAACACTTCACCTCTGCGTCAGAGTAAACGGCTGTTAAAGATGCAACTTCATGGATTTTAATGTGTCAAGAGTGGTGAAAAACATGGCCGGGCGGGTAGTGGCGCACGCCTTTAATCCCAGCACTCGGGAGGCAGAGGCAGGTGGATCTCTGTGAGTTCGAGGCCAGCCTGGTCTACCAAGTGAGTTCCAGGAAAGGTGCAAAGCTACACAGAGAAACCCTGTCTTGAAAAACCAAAAAAAAAAAAAAAAAAAAAAAAAAAAAAACAAGTTGAGTTCACTAACTGATGTGCAGTCTAGGATCCCCTCCCTTCCGGCAGGGTTGACATTGACATGTGAGGTCATGGCCACCTAACCAGCATGAGCATCAGACTCTGTTCTGTTCCAAATCTGCCCGAGATCTCAGGACATAGAAAGCCAAGAATGTTACCGAGCGATCATCTCTGTCCCTGATTTTACAGTTCTGATCCATCATTGATTCTTAGGAGAAGAACAACTCTCTTTAGTGCCCCGTGATGCCAAAACCAGCCCTTCAGCAGAGTTTATTCCACCTGTATCCATTTGTAATGTGATCCCTGGGGGCCTCTCCGGTGAAAAGTGCCTGTAACAGTCATTATGGGTCCACACTGTTGTGTTGAGGGACAAAGCCTGAACGGTTGTCACACCTGGGCTTTGTAAAAATACCGCCACCCATTCTATCTGTTGGGTTTCTCAGGTGACTGAAACTTCCCTCACAAGTCATTTCCTCCCCACCCCCACCCTGAGCCAGCACTGGGATTTGAACCTTTCCGGCTCTTCTTCCTTCAGGTCTGATGACTAACTATGTCTGGGGTACAGGCAAGGGCTGGAGCTTGGCCAGCCAGGGCCTCTCTCCCCATTCCTTTCTCTAGCTGAACTTGGATTCTTCCTAACCAGGACTTGACCTGGGTGCTGTTGATCCCACTGGCCAAAGACACACCTCCGGCCAGATTGGGATTCTCAATTGATTTTATAGACATTTTTATCCCGCAGACTTTAAAACATGGCCGTTACTCCAAAGGGCTTTTGTCTTTTCCTACATGTCAAGTGAGACTGAAAACTATTTTATAACCACAATATGTAATCCAAGTAAATAGAGTATTTTCAGATATATACCATGCTTTATACTTTTATGTAGGGTGTGCTGTGTACAGGTGGTATGTACCCTGGTGGAGGTAGCATTAATCATTGCTCTGAGAGAATTTATAGACCATTTGCACTTTATGCTTTTTGTGTGTGTGTGTGAATTCTGATAATCATGGTTAATATTAAAGCCGTTAACTGGCACTTTCTGTGAATAAATATGTATACGGATCTATTTCTGAAATGATTTTCCCTTTAAACATTTTTATCATTATTACCTGTGTATGTTTATATGTATGTATGACATGTGTATGAATGGTGGCCCTCCCACTGTGGAGATGATCTCTCCTTCCACCTTCCTGTGGGTTCTAGGACTTGAACACAGGTTGCCAGGCTTGGGTGGTAAATGCCTTTGCCCACTGAGCCGTCCTGTTAACCCATTCGTTAGCTTGTTCTCCCCCTGTGTCTTTTAGGCAGAGCCTCATGAAGCCCAGCCTGGTCTTGAACTTACATATACAGTTGGGGATGACCCTGAAATTCTGATCCTCCCGCCTCTACCTCCCAGTGGGATGGCAAGGTGGTGGTTTGAATGAGAATGGCCTCCATAGGCACATATGTTTGAATACTTGGTCCCCAGTTGGTGGAACTGCTTGGGAAGGATTAGGAGGTGTGGCCTTGGTGGAGGTGTGTCACTGTGGGCAGGCTTAAGGTTTCAAAAAAAAAAAAAATCTCCTGCCATCCCCAGGGCACACTCTCTGCCTCCTGCGTGTGGATCGAGACATGAGCTCTCAGCTGCCACTCTGCCTTTGCTCCATCATCATGGATTATAACTCTCTGAAATTGTAGGCCCAATGGAATGCTTTCTTTTATAAGTTGCCTTGATCATGGTGTATTATCTCAGCAATAGAAAAGTAACTAAGATAGCCACCATGCCTGGATCTTCAAAATCATTTCTGGGAATGAACTTTTTCCCTTCCTCCTTCCCTCGAGACAGGGTCTCATGTTGTAGCCTAGACTGGCCTGGAGCACTCTGTAGCCCAGCTGACCTCAAACTTGTGACAATCATTATGCCTCAGGCTCCCGGATGCTTGGGTTACAGGCAGGAGTCACCACTCTGAGTGAGTGTGCAGCTCATGGATTGCAAAGCACAGTGTGTTTGCCTGAGTCCATTGGTGAGAGGTCTGGGCCTCTGTGACCACACGTGCTCAAAGAAGTATCCAGTTCATTGCTGACTTCTCCTGAGCTGTGAAACCAGCATACCTAAAGTCCTAAGCACAGACTGCTGAACAGCAGTGTGTATTGATTAGGAATTCTGCGATATGCCATGTGCCATCTTACATAGATGACGACTCACTGGTACTACATTTCAGGCAGTCACCGGAGGCAACATCTTGTGACATTTCCAAACAGTGACTTTGGTGGCAGCACCTGCATCTACCTACTTACTGTTACAACATGCTGTGACAGTCATTTCAGTGTAAGGATTCATTGGTCATCAAGGTTAGATAAGATGACCACCAGAAGAGGATGGGTCAGCATTACTAAAAGTCCTTGGAATGGGCTCTTTAGACTTTTCTCTGGTTAAGAGGAAGAGGTGCTTGTAGCCCTGGAGCCTTGCAATGTCTGATGGAGCTGGGTCTTCTCTCTAGGGCAATGTCCCTGCCTGGGATTTCCTGGGGAATGATGTCCCTAGGAGCCACTCCCCTTGATAAAGAACCCTCTCTGTGGCAAAGCTAAGCAAGGATCTGACTCCTTTCTGGTTCTGAGATGGGTCCCTTGATCCTGAAAATAGGGTCCCAGTCTCTTTTGAGTCTGGGTAGTAGGGACGGTGGCTAAGGAAAAGACTGCATATTGGGGACAGAGACTGGGTAAGAGGCTGGGTGGGTGGGGGGGACAGAAACTGGGGAAGAGGGGCTCTGTGTTCAGGAAACAGTGCAGGGTGTGCCCCAGGATATCCTTGCAGTCTGTATGAGTCTGGCTGGAGGAGACAGAAATTCTACAGGTTTCCCTGTCCTCTGTTTCAAAAGATCAGAGTTGGGGTCTAACTCCTCTCCTTAAGACAGACATGTTAAGTGGTGCTAGGGGGGATAACCAGGGCCTTGTATGTGCTGGGGGTATAACCCAGGGCCTTGTATGTGCTGGGAGTATAACCAGGGCCTTGTATGCACTGGGGGGGTGTAACCCAGAGCCTTGTATGCGCTAGGCAAGCACTCTGTCCCAGAGCTACATCCTCAGCCCCTGACTCTTCCTTTCTAGGGACATTGGGATGGTGTTGCATGCCTATAATCCTGCTGTCTGAGAGGCATAGGCAGGAGGATTGCTGCAAGTTCAGGCTAGCCAGGGCTACACGGTGAGAGCTTTTCTGGAAGAAAAAAAGAATCAAGAGAAGAAGAAAAAGAAAGAAAAGGATTAAAACCCACAGATATGCATTACGGTAAGGTGCCAATATGAGGGGTTGGGGAGAGGGCTCAGTGGGCAAAGGCACCTGCTGCCAAGGCTACTGACCAGAGTTCAATCCCCGGGGTCCACGTGGTAAAAAAGACTCCTGCAGGGTGTCCTCTGGCCTCCTCATGCACACACCACCACCACCACCACCACCACTACCACCATCATCCCCACCACCACCACCACCACCACCACCACCACCACCACCACCACCACAATCACCATCACCACCAACCCCACCCGAACAAATAAAATGGAATTTTAAAAGGACTCTAACAGGAGACCAGGCATTCCAAACAAAGTGAGATCAATATGCCAGGGAGGCCCCTGTGCTCCCAACTCCATTACAGCACTATTTACAACTGCCACGATAAAGAGTCGATCATTGTGTCCTCTGATGGGTGAATGCATAAAGAATATGTGGTACAGAAATGGAGGAGGATATTATTCAGCCATATAAAAGAATGAAACCTTGCCACTTACGGCAGTCGACGAAACTGGAGGACATTAGGTTAAGTGAAAAAAGCCAGGCACATAAAGACAGACAAATAGTGCAAGTTCCTGGGTGAAGAAGAGGAGGAGGAGGAGGAGGAGGAGGAGGAGGAGGAGGAGGAGGAGGAGGAGGAGGAGGAAAAGTCAGACATGGTGGTGCACCCCTTTAATCCCCGAACTCTGAAGACAGAAGCTAGCAGATCTCTGAGTTCGAAGTCAGCCTGTCTACAGAGTGAGTTCCCAGACAGCCAGGGCTACACAGAAAATCTAAACCAGTGTCTTAAAATAGTAGTAAAGGACAGCAGCCACTAGAGGCCACTGGAGGCCCCAGCTGCTGTGGCTTGATCTGGAAACTCCTGTTCCAGGCATGGCTGTGGGCTAGGGGGGACTTAGGGAAGGGACTGGATCACAAGGGCTCTGACTTCATCCATGAATCACACACTGATAGATTAACAATTTGGTGGCATTTTGGGGAGGTGGGGTCCAGTTGGAGGAAGCAGTCACTGAGGGTGCTCCCTGGGAGAGTATTCTGTCTGGGGTCCTTTCCTCCCAGTCTCTTTGCTGCCCAACATGAGGTAGGCAGCTTCTGTAGCACCTGATGCCCAAAGTGAGAGCCAGTGGAGTACTGGAGGCCGGGACCCCAGTCTTGCCCCTTTTGTTCCTTAAGCATTCTGCCAGCACTACAGAGAGCTAACTAACACGAAAGGGTGGGACTGGGGGCGCAGAGTGGATAACTGTACACTAGGGATATTTCTAATGCCCATGGCACAGCATGGTGAAGGCAGTTACAACAGTTTATTACACAGTTCATAAAGAACTGGAGAGGAATTCTCAGGCTCTTAGCACAAAGAAATGTTCAGTGTGACGGAAGTGCTAGATATCGTGGTTTGGTTGGTACATGCCATAGACATGCGTTATCATGATGTGCTCCATAAACATGTACAATTATTAAGTGTTAAGAAGGACTGGCCAAGTGTGGTGGCACACACCCTTAGTCCCAACACCAGGGAAGCAGAAGCAGGTGGATCTCTGTGAGTTCGAAGCCAGTCTGGTCTACAAATTGAGTTCCAGGACAGCTAGGTCTGTTACACAGAGAAACCCTTTCTCTAAAAACAAAACAAAACAAAACAAACAAACAAACAAACAAAAAAACTTCCACCCTCCTGCAAAAAACAACAGCAACAACAAAAACCCTGTATGGTACATTTAAAGACCTTCAAGGACCAAATAAGGATGGGGAGGGGCAGGCCAGGGAGTCCCGAACAAAGTGGAAACGTACTTTTCTGCAAGGCCTCTTTCCAGGTGTACAGTCTGGACAGCCCTTAACCTGGGATGTGGCTTTAGATCTCTCATGTTTTCTACTTAGTTTCATACTGTCGAATTCTTCTATAATTTAGAAATACAGTTTCTGCATGTCATTCTCCCCTCTGGGTAGGACTGTTTTGTTGTTGTTTTTGTTTTTGAAAGAGTAGCATGGAGGCAGGGATACATGGTATTTCCCAGGCTGGGCTATAAAGTCAGAATGCCCTCAATTGATCCTCCTGCCTCAGCCTGTGGGGTATCTGGGGCTGCCTGTACCAGGCCTCTGCACTCTTCAGGATTCTGGCAGCCCCCTCCTGCTTTGTCTCAAGTGGCACTTTTGTCTCTGATCATCTCTGGCCCATGACACCTCGTGTATGTGTGAACAACAGGAGACAGGGCAAGAAGCACACAATACAAATGTGAAAGAAAGGAATAAAGAAAGAAAAGAAGGAAGGGAGAAAAGAAAGAGAGAAAGAAAGAAAGCAAAAAAGAAAAAAGAAAGAGAAGGAAAAGAAAAAAAATAAAGCAAGATGGCATAATGGTATTTGCTAGTTATTTTGTGAACAAAGTAACCACTGGGCCAGAAGGGTGGACAGAAACTAATGGAGTAGCCGCGCCACCTCGTGACGATATGTGGTATTGCCATCAACTGTGCCTGCTTGTCTCCAAACTCAAGGTCTCAGAAGTCTGACAAATTTTGCAAGCTTTTTTCAGGGCACATGTATGTTTCCTTGGCTTTTTTTTTTCAACCATCTTTCTGTCTTCATTCCCCCTTCTCTCTCCTCAGCAACTAATTTTTCATGGCCTAAGGTGTTGGATCTTGCTAGAATTTTAAAAATAAATACACTCCTGCATGTAAAACCAACTCTGTCTGTCTGTCTGTCATCCATCCACAAATCTATCTACCTATCTGACATGATCTGATGTAGGTCATCCTGACCTTAAATTCAATACTACTTCATGTAAAGTCCATGATGATCTGGAATTCCTGAAGCTCCCCCCCGCCCCCCACCCCCGGCTGGAATTAACATGTGTGCATCACCTGGTTTCTCGAGAGGTTTATTTGTTGTTTATTTGCTTTATAAGATTTATTTATTTTATGTGTGTGAGTGTGTTGCCTGAATGTGTCCCCAGTGCCTTCAGGGGACCGGAAGAGGGTGTCAGATCCCCAGAAACTGGAATTATGGAGGGTTGTGAGCTCCCGTGTGGGTGCTGGGAATGGAACCCCATCCTCTGTAAGGACAGTGAGGTTGCTTTTTAATCCCCTGAGATCAACAGCCCCATTCACACAAGAGAAACACTTCAGCACACATCCAGCTAAGACGGGATGCTGCTTACTGCTGTTCCAGCTGTTCCGCAGTGTTGGGATCAGAACACCCAGCACACCTGAGCTGAGAGCTCCCAGGTGCTGTGGATCCGGGGCCTCTCTCTCCTTGCCTTCTTCCTGGTGTGTTCTGAGCTCTCTGACTTTGTCCCCTTAAGAGAATCTTCTGTAGGTTGTGGTGGCCAACACCCTTTAATCCCAGCACTTGGGAGGCAGAGGCAGGTGGATCTTTGTGAGTTCAAGCCCACTGAGTCTACATAGTGAGTTCCAGGACAGCCAGCGCTACACAGAAAGACCCTGTCTCAAAACAAACAAATCATAAATAGATAAATAAATAACTAACTAAATAAATAAATAAATAAAGGAGCTTCCAGAACTTTGCAGTTCTACACATACCCTCTCATGATTGTGGATGCTCTTTGCTGGGAGACAAACAGCTCCTAAACT
This sequence comes from Peromyscus californicus insignis, assembly GCF_007827085.1. Taxonomy (NCBI): domain Eukaryota; kingdom Metazoa; phylum Chordata; class Mammalia; order Rodentia; family Cricetidae; genus Peromyscus; species Peromyscus californicus. The sequence goes on along the minus strand of NW_026294573.1, from coordinate 64,329,088 downwards.
GAGTGTCTGAGACAAGACTAGCTTATTCTTCTGCATTTTAGAATAAAGGCATATGACAATATCATGTCTGTAGGATTTATGCCTTCTAGAGGCCTGTGGAGACCCACTCCATGCTCCCTCCAGGCTGGGGGGTGGTGGTGGCCACCCTGCTTGGTCAGTCCTGACCTTGTAGGTGCACTGTTTCATTCCTGTCATGGGGCTTTTTCCCTGTCTCTCTTGTGCCCAATATCCACCTCTTTTGCCTTAAAAAGATGTCAGTTGGGCTGGAGAGATGGCTCAGAGGTTAAGAGCACTGGCTGCTCTTCCAGAGGTCCTGAGTTCAATACCCAGCAACCACATGATGGCTTACAACCATCTATAACGGGATCTGGTGCTCTTTCCTGGCATGCAGGCAGAACACTGTGTACACAATAAATAAATAAATCTTTAAAAAAAAGTTGTCATGCATGGATTGCCCTAGGAAGGGGAAATAGATGAGATCTCCTGGGCAAACTGGTGGTGGGGTGGGAGTGGGGGTGGGGTAGAGGGGAAAGTCTCCCCAGACTTGAGGGGTGTGTGCAAGGGGCAATGACAATAAGCTGTCTACTGGGACAGTGCTCTCAGGGGCTGAGGGTGGCTTTCAGTTCGTGCAGAAGGTCTCATCCCAGTCAGTTCTCTGTTTTATTTTATTTTATTTTTTAAAAAAAGATTTATTTATTTATTATGTACACAGAAAAGGATGCCAGATCTCATTACAGATGGTTGTGAGCCACCATGTGGTTGCTGGGAATTGAACTCAGGACCTCTGGAAGAGCAGTCAGTGCTCTTAACCTCTGAGCCATCTCTCCAGCCCCAGTTCTCTGTTTTAAACACCTTTGAGTTACCTCCAGCAATTGGGATCCGCTTACACCTTTAATTTATTAAATTTATTTATTTTATTAGCTTTTATAACTTTCTTCTACTATCTGGGGCTGACTGGGTGACAAAGGAAATCTTCAGCAGCTTTCTTTGTTCCCTCTAAAAGAGACCCAGTGAGAATTGTTTAAGTCTCCTCGGTCAGTGCTGGACAGAAGGGAAATTCCGTTCTGTCCAGGCTGTGTTGTCTGGCAGCATCCAGCCCAAGGGGGGTTTCCTACTTTTTTTTCCAGAGAATGGTGGGCTTTTAAATTAATTATATGGATCACTAGTTAATAAGGAGACAGAAATCGTAAAGGAGTAGACCTTTCTCTTTTCCTGTGGGCTCAGGGGAACTTTCCCCCTTCCCTGGGGCTGCTTAGAGCAGACACTGAGTGGAGTGGAGAATACTCTTGGGAGGGGGACTATTTCCACTTGGATGGCAGGGGCCCTGGAGGAGAGGCCAGGCCCTCCCCATCTCCATGTGTGGACCAATCCTGACCCTGACCAGGAGTCAAAAACAAAACAAACAAGCAGCTCCTGCTGCCAGAGTGGGACAGGGGAGGTTTATTTTGGTTTCTCTGGGTGACCTGGCAGAGCCAAAAGGATTCGGGTACCCAACAGGAGGGGGCACGGGTCTTCAGTCAAGCAGAAGGAGATTCTCACATCAGAGAGAACCACTGGTCAATACAAGAAAACAAAACTGACAGAAACACATAGAAAGGGTACTCTCTCTCTCTCTCTCTCTCTCTCTCTCTCTCTCTCTCTCTCTCTCTCTCTCTCTCTCTCTCTCACAACCAGGGATGGCCACTACACATTCATACACCTAAACAGGCAGAGGGATCCAGTGATGTCTCACATGGATCTGGGACACCGGATCAGCAGTCATGTCTGACCTCTCCTACACATCCAAACAGAAGGCGCCCTAACCAGACTTACCTCTGGAGGTGACTTTCAGGTGATTTATTTCCTTTTGGGGTGGAGGTATCAAATTCTTCCATAAGGCAGCAATTGATCAAAGGGAGTCTTGGGGACCTGGACCTCAGGCTGTGTGCCCCTTAGGAACTCCCTGACCGCTGCCTCCTTCTTTGATCAGAGGAGTTCTGAGACCCCCCTGGTGTCTTGAAGTCTTGCCCTGGGCATCCCTGTGGGACCTCCAGAAATGTTGTGGGGTATTCACCAGAGAAGACTGCTTGGGTGTGGGTTTAAGCCAGTTTTAAGTCTTTATTAGCTGACTGGCGACTTCCCTGGGTGATGGGATCCCAGTGTAGCACTGAGCCTTTCTTGGGTTAGATTTTAATCACAAAAACCATGTTCTGGGTTGACATACTTCAGTCAACAAGAGCAGCCAGAAGTGGAGCTACAGAAACCAAAAAGCAAGGTTAGTTGCACTCAGAGACTTTCCCAGAACTACAGACATTGGTGGGTTAGGTCTTTCCCTTCAGTTTTGGCAGGTGGTGCTGTCTACTTGCTGAGTTTTATAGCCTGAGTAGCACTCCCATCATGGAGTCAGTTGTGCTGAGATCTGGGGCCCTGTTACAGTATGGCTGACCGTGGCCTGGAAGACAGGTTGGATTCCTATGACCATGGCCTGGAACACAGATTTGGGTTCCTATGACTGTGGCCTGGAACACAGATTCGGGTCACTGACTGGTGGCCTGGAACACAGCATGCTGCCAGCCAGCACATCTTCAGTGTGCCTGGGCCCACAGACACTGGTTCTTTAAGGCAGGAAGCAAGTGAGCACATGAAAAGGAGGGACCTGGGGGTAGGTGGTGCTTCAGTGGCAGTGGCCGTGGCCGTGGCAGCAGCAGGCTACGGACAAACTTTCCAATAAGCTGAGCCACACCCAGTGTGCTGTGAGACCCTCCTAACTAGGAAGAACAGAGGGCAGTGACGTTCACGGAGTAGTTCGGCATCTTCAAGTGGCCCAGGCTGAGTGAGGGCAGCGCTTCTGTTGCTCTGAAGGTCGTTCCCCAGAAACCCTCTCACTCTGAGTCTCCCCAGGGTGACCAATCCACCAATCCTAGACATGTTTCTATGTCCCTCCCGTGTTTCCACAGCAGTTTGTCTCTTCCTACCGTAGATGCACCCTGCTGTTTCTGTATTTACCACTGGGGATGAGGAGACACGTGGCTCCTTCTTAAGTCTAGAATCAAGGGACATTAAGCAGCACATGCCTGTCTCCCGTATTTAGAATAGTGACCAGAGGTTTCAGACACTGGTTCGGCTCATGTCAGTGCTCCGAGTGAGGCTCACCTGCTCTATCTACTTCTCGAGTGCACACACAAAGAAGGTGAGCGTGGTGGTAGTTTGAATGTAACTGACCTCCATAATCTGCTAGGGAGTGGCACTGTTAGGAGGTGTGGCTTTGCTGGAGTGGGTGTGGCCTTGTCACTGTGGGGGTGGGCTTTGAGGTTTCCTATGCTCAGGATACCGCCTTGTGTCTCAGTTGACTTCCCATTGCCTGCAAGATGTAGGACTCTCAGCTACTACTCCAGGACCATATCTGCCTGTGTGCTGCCATGCTCCCCATCATGACGATAATGGACTGAACCTCTGAACTGTAAGTGAGCCACCCCAATGAAATGTTTTCTTTATAAGAGTTGCTGTGGTCTTGGTGACTCTTCACAGCAACAGAAACCCTAACTAAGACTGTGAGCCAGCAAGACCAGAGGCCTGATCAGTTACCATGGGGACCATGGGGAACCTGATGAGGAGTGCTATGCCCATCAAGATAGAGTAGGATGGGCCAAGGCAGGGCTGGCCTGCAGCCAATGTTATGTACTCTGAGGATTATGACCACCCATGGAAGCAGAGGTGGGAGGGGAGAGTTCTGTGCTCACAGCTGTATCCTGGGCACTGGGAATGGTGCCTAGCACCTAACAGGCATGTGGTGTCTCCAAGGGATAATTAGCTTTGGTGTTCCATCCAGTGGCCTTTAAAACTGCCTAGCCTGTCTCCCAAAGGTGCCTCCCCTCAGCCCGAATCAGAGTCCTCACTGTCACCAAGCATTTCTTCTTTGTCTGAAGTTTGAAGAGACAGTGAGAAGGGAGATGTGCCTTGTCTTACCTCCGAGGCTTAAGCGCAGCTTGGCACGTGTCCACATGGCTGTGTTCGGGGAGGGAGGCCCCATGAGTGGCATCTGGGCAAGTTGTAGTCCAGCTTGTGCCACTCTCCCCTTTGTCTCTCCGTGCCTCCCTGCTGGCGAAGCGTGACAAGATGACAGGTCCGCCCAACTGCCTACCCTTTCCTCCAGCTAAGGAAAACCAACGGGATAAAAGTGCTTAGGGTACCCAGGCAACCATTTCCCTAGCTCTAGGACCGCACTGCCCTCTTGGACTCTGTGACTTTGGAGGCTTTTGTTGTCTGTGTCTGAGCCCTTGGAGTGGGGCTGGGGCTGCTGAAGGCATGACTTATTTTGTGTCAGCCGGTCTCACTGTGTGTCTCAGGCTGATCCGGGATTCACTATGCATTCCAGACTGGCCTCAGAGTCTTGGTCTTCCTGCCTCTGCTCCCCGGTGCGTGCCTCCATTCCTAGCTAGAAGCTAATCAGTAATTAAGCTAATCATAATCATATTAGTCATGTCTGACATTGGAGGGCTCTGAACAATAGACAGAGAAGCCTACAGCGAGGCTCAGAGGAGGGGGACTTCAAGGAGCCTCGACTGAGGTCTCCCGCCCTGGAAGTCTTCACTTGGCCCTTTTCCAGGGTCTGGGGACAAGGAAAGACTGAAAACCAGGGTGCCCTTGGCAGCTTAGAGTGATGGCCACACTCCTTTCAGTCACAAATTAGGCTAAGGGCATCATGAACTCTAATCCATCTTTTTTTTTTTTTCTTTTTTTTTTGTCTTGCCTCTGGGATCTTTCTCCAGAGAGACCCCACGAACTCTCTGGGAACTTTCTGTGCCTAAGGGTTAGGATCCGGCACCTCCAGAATAGAAACCAGAGGTTCTGGCTTTCGGCTGCAGAGGCTGGCCACTAGGTGTCACTAGTGGTTCCGCAGTCCCTAGGACGGGTGGAGGCAGGTGCCAGGTGAGACCTGAGAACCCTGGGAAGGAGTCGTGGCTCCTGAATGGTGGAACCTGAATTCAGGACAGTGTTAGGAACACCCAGCAGGCTCTGTGCCTGGAGTATTCCAGGGCAAGCATGACAGGGCTCTGAGACACTTGCTCTATGTCTTTCTGCCTTGCTGGGTTATCCTAAGAGGGCGCTTCACCTCCCTCCTGCTGCAAAAAGGCCTTTGAAACACCCGTTCCTGCCTCAGGGAACCTCGGGAGTAATCCCCCACGGGCAAGGAGATTGATTTCAGTGCTCAGTCCAAAATCTGACTGCTTAGCTTTCTCTGAGATCATCCGTGGTGACCTGTGAGTGAAAGTCTCAGAGGAGAGGCGAGAGAGCCTAGTCCTGGTCCTGGCCACCTGCTTCTGGTGTGGCTGGCAGTGAGAGTGGAGGCGCTGGCTGAGCCTGGCCTCAGTGCTTGTGACACAGAAAAGACCTGTCACATATTTTATAACTTCACCCTTGCCTCCAAAATGATGTTTTAATTTCCTGCTTACTGAACAGACAGTAGGGCCTCACACAGCGGTGAGTTGATTGAATACACATTTGAGGGTGATCAGTGTAGGGATGGAGACCTGAGCTTTTTCTCAAGGTCACAGTCAACAATTCTTACCACATTCCCAGTTTTTTTGGAGTCAGAGAGACAGGGCTGAATTGCAATCAGCTCCAATCAGCTACTTTTAGCCTGGGTCTCCCCACATGTAAAATTAGGTCAATATTCACCTTACAGATGCATGCTCATTAATTTTACATCAGCTTGGCTGTGCCAGGCATGTCCTGATAGTCAGACATTATTGTGAGTGTTTTCATGAGGCAAGGATATGTTTGGCTGATAGACTTTAAGTAAAGCAGATCCTTTGGGCCCTGTGGGTCAACCTCACCAATCAACTTGAGACTCAAAAGAAAAAAAGCCTGGCGTATTCCAAACAAGAGAAATTTCCCCTCACGTATAGTGCTCGCAGACATCAGCTACAGTGTGGCTCCTTCTTCCTCATCGGGGAATATCAGTTGTTCTGGTCTCCAGCCCATTAGCTGTAAGTGGAACCACAAAAGCCTTGAATCTTTTGTGTCTCCAGCCTACCATGCCCCCTGCAGATTCTAGACTTACCAGTTTACATACTGTGTGAGACATTTCCTTAAAATAAATCCCTTTCCATCTCATAAAACATCCCATGAGTTCTGTTTCTCCTTGCTATCCAGGAGTACTAACGGAAAGTATTAAACCAAAGTACCAAACCAGCCAGTATCTAGTCAGTGCTCTATAAATGCTTCTTTGGGATTTGACTTCTCAGCTCTCTTGCTCAAGCATGAAAAGATACCTAAATTCATAGATTAAATACATTAGTGATTACCTTAGAGGCCCCAGAATTCGGCAGTATCACATTAAGAAAATAAATCCAAGTGTTTCCTCTTGGAGAAATGGGACCAAGAACTAGCTCAAGCTTGAAGTCTCCACTCTTCACCCTGTGTCTTCTGTCTGTCTCAAACTTGTGGTTTCTGGCTTGTCTGTAATCTCTCTGTTGTGTGCCTATCATGCCCGTATGGAGTATGACTGTCGGTCCCTCTGTCTGTGTGCCCAATAAAAGGACTTTGCTCTGCATTTATTGAACAGCATAGAAAGCATTACATGGGGGGAAGGAATGGGGAATGCTTTACAGAAATCTTAGCAGAGTTTTACAAGGGAGTAAATCACTGATTCCAACCAAAAGAGCATATGGGTATAGCATTCTGTATCAAGCTATATCCATATGCTCTTTCCAGGATTTATATTGGGTATTTGTTGTTCAAGGTTTCTTTTGACATGTTTGCCTTTTTCAGCAATTCATCACCATAACACACTCATATACACTCATGCATCCCTCCAGGTGAGGACATGGAAGAGTACATAACATAATTAAAGTTATACATTAGCTTAGGTTGTAGAAGCTGATTACATAGGAAATGCAAGGCATGTAAGGCTGGTTTTTACATTGCTGTCCCTCCCCACCCCCCTTTTGATTTTTCAAGACAGGATTTCTTTCTGTAGCCTTGGCTGTCCTGGAACTCACTCTGCAGCCCAGGCTGGCCTTGAACTCATAGAGATCTGCCTGCCTCCTGAGTGCTGGGATTAAAGGTGGTGTGTGCCACCACCGCCCGGCTTACATTGTTCTCTTAAAGGCAGGTTAAACAAACAGACTGAATACACAGGGGTCTAGGCAGCCTTAAATCTTAAATGACCTCAAGATGGCTTCGAGGTCCAGCAAAGGTTCCAGTGTCTTTGAACATAAGCGATATTTCCCCAAGACTACGTTGCCCCATCTAAGGAGAGAAAGCATTCTTCCTCGGAACTTGGGAATCCGTTGGCCGATCTTCCAGCATTTCCTACTTTGAATGGGCTGACTGCCTGGCTTCTGTCACATTCTTCCTTCAAGGGGAACACTTCCTGCGTTTATCCCTTTACCTTCCTGGCTCCAGTTTCCCCAGCTTTGGAATGTGAGGTCAATGGCTGTTTCTGTTCCTTGTCACAAGTTTCTTGGGGTGGATAAGAGTGGGAAGCATCAGTTCCCTGTCCCCTCCCCTCATCCATAATCTCTCCTCAGCCTCACGTGCATCAGCACCTGGAAGGCGACAAGGTGGGTGTGTTATACCTTTTCAGATATAGACCTCTTTTCAACCCAGTGCTTCTTAGCACTTGGTAGCAATTAGTAGAATCATTTTTAGCAGATTTGAAAACTTTCATGTCCCTAGTGCACTTTGGAAATCTGGAATACTTTGCTACTGTTAACTTTCTCCCTAGTTTTAATTAGCAGTATAGCAAAGCCACACAGGATCACATTCATGTCGCTCGATGACACTTGCTGATTTGAACCACATGAAGCTTGGCCTCCATGACAATTTTCAGGGACCACGTCACATATGACCACATGTAAGGCAGCCCCTGTTTGCTGTCCTCAAGTTCTGTGGCTCGGAAGTCTTCTGCACACGTTTCTATTGCTTGGGCCTGGTGAGCCAGATGGCTTTGTTTTCAAAAAAATGCTAAATAATAACACATATAAAAGCTTATGTAGCATACATGCATGTTCTAAAGGTCCAAACGACAGCACTAACAACACAACACAGGGACTGGCAAGATGGCTCAGTGGTTTAGAGCACTGGCTGCCCTTGCCCGGGTTCAATTCCCAGCATCCTTACGACTACTTACAACCATCTTTCACTCCAGTTCCAAGGGATCTGGGGCCATCTTTTGGCCTCTGAAGGCATCAGGCACACATGTGATGCACAAGCATACGTGCTGGCCAAAGACATATATAAACAAAGACAACCAACCAAATACATAAAAAAATCCTTATCCTTATATCCCAATGGCAAGGAATCAAAACATGACTGGTCTCTTCAAATCCTGTGTCTGGAGATGGCCTCCCGGTGTTTACCCATGACTGTCTCAGTGTTAGCACCGAACCTTCCAGGTCCCAGCAAACCCCTTGCCTTGTGCCATCGTGGAAGTCAGTCACTCTCCCTCCATCTCTTCCCCGTTCCCCGCGAGGGTTCCTCTGAGCCGCTGTAGGTTCCCCTGCTTTTGAACTTGTGTACGTGGGACCTCACACTATTCTGCCGATGATTTATTCCCCTGTCGTCATTTGTGGACTCTATCTTATTGATGTGTGTAATCACAGTTCACCCAGCCTCCCTAGTGACAAATTATCCGGCAGTACATACAGCAGCGTCTCCGCTCCTCGCTGTCACCAGACAGTGCAGCCTTTGTTACTGTGAGCGGTGGCACTCAGAGCAGTCTTGATGTCTCCTGGCACAAAGGGACAAGATAGTTTCTGGGCTGTTTGTGGCCTGTCAAGGGCCAGAACTCCATACACCGCTCTGGTCTTGTGAAACCCTGTGTGTGTGTGTGTGTGTGTGTGTGTGTGTGTGTGTGTGTGTGTGTGTGTGTGTGCCTGTTTGCTCCAACCCTGGATGCCAGAAGTTCCCGAGACTCGATTCTGTCACATCCTTCCTGTTCCCACTGGTTATGAACTAGCCAATTGTGTCGGATTGTGAGGTCAAACTCCCACCGTTCAGGAGACACAGTCACCATCCTGCATCAGGATAAAAACTGAGTGACCGTGAACATCCTGCTCTGTGTCCTTGCTTGCCCAGTTTGGATCCTTGTGCTTTAAACCGCCTCACTCAGTTACTTTCACTTTATTGTTTGTGCGACTCTGGAAATGCTCCCTTTTCCAACATTATTTACTTGAGACATATCATTAGAGGGTAAGACATGTATATCTTTCACCTTACCTACAAATACGAATATTTTTTATGAAAAAGTGATGTTACTGAAAACCATTTTTTTTTTTTTTTTTTTGCTGTGCTGTGGTGGCTCATGCCTTTAATCCCAGCCCTCAGAGGCAGAGGCAGGCAGATCTTGGAATTCAAAGTCAGCCTGGTCTACAGAGTGAGTTCCAAGACAGCCAGGGCTACATAGAAAAACTCTGTCTCAAAAAGCAAACAAACAACAAAACAGTGATGTTATAATTGGAGAAACAGCTCTCCTGTTCACTGCTCTACCAGAGACAGGAACTGGTGAAACAAAATGGATTGATTCCTTTCCAGTTTGAGCCAGAGAGAAAAATTCTTCGTTTCTCACAGTCTTGCCTGTAGCAAGGTTACAGTTTATGGAAAAGATGAGACAGAAGCCGAGGAATGCATGTGTGTAGCTGGGAGCAAAGTTATGCTAAGTGCTCAGTCTATGAGGTCAACCTTTTCCAGGGAGACAGTCGCTCCTCTACAGGAGAAGCTTTGGATTGTGTCCTCACCAGCAGCATGGGATTTCCTGGAGAGATTATAGCTTCAAATAGGACCCCTGTGCTAACTTCCATTATCAGCGATTCTTCTCTTTCCTTTCTTTCTTCTTTTCTTTCTTTCTTTCTTTCTTTCTTTCTTTCTTTCTTTCTTTCTTTCTTTCTTTCTTTCTTTCTTCTTTTTTTTTTGTTTTTCAAGACAGGGTTTCTCTCTGTAGTTTTGATGCCTGTCCTGGATCTCAATCTGTAGACCAGATTGGCCTCGAACTCACAGGGATCCGCCTGGCTCTGCCTCCCGAGTGCTGGGATTAAAGGCATGCGCCACCACTGCCCGGCTAAGCAGTTCTTGATAGAACCTGTTTCCCAGGCCTTGCTAAGCAGGTCTCACAGTGACTGAGGCCTCTGCAGCTGACAAGCACTATCATTTCTTTGTGAACTATGCCTAAATTTTCCTGACTGCTGTTGAGACTGAATTTCTTCAGAAATGGAATGGCCTTTTCTAATTACTCCTCCATGAAAGGCTTACCCATATCCTTTGTGCATCTTTCTAATGGGCCTTGTGGTGGTTTGAATGAGGACGTGCCCCACAGGCTCTGGCATTTGAACGCTGGGTCCCCCGTGGGTGGTGCTATTTGTGGAGGCTTAGGAGTTGTGGCCTTGCTGGAGAACATCCCTTACTGGGTGGGCTTTGAGATTTCGATGCCTCTCAACACTCCCAGTTCACTCCGTCGGCTTCTTGCTTGTGGTTCAGATGCTAGCGCGCCCCTTCTGCTCCAGCTGCCACGCCGACTGCTGGCTGCCATGTTCCCCTGCCAGGACAAACTCTTAGTACTCTGGAACCCGAGGCGAGTAGACCTCACTTCTCCAAGTTGTCTCGGCAATGGTGCTATATCACAAGACCAGAAAAGCTGACTAGGACAGGCCTCCTGTCTTTTTCTTGTAGATTTATAGCCCACTTTGCTTTGTTTTGGTCTAAACATAGGGCATTAACCTTGGGATTAAGTGCTGAGATTAGGTGTGTGCCACACTCAGCCTACTTTTTGGTTTTGTCAAGGTCAAATCAGGTTAAAATTGCCTTCAGAATCAAGGTGAAGGACTGAAAACCCAAAGAATTATGTCTAACTGTGAAAAATGTTTTTGTTTTCTATCAAGGAAGCCAGACAAGGGCCCATATATTCTGAACCTCCCCTTCCCCTTTGCATAGATTATCCAATCGCTCCAGATTGTGAAGGTGAGCTTTCACTGACGGGATGAAATGAAGTTAGCACCCATATCAGGAATAATAGGCAGATGCATTCTTGGTCACGTGTGCATGCTAGCCTAGGTTCTGCTGCCCACACCATTTTGCAGAAAGAAATGGCCTTGCTGAGTTACTTTATTTTTGTGTGCTCCTTTGTGCAACACCACAGTTTTCTTTCCCAACATATCTAAGACTTGGGCAAATGAAAAGCCAGGGCATTGAGCTTAAAGGTGGGCCCTTTAGTCTTGTTTACCTGCCAACTGTTAATGTCATGCATTTAGACAAGAGAGCTGCTAGCTTCATCTTTAGTGGGTCTCAGAAGTGGAATCCTAGACCTGCAGGACCAACTCTAGCTGGAAACTCATTCTCGTGCAAACGGGCAAACCCCACAGAGATCTAGCTCTAGAGACTTGCAATTTTATTTTAACCTTCTGCAATTCTGGTGCAGTCAAGTTCTAGAACACCGTCTCATGCAGGAGGAACACTGATTGACCTGCCGTTCTGCAGGTAGCTCGCTCCCCTTTCCCTACAAATATGTAGCACAAGTGGTGGTTTAAAAGATATTTGGGTCCCTTGATACTGAATTTTTCTTGATCCAGCTCAGAATGCTGAGTTCTTCAGCATTATGGGGCATTCTGAGAACAGCTTGGATGTGAGCAGAACATTCCCCCTGCCAGAAGGAGCCATCAACAAGAGGCCAAAAGATTGTGAGGGCTAAAGTTATGTTTTAAGTTTAAATTACTGTCCTTAAGAGATCTGTAAAACAAAAATGCCTCTAACCTGTAAGACCCACTTGCCCAGGGACAGATAAACCTGTAAGCCCCACTTGTTCAAGGACAGACAACTTCCCGGAATTCTGGGGACTGTTGTTCATTTAAGATAGCAAGCCATGTGTTTTCACTTTTGTAAGCAAGTTTGATTACTCCAACTGTACAGGATGTGCTCGATCACATGTAGGCATGGAGGTACATAGGCAGGAAGTACATCAGGATGTATGCTTGCCCGCATTGGAGAAAGTCAGGAAGTATGTAGCCTTGTGGGTTTTCCTTTATAAGCACCTGACTAACATAATTTGCGGCCATTCTCTTGGGTATGGGTATTGGGAGTCTTGGGTATGGACCTGGCCAGTGTTCATCATCTTGGTTTAAATTTGGCTCAAAAATTGTGGTAGTGGTCTTATTCTCACCCAGTGGGGTTAACAAGACCTCCTGAATATCTGTGGAAGTGTTTTCAAGGATGGTGTCCACAATGTTTTCCTGAAGCCCATGGGTTAAGAGTTCCTCTGCTTGTGGTCTGCAAGAGAAGGACCTGTTTCCTCCCACCCTAGCAAGGATGGAGAAACCATCCTCTGCAAGCTTTTCCCATCAGGTGTCCATGTCAGCAAGGACCAGAATCCTGCCACCTGCTGCAGGGCATGTCTCACCAACACTTGGTTCCCTTCCCTGGATTCTCTCTCTTTGGAACCTTGAAGGAAGCAGCTGGAGCATCTCTGGTACTCAGGGCTCTGCCTGCGTTCACCAGTTCTTGTGCAGCCACAGAAGTCTGCTTGGATTTCCAGGCTGGGCATTGCTTACCGGGACTTGCAGGCAGGACAGAAGGACACGGAAAACCGAGAGGAGGACATGGAAAAGAAAAGAGCCCCTCATCCCGCAGTGGCCAAAGTCTCTGACAACGAACTGGCCAGAATTCCAGAACAATTAACAAAATTTTCTGTGAAGGTTTTCTCCATAGAGGTATTACTCCTTTTATACAGAGATATTTCAAATATGGATGTTAAACAGGCCTAGGTGTATTTAACCTTCAAACTGGCCTTTCTCCTTCCCACCTGTGAACCTGCAGTTTTCTAGGAATCTCACAAAAACCCACATTTATAATAAAAGACATGTCTTGTATTCCTTGTGCAACCCCTATGACCCATGGTTTTGTCTAATCAGATTGCAATTTGTTACAAGGTACCTCTGGAGTTATGCTATAATCTCATTTATCATAAAAGGGGGAAAAAGTAGGGGCTGGAGAGACAGCTCTTGCAGAGGGCATGAGTTCAATTCTCAGGTGACTCACAACTGCCTGTAACTCCAGCTCCAGGGGATCTGAGACTCTCTTCTGGCCCCTGTAGGCAAAATTATACACACACACACACACACACACACACACACACACACACACACACACCAACCACAGTGTATCCCACCGCACATTGCACACGAATAAAAATTAAATAAACTTTTAGAAGTCAAAGGGAAAAAAGGAGATGGAGTTGTGTCCCTTAAAAACCCCTTGGACAGTGTGACCTCAGAAGCTGCCAATTGAACACATGGCTGCTCTCTTAAGCACAGCTTTCTTTTGAGAAGTCCCCCCCCCACCCCGTGTGTACTATCTTTTGCATAAGTACCTCTTTCTTTTCCCCTAATACTTGTGCTTAACTCTTTCTAGTAAACTCCAGTTCTGCTCCATGCTAACTTGTCTGACTTAGTCACTGTTCTATTGCTGTGAAGAGACCCATGACCAAGGCAACTTACAGGAGAAAACATTTAACTGAGGACTTGTTTACAGTTTCAGAAGGTCAGTCCATGAACATCATGGCAGGAAGTGTGGTAGCAGGCAGGCAGGCATGGTGCTGGAGCAGGAGCTAAGATCTTACATCGTGTTCTGAAGGCAGGAGGCAGACAGAGGGAGACTGGGCCTGGAATGGGCTTTGGAAACCTCAAGTCCTAGCCCCAGTAACACACGTCCTCCAACAAGGCCACACCTCCTAATCCTTCCCAAACAGTCCATCAACTGGGAACAAAACAAATGCATGAGCCTATGGGGGCCATTCTCATTCAAACCACCGTATAGTCCTAAAGTTCTTTTCTGTGATGAAGTCAAGAGTCTTAGATTCACCTGAGTAGAGACTTCATTTTGCTGCAGACTGTAGCATGGAGGTATGTCTCTGGTCCATGCCGAATTGCCTCTGACAAAGTGGACAGAGTGACTTCTGGGGTGGCAGCTGTGTGATGTGGAGGGATGGAGCAGTGCACGTGGGGCATGAAGACGAGGCACTGTTTTGTCATCTGCTCTCAGCACTTTCTGGAGCATTACCTGTAGTTTAAAATGACTCTTCTCTTTTATAATCACTCCCCTCACATACAGTAGCTGTGAGGTTTGGGAGCCAATTTACCCACACATCTCCCTGACCCCGGCAAAGGAGGCCGAGAACGACACAACTCAAGGTGGAACCCGCCAGCTCCTGGTCCCAGGAATCTGGACTGAGGCAAGTGCCACTGCTTGTGTATGTAGTGGCCATGCCCCTCAGTTTACAGACAGGAGCAGGGGGAGTCTGCGTGAGATATGGCAGATGCATTGACAACCTTCTTGGTCCTTTCCAAAGCCCTTTTGGGTCCTGTGAGGTAGTCTCTTGTGCCAGTTTATTTTATTTTATTTTTTCTGTCTTTACTGAGTTGTTTCTCTTTTTCCTTCTGATTCTTCATCAAGTTGTATTGTGCTACTTAGAACTAAACAGAGGATCCACAAGTATAGGATTAATCTGCCGGGAGGATTATTGGGCAGAGTTGGGTCTCAGGCACATGGAATAAAACAGGTGCTGCCCACCCCCACCCTGCTGCCCTCTGGACAATGAGGGTATGGTGGTGACTGGACACAGAAGTTGCTCCTATGTTCACCCGCAGGGACACAGCATCGCCGTCATTTAGCAATCTATGTCCTTTCTCCACTTTATTAGCTCAATACACTTGAGAGGGGGAAAAAAATCATGAACCCCCCCCCCCCCCCATCTCTCCTGTCCCCTTCCTCCGCTTTTGAAGGCACCACTGCGGCTGCTGACAGACGCGTCTGTGTGTAAAATGTGCTTTGTCCTCTGGGAGGAAACAAAGAATTAGCCCGAGAGCAGCTGGCTGCGTGTGCTGACAGGACAGGAAGGGCTCGCCACCAGCCACTCTTCCACCCTACCTCAGCCGAGTCCCCGCATCTCCCCCTTTGTGTAGATCACGGCAGCCCGGTTGACACGGTCCGTACACACGGTCTCCATCTCTGTTAAATCGGGCAGACTCTGATGCTCTACGTGAGCCTGACTCAGAAACTCTACCTGGATGTGTAAGTATTCCTAAGGTTTTGCCTTTGACAAGGACACAGGTCACCCCAGGTTCCAAAATTCATCCCAAAGAATTATCTTTGTTGTATGTATTGGGGGATTTTGGAGAATAGGAGCAAGGAGAGGCAGGGAGTCGCCGGTGATCTTGTTGTATGTCTGACATCGTGTCCTAAATCTGCTACTTACTAAACTATGTGGTTCTGGGCAAATGATTGTCTCCTTGGAGAGTCTCTGTTTTCTGCACAGCTGGGATAATGAATGACTACCTCACGTGTAAACAGATCGAGACTGTCCATTCAATTGAATGACTGGAGGAGGTTTTAAAGAATCAAGGTGCCAGGAAGCACCCAGATCAATTAAATTAAAATTTCTGGGTGTGGGAGCCAGCCATCAGTTTTAATTTTCCTGTGTTCACAGTGTTCAGCCTGACATGAGACAGCGAGGCAGTATTTCTAATAATCATTCAATGTGTAACAGCTGCTTTTAGGAATATAACCAAAAACTGACCAAGAATTAATAGACTTAATAGACTATTAAGAGCCCAATTCATTTCCTTTTGAATGCATTCATCCAACCATATCTGAGCCTTCCCTGTGTGCCAGATTCTGTGCCAAAGTGTCCTTTTCCAATTCAGAGTAAAAAGCTCATACTCCTTTCAAGAGGAAATTTAAAGACTGAAGAGATACAGCTCATTTTTAAAGTGCTTGACATGTGTCCCAGTTAGCTTTACTTGTCAACTCGACACAACCTAGAGTCACCTGAGAAGGGAATCTCAATTGAGAGCTTGCCCAGATTGAATTCGCTTATGGGCATTGGGATTATCTTGATTGTTAATTGATGAAGGAAGGTTCAGCCCATTGTGGGTGGCACCACCCTGGGCAAGTGCCTCTGAGCCATATAGGAAAGATAGCAGAGTATGAGCTGGAGTGAGCCAGCAAGTACTGTGGAATATTATTTTGAAGCATGAGTCAGATATTAGGGGTGAAAGCTGAAAGATCAGAGAAGCAGAGCAGCAGCCACTAGAAACTTCTTACCTCTAGGAATGCTCAGACCCAATGGGTCTAACCTGTTTCTATGAATCCTCAGACTGAATGGGCCAGAGAACCTGTCTCCACCCACCTTACTTATATTCCTGTCTCTATCTCCCAGTTGTGCTGGGATTAAAAGCATGAACCTCTACTGCCCAGCTCTGTTTCTCTTTTAGACTGGTTCAATCTTGTATATTCCAGGGTGGCCTTGAGCTCCTGATCTTCCTGCTTCCTCCTCCCAAATGCTGGGACAGCCTGGCCTCTATGGTTAACTAGTGGCTAGCTCTGCCCTCTGATCTCCAATCAAGCTTTATTTGTCAGAACACAAACAAAATATCATACAACATTGTTTTAACTGGGCAAAGATGTGTTACATTTGTTCATGCTGCAGAATATTACTTTAACTGTGAAAAAGTGTGTTACGTTTGTTTATGGTGCATTTGTTTAATTATATAAAGAGGTGTTGCATTTGTTTCACCTGGCCTGCCTAAGGCACCTGATTGGTCTAATAAAGAGCTGAATGGTCAAGAGCTGGGCAGAGGAAGGATAGATGGGGCTGGCGGACAGAGAGAACAAGTAGGAGGAGAAATCTAGGCTCGAGAGAGAGAGGAAGAAGGAACGAGAGAAGGAGGAGGAGGAAATGACGGAGACTCCCTGGGGCCAGAAGCCAGGCAGCAGTCAGTCAGCCAGAGACAGCAAGATAGTAAGAAAAGGTAAGAAAGCCCGAGGCAAAAGGTAGATAAAGAGAAACGGGTTAATCTAAGTTAAAAGAGCTAGCCAGAAACGTGTCTAAGATAGGCAGAGCATTCAAAACTAGTAAGTCTCTGTGTCATGATTTGGGAGCTGGTTGCTGACCCAAAAGAAAAAGCCTGGTACAAGCAAGCAGCACTCCTCTGTGGTTTCTGCTGCTGTTCCTTGGCTGTGAGTGAGTTCCTGGGTCAGACATAATGCTGTGTGGAATACCAACATGTCTGCCTTCAAGTTCCTACTTTGAATGCCTGCCCTGACTTTCCACAATGATAGACTATAAATTATAAGTTGAAATAAGCTCCTTTCCCCTCTAAATTGCTTTTGGTCAGAGTGTTTCATTATAACAGTAGAAATGTGACTAGAACACTATGCCACACAAGGACCTGAACTTATGCCCAGAATCCATGTGAAAAACCAGTGTGGTACCATCTACTTGTAATCCAGACACTGGAGGGAAGACAGATCGATCCCTAGGGCTCATTGGCCAGCTAGGCTAGCCTACTTGGTGAGTTCCTGGCCAATGAGAGGCACTGTCTCAAAAAAAAAACAATCATAAAAAATCCCCAAAAACCCAAGGTGGGCATGAGTCCTGAGGAACGACACCCCAGGTGGGTTGTCCTTTGGCCTCCACATGCACACACACACACACACACACACACACACACACACACACATATATATACAAATGTCCATCCCCACAAACACACAGGAGAACGACTATAGTGGTTGCTAAAGTGCTGGCAAGTTCTGTAAAGCCCCCGTTAGGGATCTAGTATGAACCGCTATCATGAGCTGACTTGTAGGGTAGCCCTGCTTGGAAGCAAGGAACCCAGTGGCTCTGTCTACACCTCTGGGTCATCAGAAGGCAGTGTGCAAGGCTTAGATTTGCATGCTTTCTCATTGGGCTGTGAAACTTTCTGTAGGAGTTAGGAAGACATCATTTAATGCTCTAAATATCTTACCTATGGTGCTGGCTCTTCCAGGCCCAGACTGTGCCACTGGATAAAGCTGTCAACTTTCTGAACAGGTACCTTAGTACATGTGTGCCTACACACACACACACACACACACACACACACACACACACACACACACACAAAAGTAAATAGGATTGAAAGATAAAAATGGCCTAAATAAGTGTTCCATGTTTTATTGACTCACATTTCCAGCTGCACAGATAGGTTATAGTTTTTGTTTTAACATCTGGTTGAGGTTTGGACTCTTTAGAAATGATAAGTTTGAGCTTCAGACTTCAGAGTAGGGGCTACCCATCTTCCATTTGTTACCCAGTACCCTAGATGTTACTGTTGTCCAAAAGGGCAGAGTTCTGAAATGTTCCTATTTCTATCACTCCAGAAAGAATAGTACTGTTTGCCACTTTGTTAGGGTTTCTATTGCTGTGAAGAGACACGATGACCACAGCAACTCTTAGAAAGGAAAGCATTTAATTGGGGCTGGCTTACAGAGATTCAGTCCATTATCATGATGATGGGGCATGGTAGCATGCAGGCAGACATGGTGCTGGAGAAGTAGCTGAGAGTCCTACATCTTGCAGGCAACAGGAAGTGGTCTGAGACACTGGGCAGTATCTTGATCATATGTGAGACCTCAAGGTCCGCCTCCACAGTGACACATTCCTCCAACAAAGCCACACCTCCTAGTAGTGCCACTCCCTTTGGGGGTCATTTTCTTTCAAACCACCACAGCCACCATACATTGAATGGTGCTGAACTTAAAGAAAAACCATTGGCCAGTTACATGAATGGGCTCATTTTCAAATTTACTTGTTTAGCATTTATTTATCAAGTCTGATATTGTACCACGTGCCATGCTGAGTATTAGAGATATAAGGATAAATAAAATACAACCTCTGCCTGTGTTAGCTCTTGATGCATAACAAATACCTCAAAGTTGGTGGCTTAAAAAGGAAACTATTTAGTGAGCAGTGCTCTGGGTCAGTAATTTGGACTGTGTTCAACAGATCACTTTTCTGGTTTTGGCTGAGCCTTATTGGGATCTGTGGCCAGCTTTCCTCTGGGGCCACTTAGGGTCAGCTTGGGTGGCTCAAGTCTGACCCACATTCTCTCTTCTCTAGTGAGTCATCTTGGCTCATTTATGTATAGTCAGGCTGATTCTAAGAGAAGTGGAAACAGCTCTCCTGGGCTCTGCACTGACGGGATAGAACAAGGCGCCATTATAGGTAGTCTACAGTCAAAGCAGGTACAAGGTCAGCCCAGTTTCCAGCGAGAGGTGGATGTAGGTAGAGTTTTCCTGCCTGGCCCACAATCAGGGCAAATCTCTCTCACCTGCCAGTCCCACAGCCGTCAGACCCGACCAAGTAAACACAGAGACTTGTATTGGTTTCAAACTGTATGGCCATGGCAGGCTTCTTGCTAACTATTCTTTCAGCTTAAATTAATCCATTTTTATAAATCTATACCTTGCCACATGGCTCGTGGCTTACCGGCATCTTCACATGCTGTTTCTCATCGTGGTGGCTGGCATTGTCTCTCTGACTCAGCCTTCCACTTCCCAGCTTTATTCTCCTTGTCCCTCCTACACTTCCTGCCTAGCCAATGGCCAATCAGTGTTTTATTTATTGACTAATTAGCAACACATTTGACATACAGAACATCCCACAGCACTTCCCTTTTTTTTTTTTTTTTTCAAAAAGGAAGGTTTTAACCTTAAAGTAAAATTACATATAATTTGGGAATTTGGGCGTAGCTTCTCTTACTACTTCCTGCTGGAGGGGGGCGCTGTATCTTATGGGGAAACAAAGAAAATTTTAGGATTATGGAATAGTCCATGAGGCTGTATCGTCTGAGCCAGTTGCCTTGAAACCATTCTGGATGTTGGATCATCTGGGCCATGGTGTCATAGGAGACCTTTCAGGGGGTCTTGGCTGGTCAAACCTGATGTGTCTTAATCTGGAACAAATCCATAGCCTCTGGATTTCTGTGGGAACAAAAGCAGAGACTCTTTTCCAAAGCAACATATCCTTATATCCAAATTTTGAAGTCAAGGTATCCTTAAAATATGCATATTGGTTTAACTCAGCATCTTTTACGATCAAATGTTTTTCTGTAGTTAAAAATCCCAAAGACAACACAATCCAGATTCTCTGTGTAATATTCATCTTTACATAGCTTATTTTCTATATTAATTTTACTGTCTCTTTAAAGACTTTATTTTTTAAAACTATGTATTTGTTTCTATAACTGTATATATCACCTTTTTTGTCTCTTTCAAGCCTACGTATATTTTACACACATTGTAAACTATTACATCTGAATCTGTCTTATTGTGAATCTATTGCCTTAAACTGCAGCAGCTGTGGCTGCTGGCTCCACCCACCTCAGCTTCCCAACATGGCCATGGTTTACCGCCAGCTCTGGGAGCTATCGGGGGTCTATGCTTTTAGCCAAGCAGCGTGTAGCCCAGAAACCTCCCCTTTTGCTCTGCACCAGCAAAGGCTAAATCCACCATGCAGCTCAAAGTGCCACTTGCAAAGGCCTCATTCCCACCATAGGCAGGTCGAGGACGCACGCTAGGAACCCACCAGTAGCTCAAACCAGCAGCTGCCGCTCATTTGAGAGAGACAATTAGGAACTGTTTTTAGCTCCGTTTTAGAATCTTTTCTCAGGTTTTTAGGTGGAAACTCTTGCCACCACGTTGGACGCCATTTGTAGGTAGAGTTTTCCTGCCTGGCCCACAATCAGGGCAAATCTCTCTCACCTGCCAGTCCCACAGCCGTCAGACCCGACCAAGTAAACACAGAGACTTGTATTGGTTTCAAACTGTATGGCCATGGCAGGCTTCTTGCTAACTATTCTTTCAGCTTAAATTAATCCATTTTTATAAATCTATACCTTGCCACATGGCTCGTGGCTTACCGGCATCTTCACATGCTGTTTCTCATCGTGGTGGCTGGCATTGTCTCTCTGACTCAGCCTTCCACTTCCCAGCTTTATTCTCCTTGTCCCTCCTACACTTCCTGCCTAGCCAATGGCCAATCAGTGTTTTATTTATTGACTAATTAGCAACACATTTGACATACAGAACATCCCACAGCAGGTGGACCCCTTTTTCACCTCGTCTTAAAAAAAAATTAATGTATCTTTAGACAAATTTTCACTATACAGTAACACACGCTAACCTGAACTGGCAACTCTCTTGCCCCTTATTTCCTGAGTGCTGGGAGTACAGGCAGGCATGCATCATCATGCCCAGCTGAATGCCTGCGGATACTCATCGCTGAGGTATTTGAAGTTGGTAGGGGAACAATGATGGCTGACCACAGATGGTTTATTTTCTTGATGTTTGGAGCTCATGGCTGGTCAGAAAGACTAGAACTGTACCAAGTATTTTTAAGAAGTACCTTTCCATTTTCCCTGCTTCCGTCTTTCCCTCCTTCCCTCCTCTCTCCCTTATTCCTCTCTCCCTTCGCTTCCTTTCTCTTCCTTCCTCCCTCATTCCTTTTCTCTCGTTCTCTCTGCTTCCCTCCCTCTCTCTATCTTTATCTCAGTAACATTTGACATTTTATATCATTGAATTCTAGCAAACTAGTAATAAAACACCTTCTACAATAATGACATTGGACATTTAAATTTTAATGTATAATAAGAGTAATGCATGAACCATCACCACCACTAAGCTGCTGGTCATATCTCCAGCCATTTTTTAATACCATATCTACACTGTAATAACTTCAAATTGTACCTGCATTTTATTAATATAAGCCCTTATAGTCTGGATCTGAAATATTTCTGTGATGGTTAGTTTTTGTCAACTTGACACAATCTAGAGTCACCTGGGAAGAGAGGACCTCAGCTGAGAATTGCTTTCATCAGCTTGGCCCATGGACAAGTTTGTGGGCTATTTTCTTGATTCATGATTGACGTGGGAGGGCCCAGCCCACTGTGGGCGGTCCCTCACCCGGGTGGGTAGTCCGGATTGTATTAGCAAGTCAGCTGAATATGAACCTGGGAGCAAGCCAGGAAGCAGTGTACCTCCTGTGATCTCTGTTTAAGTTCCTGCCTCCTTTCCTGGTTTCCCTCCTTGGTGGCCCTGTATCCTGTAAGCTGAAATAAACACTTTCCTTTTTCAAGTTACTTTTGGTCAGTGTTTTATCACAACAACAGAAAGTAAACAACACAATCCCCTAAACAAGCTCATGAATTGAAGGCTCTGTTTAGGGGTGATTGGTTAGGAGGGCACTAATCTCATGGATGGCTTAATCTGTTGGCTTCATGGCTGAAAGAGCTTGGAGGAGGTGGGGCCTGGTTGGAGGAAGTAGGCCAATGGACGAGGGGTGATACCGCGGGGTCTATCCTGTCCTCCAGCCCCCTTCTCTGGTTTTCTCTGCTTCCCAGCATCTCTACTATGCATTCTTTCTCCATCATGAGGTTCTTCCTGCCCCACACCTCAGGCCCACAGTGATGGTAACTGGTGGTAATGGACAGACATCTCCGATGCAGTGAGCTGTAACAAGTCCGGCCTCCTTCCATTTGCTCTTTTCTCACGGTGAGGAAAAATTGGCACAAGCACCCGCGCACGGATATCTCTTTCCTCAGCTGGAAACAGAAGCCATCTTGTCAGGACGCCCGGGATGGAATCACGGAGAGCGGCAACAAAACCGCAGCCGTAAAACAGATCACCAAAGAGAGGTGTTCCGTGTCTGTCAGAGAACGAGCTCCCGAGGAAGCAGGCCCCGCATTCCAAACACAGCTAATCAAGTGGGGTTCAGGCACACTTGTCCATGCCTCTTCCTCCAGGTGCGGGACAGGAGGTAGAAAACCTTAGGCAGCTGCATCTTTAGCCTCCCAGGGCCTTAGGGCCACCGGGGTGGTTTGCGATGTTGTTTTATCGGGCTGTGCATCTGGCCTCTATGGCTAATTCTCCTAGATGTTTTTGAAGATGTAGTTAGGAAGGATCACTCTCTGAGGATCAATGTCTCATCTGAAGGAAGGTTTCAGTCTTAAAGACAAGGCTTTAACAAAAAAGAAAAAAAAAAAAAAAAAAGAAAAAATCAGGGAGTCTGGTATTGGTGAAATTATTATGGCCACTCCACGTAGTTAAAAGGGAGGTTTATTTTGTGGGGTAACTTACAAGTGAATGGATAGTTTACAGAGTCTGGAAAAGGCATAGCGCAGTCTGGCGGTGTTCTCTGGAGAACTCTGCTCGGTCTACCTCCAGAGTCCAGGGTCCAGGAACCAAGAGAGGTGGCGCATCCAGATCTCAGGTCTTCAGGGTCCTCTCTTGGCCCCGCCTTGTGGGCATGTCAGTTACCGAAGCCTCAGTGTGGGTTGGAACTTCCGGATCAAAGCTGGAATGGCTACCCACTACAGTCTGGGGTTGTAGCTCAGCTTGTAGAGTACTTGTCTGCTGTGGGATGTTCTGTATGGCAAATGTGTTGCTCTGATTGGTCAATAAATAAAACACTGATTGGCCATTGACTAGGCAGGAAGTGTAGGCGGGACAAGGAGGAGAATAAAGCTGGGAAGTGGAAGGCTGAGTCAGAGAGACACTGCCAGCCGCCACGATGAGAAACAGCATGTGAAGATGCCGGTAAGCCACCAGCCATGTGGCAAGGTATAGATTTATAGAAATGGATTAATTTAAGCTATAAGAACAGTTAGCAAGAAGCCTGCCACGGCCATACAGTTTGTAAGCAATATAAGTCTCTGTGTTTACTTGGTCAGGTCTGAGCTGCTGTGGGACTGGTGGGTGACAGAGATTTGTCCTGACTGTGGGCCAGGCAGGAAAACTTTAGCTACAAATGACGTCCAACGTGGTGGCAAGAGTTTCCACCTAGAAACTGAGAAAAAAGATTCTAAAATGGAGCTAAAAACAGTTCCTAATTGTCTCTCTCAAATAAGCAGCAGCTGCTGGTTTGAGCTACTGGTGGGTTCCTAGCGTGTGCACTCGACCTGCTGCCTGTATGGCGGGAATGAGGCCTCTGCAAGTGGCACATTAAGCTGCATGGTGGATTTAGCCTTTGCTAGTACAAAACAAAAAAAAAAAAAAAGAGGTTTCTGGGCTACACGCTGCTTGGATAAAAGCATAGACCTATGATAGCTCCCAGAGCTGGCGGTAAACCACCGCCATGTTGGGAAGCTGAGGTGGGCAGAGCCAGCAGCCACAGCTGCTGCAGTTTAAAGCAATAGATTCACAATAAGACAGATTCAGATGTAATAGTTTACAATGTGTGTAAAATATACGTAGGCTTGAAAGAGACAAAAAAGGTGATATATACAGTTATAGAAACAAATACATAGTTTTAAAAAATAAAGTCTTTAAAGAGACAGTAAAATTAATATAGAAAATAAGCTATGTAAAGATGAATATTACACAGAGAATCTGGATTGTGTTGTCTTTGGGATTTTTAACTACAGAAAAACATTTGATCGTAAAAGATGCTGAGTTAAACCAATATGCATATTTTAAGGATACCTTGACTTCAAAATTTGGATATAAGGATATGTTGCTTTGGAAAAGAGTCTCTGCTTTTGTTCCCACAGAAATCCAGAGGCTATGGATTTGTTCCAGATTAAGATACATCAGGTTTGACCAGCCAAGACCCCCTGAAAGGTCTCCGATGACACCATGGCCCAGATGATGCAACATCCAGAATGGTTTGAAGGCAATTGGCTCAGACAATACAGCCTCACGGACTATTCCATAATCCTAAAATGTTCTTTGTGTCCACATAAGATACAGCGCCCCCCTCCAGCAGGAAGTAGTAAGAGAAGCTATGCCCAAATTCCCAAATTATATGTAATTTTACTTTGTTAAGGTTAAAACCTTCCTTTTTGAAAAGTTTAAAAAAAAAGGGGAAGTGCTGTGGGATGTTCTGTATGGCAAATGTGTTGCTGATTGGTCAATAAATAAAACACTGATTGGCCATTGACTAGGCAGGAAGTGTAGGCGGGACAAGGAGGAGAATAAAGCTGGGAAGTGGAAGGCTGAGTCAGAGAGACACTGCCAGCCGCCACGATGAGAAACAGCATGTGAAGTTGCCGGTAAGCCACCAGCCATGTGGCAAGGTATAGATTTATAGAAATGGATTAATTTAAGCTATAAGAACAGTTAGCAAGAAGCCTGCCATGGCCATACAGTTTCTAACCAATATAAGTCTCTGTGTTTACTTGGTCGGGTTTGAGCTGCTGTGGGATTGGCGGGTGACAGAGATTTGTCCTGACTGTGGGCCAGGCAGGAAAACTTTAGCTACACTTGTCCATTGTGCTTGTAGCAGCAGGCTTGAGCCCCAGCACCGGGCATGGTAGTACACACCTGTGATCCCAGCACTCAGAGATTACAGAGGGAATGAGGTTGAGTGAGGCTGAGGCCACTATGGGATGCAGGTGAGCCCTATACCAAACTAAAAAGGGAGGGGGGGGAGAGAGAGAGACAGAGAGAGAGAGAGACAGACAGAGAGAGAGAGAGAGAGAGAGAGAGAGAGAGAGAGAGAGAGAGAGAGAGAGAGAGGAGAGGTTGGGACACTTCATTTTACCAGCTGGACAGAGCCGATTCTCAGCCAAATGAATTTTCTCATGTTGTGCCCAGATCACAACCCCCAGAGAGACCACCGAAGATGAGCTTGCCGGAATGCAAAAGCAAGGCTTTATTGGGGAGCAATTCAAGCCTAGGTAGGGGACCCTGTCAACTCCATCCAACACAGTGGAGGCTGGAGGAGGTGCCCGCCCCTCTGCAAGCTCAGTGTTTAAAGGCAAAAACCACAGGGTTACATCAGTTAGGGGTGCTAGTACGGGTACAGTTCTGATTGACTCGCTTCTAGGGACTTTACAGAACCCTTATCTTTACCTTACCGCTAGGTGGGTGGTTGCCCGTCACCGTTTCTCATTGGCTGCCCTCAGGTGGGGACACTCTGTGGTTAAACAATCACCATGGAGACCAGGATCGGGACATTGCATGGTCACACAGCCACCATCATGTGACTAACTTGATATCAGCAGTTCTGAGAATTCGAAACTCAGGCCTGTTTCAAACTGGGGCTAGGGGCTTGCTTAAAATGGAGGTGCTTTGGTTCTTCACTCACACGACCAAACTTACCAGAAAACCTGATATATAACAACAGGAACTCCGTGCCATGGACCTTTCAGAACACCCAGCTGACACACAGTGGAGCAATGGCAGCCATGGTTGTGAATGGACAGGCACACAGGGCTGTGTTGGAATTTTCGCACAGACTGTAGAGTTTCAAAACAACAGAGACTCTGAGGCCACCTAGCCAAACCCCTTCACTTTTTTTTTTTTTGTCTTTCGAGACAGGGTTTCTCCATGTAGTTTTGGTGCCTGTCCTGAATCTCGTTCTGTAGACCAGGCTGGCCTCAAACTCACAGAGCTCTGCCTGGCTGTGCCTCCCGAGTGCTGGGATTAAAGGTGTGCACCACCACTGCCCGGCTACCCCTTCACTTTTAAAGAAAGACAGTGAAGTGGTGTTTTTTCTAAATCCGAGGAGATGTGACTCCAACCCAAATTTTTTTTTTTTTTTTTTTTTTGAGACAGGGTTTCTCTGTGTAGCTTTGCACTTTTCCTGGAACTCGCTTTGTAGACCAGGCTGGCCTCGAACTCACAGAGATTCGCCTGCTTCTGCCTCCCGAGTGCTGGGATTAAAGGCATGTGTCACCACTGCCTGGCTCCAACTCAAATCTTTCAATGCCTTCATGTTGCTAGTTTTCTCCTGAAATTCAGAGTGATACAGCACTCAGCCTGGCCGAGGACCTTTATGTGTGCCTGTGTCATGAGGCAGCACCAGGTGCGAATCTGACACACGTGAACTGCACAGATGAGTGGGGCCCATTCTGTGTCTGAACATGCATGCTTTGTGCATTGATCATGCCCATCTCCTCCTCTCCTTCCCCGGGGCCTTTCTCCTGTTTCCACTTACCCCAGTTACCTTCCTGTTCCTAAAAGCCCCTCTTCATTTCCTTCTTCCTTCCTTCCTTCCTTCCTTCCTTCCTTCCTTCCTTCCTTCCTTCCTCTCTCTCTCTCTCTCTCTCTCTCTCTCTCTCTCTCTCTCTCTCTCTCTCTCTCTCTCTCTCTTTCTTCCTTTCTTCCTTCAAGACAGGGATTCTCTGTTTAGTCCTTGCTGTCCTAGAACTCACTCTTGTAAACCAGGCTGGCCTCGAACTCATGACTGCTGGGATTAAAGGGGTGTGCCACCACCGCCTTTGTCCCTCTTAATTTCTTTCTGCTCCCTTTCCCTTCCTTGTCTCAGGCTGTTTCATTTCTGTACATGACTGAGAACATGTGATACTTCCTGGGTTTGCCTCATTACTGAACATAATGCTCTCCAGCTGCATCCATGTTGTTGTAAGTGACATGATTTAATTCTTTTTCATGGCCACGTACTATTCTACTGTATACTACATTGTTATCCATTCATTGCTATGGGGCATCGGGGTGGATTGGTGCTCTCTTTTGGCTTAGTGGACCTTTCTGACACTGCGTTGGAGGCAGGGGACCTGGGGCCTGATTCTCAGGAGAAAGTCTATGGGCAGGATGAGGCAGTGACAGAGACACCTATGGTGAGGGGACTTCATGCTGCATGCACTCTGAACTGTGTGCGGGGTGTGTGTGTGTGTGTGTGTGTGTGTGTGTGTGTGTGTGTGTGTGTGATTATCCAGCCTCTTGTTCTGGGATCGGAGGCCAGAAAGACCACCTTGTGAGACCTTCCTGCTTTCTCAGTCTGCCCCCTGATGGCCAATGCCACTGTCTCCACCTGTTCCTCAGTGTAGACATGGTTAATCTGCTATAGCCATTCCTGCAGAGCCAAACTCAGACCTCAAGCCATCTGTGTGGGCAGCCACCTTGGGCATACAGTCACTGTGAGAGAGGAGACATGTTTTCAATCTTGCTTCTGAGTGAACTTGTCTGAAAGCGATTCTAGCAGTTCAGTTGGCTCCTGTCTGAACTCCATCCAGCATTTAGGAGGCTGAAGCAGGACTAAGCTAAAGAGTGAGTTCTGGGCCAGACTGGAATGGGTTGCTGCTGAAGATCCTGTCTCAAAGCAAAAACAATGAAAAAGCAATTGTAAAATCTGTGTGCCATGCTCATATTGTGGAGGGCGTGAGCACAGCGTCAGGGCTCAGGGCTGCCCTACCCAGGTGGGCCATGCCAGCTGCTGGAGAGCGTAGGACTCTCCTTTTCCATTCTATTTCCCATCTATGTGTTCTTGTGTGTCAGTTTCCCACCACTGTGACAAAGTACCTGAGGGAAAAATCCCTTTAAAGGAGGAAACGGTTTGTTTTGGCTCAGAAAGATCAGTGCATGCACATTTGGCCCCGTTGTTTCTGGACTGTGGTGAGGCAGAAGGTCATGGTGATGCAAAACTGCTCACTCATGGTAGACAGAGAGGGGAGAAAGATGGGGGAGAGGGATGGGGTGAGAGAGAGAAAAAGGGGGAGGGATGAATGGAAGATATATTCTTCCACATCAAGTCCCCAGTGGCCTATTTCCTACAGCCGCCGCCTCCTGAAACTTCCACTCCCTTCCCATAATGCCATCACATTATAAGACTATCAGTGCGGTCATCCCTCAATGACGTCAGAGACCTCCTGATCTGGCCCATCCAAAAGCCCTGCCTCTGAACACAGCTGCATTGGGAACTAGGCCTTCAGTACATGAGCTTTAGGGGAGCATTTAGAATTCAAGCTCTAGCTGTGTGTGTGTGTGTGTGTGTGTGTGTGTGTGTGTGTGTGTGTGTGTGTGCATGCACGCATGTGTATATGTGAGTGTGACAATGACCCAAAATCACCAGCTGTGGTTGTAGGTTCAGCTTGTGGCCATTGCTGTGGAATAATGCTTTTGTACACTGGTTTAATAAAATGCTGATTGGCCAGTAGCCAGGCAGGAAGTATAGGTGGGATAAGCAGACAAGGAGAATTCTGGGAAGAGGAAGGCTGAGTCAGGAGTTGCCAGCCAGACACAGAGGAAGCAAGATGTGAAGGCAGAACTGAAAAGAGGTACCAAGCCACATGGCTAAACATAAATAAGAATTATGGGTTAAATTAAGTGTAAGAGCTAGTCAATAATAAGCCTGAGCTAATGGCTAAGCAGTTATAAATAATATAAGCCTCTGTGTATTTATTGGGGTCTGAGTGACTGCAGACTGGGCAGGACACAGGAAAACTCCAACTACAGGCCATAGCATGGAGCAATTCTATGCATGGAAATCAAACTTAAGTATATGAAACATCTCAATTGGTCCTCAACCAATTGCACTAGCTTAACAGAGAAAGCAAAGGCCTGGTCAGCCAGTGTGGTCCACTGACACTCCCTGGCATCTTGTTAGAAATTCAGAGTCTTAGACTTCACTCCCACCTACTGAATGATTGACGTGCATGTGGACATTAGAAAACTGGACCCACAGTGTAATGGCTTGGAATAGATTAGTCATCTAAGGGTCTGCTGTGTGCTGGGCCCTTGGCAGATACCATCAACATGATTCGAATGCTCTGACTTAGGAGGAGCTCAGTGCATTTAAAGGCACCATGCAGAGGGGGGCTTGTGATGTGCTCTCTAGAGGGAAAACCCTATTCCTGCTTTGTTTCACTTGTTTGTTTGGTTTGTTTTGCTTTTGCACAGGGCCTCACTATGTATGGCTACATGGATCTCACTATGTAGACCAGGCTGGCCTTGATCTCACAGAGATCTGCCTGCTAGGATGAAAGGCATGCCTCACTACATCTGACCACCTTTCTTTCTCTTTAAATATTTGCTTTTGTTATTTTAAACTCTGTGCGTGCGTGCGTGCGTGCGTGCGTGCGTGTGTGTGTGTATGCATACATGTGCAGTCATCCTTGGAGACCAGAGTTGTATTCTCTTGGTGCTGGAGTTACAGGCAGTAGGGAGCTACCCAACATGGGTTCTGGGCACGGAACTTAGTTCCTCTGCGATAGGAATATGTGTTGCTAACCACTGAGCAGTCTCTCCAGTCCATTTGAGTCAGGTTGGTTGTTTAACTGCTCTTTCCTTCATTGTCTTTCCATCTTCCATGTTGCTTAGCCTGGGCTCCAATACCCACCTGTCAGGACTCCTCCCACTTTTGTTTTGGTGGCTGGGGGTGAGGCTTGCCATCATTTCCCCGCTCTCACTTTCATTATCTGCTCTACCAGCTTCCTGCTGGCTTTGCGGAACACGCTGATCCGGCTCCCCCATCTAGCTGCGATGAATTTGCTGATCCTGTCAGAGTCCATTGCTGCTCTGCTCTGTCATTTCTGGGCCTGTGGTGAGGCCTGGGCCTGCTGTCCACATCTCTGGCTCTGAATTATAGGCAATTAAAAGGCAAACACGCAGCAGAATACACGAGGGGCTTGTCTCCTAATAAGAGAATGCTATGTCCCATTGTCCCTTTAATTGGAGCTCTTTCCCTTGTTCTGAGATCTCACACCTCTCGCCCCCTTGGGTTTCCCATTAAGTGGGCACCAGCAGCTAAGTGACTAGTGTCAGTTACCTTGACCAGATGACACACGCTGCTGTCCTTCATCCTTATCTGTAGAAGTAGAGAAGCTAGATGACTGCCATCACTGCTAAGTTCACTGTTATCTGTCAAGTCAGTGGTGGCTCTGCTTGATTCTGTTCTTTTAGCATTAGAAGAACGGCGATTAGAAGAAATAAGATCGAGTGTCTCTAAGTCCATCAAGAGAATAAGTGATGGCCTGTTGAAATGGTTCCATTTGCCTCGACCGCTCTTATTCAGTCCATTAGTAGGTGACACAGGGCACCTTACGGCCACCATCCTTGGCTTCTGCTGACTGCTGATGCTTACAGAGGCAGGGCTCTTTAAATCTGAGTAACTAAGTCTGTGGATACATCGTCTTTGCTTAGACACCATTAGTAAGAATTCTGCCAGCATCTCCATTAAGACAACATCAGTGACTAATCTGATGAGCTGGTAGCTCTTGTGTGTGTGTCTGGCTTCTCCTTTGAGCCTTGTTAAAGTTCTACTCTTACGGCATTTTTTATACAAAACCATGTCACCCTCCACTGGGTCATAGGATAGCTACTGATCGCATGTGAGTATTTAAATTTAAATTAATTAAACATGGAGGAAGGTTTAGCCCCCAACTGCATCCTCTGCAACATTTTTAGTGCCTAAGAACTCCCATGTGCCTGGTAGCAACAGATACGAGGCTATTTCCACCACCATGGAACGTTCCTTTAGATACTGCTGACAGTGGCTTGGTGGGATTTATAAGAACATGGTCTTCTGAGCCTTATGGAACTTGGTCCACATCCCATTTCCCTTCTAAACAGCTAAATGACCAAGCATGTCACTTGGCTCCCCTGAGGTCACAGCTCCTGGATCTGTCATGTGCTACCTCCCAGCAGTGAGGATGAGGTGGGATGGTCCTGAGAACCTGGTGTGTCACAGTATCACCATTTGTTACTTACAGAGGACAGATTGGTTTCTGGGGGATGTAGATGAAGGCAGTAACTCCCCGAATTACTGACGAGGCATTTTATTTTCTGTATGTGTAGGCTCTTACTAGTGTCGATAAAAGAACAGTTCTCACCTCAAAGGGAACAAGAGAGTTTCTTTTGGAGCTACATATGAGTGACCGTGATGCAAGAACATAGATTTGTTACCCCAAACACCACATTCCACTGTGGTAACCACCTCAGGAAAATTTTTTTTTTTATAGAAACAGAGCAAAGAAAGTTAGAAATTGAGATATTTTTCAAATGTCCGTTTGGAGGATTACAGCAAACTAGAAAAATCAGTTATCTGCTGACATTCTTAGCGTTTGAATTGGTGGAAGCTGTAGATCTGCTCACACATCCTCAAAGGATTTACCTACTAATCAGAGGATGCTAGGTTACGGACAGAGGTGAGCAACAAATGTCTCTTTAGGAGTCTAAAAATAGCCCAGGATAATTTGATTCTTTATAATAATCTGTCCACAGTTAGTGAATCAGCCTTGTAGGGGGCTTACCACAGCTAAGACCTTTCCTTGGGGACTTCAGTCCATAAGCACAGTCATGCATGCATGTTATACATCACCTTCTTTCTCTCAAACAGGCATAGTGGGATGTTGGACATACTTGGAAGTGTTTGGAAAAAGGTGGCATGGTGTGGCCCCCTACAGAAACAAGGCCTTTTGCGTGTTTTTCATAGGAACAGCCTAGCACTTAGAGCACAAGGATTCATTTCTGTGCAGGTCATTTAGTGTCACTGGCCTGGTTGTGAGATGTCGGATGATGTGTCAGAGTCACACAACAACTTCAAAACCATTTTCATATATTATTATCATTTATCTTGTGTACATGTGTGTATGTGTGTGGGGTGTGTTGCCACTGCATGAATGTGAAAGTCAGAGGACAACTTGAAGGAGTCAGTTCTCTCTTTCCTCCCTGTGGGCCCCTGAGGGACCAGACTCAGGACATCAGACTTGACTGCAAACACCTTTACCCTCTGAGCCATCTCCTCAGCTAATCTGCATACATAAAAGCCCCCAGGCAGGACAGTCCTGCTCCTTTTTGTTAGATCCCTTGAGAACCCACATGAAATCATACGTATCTTTAATGGCTTTACCTTTGCTTTTTCTGGTAATATTCTGATGACAGCTGGTTCTCTGGATCTCCTGCTTCTGTTCTCTCTTACTCGTAATATACTATTTTGCCAGCAGAGGGCAGCATAACCAAGAACGTCTTTGCAATTTAACTGCGTGGGTGGGCAGTCAGCCTGCTATCTCTCTGTTCCCACTTCTCACCTTGCTCTGTTTTCGGCAGCCGCACAGAGAAGAGATATTTTCAAAGTGACTCTGTTGTCCCAGCAACTGATGGCCAGGAGGGTGGCCCAGGAAACAGCAGCGGTATGGAGGTCCGATTGCCATCTCTACAGGGCCTGCATCCCGGCCCTGCTCTGCCCCTGCAGGAGGTAGCTGTCTGGGAAGCCGGTGCCAGCTGCCCACTCCTCAGACTTTGCTCACACGTCTCCTCCGTGTGTTCTTGTCCCTAAATGCCTCTTCCCAGGAAGAATCTGAGTCAGTCTCTTGTCATTAAGTTAGTTCTTGCTAAACTATGACAGATGTCAAAGCAGCTGATGGAATGATTATATTCTCCCTGCCCCCATGCCAACAGGCAAAGGCAGGTAAAGTAAAGAGGGAGAAAGCTGTCAGAAGTTCGGAGCAGGGGGACGGTTTGTTTGGGCAGCTCGACATCCATCGTTCCTGGCTGGGAAGATGGCAGGGAGGGGTCCGACTCAATTTCCTGTCATTTAACATTGCTTTAGAATGAACCACTCTCTCCCCCCTCCCCACACACTTTGGCTTGGCCTGCATGGCTGCGTGCTTGCAGAAGTCATGGCTGTGCTGAGGAGACTTTTCTTGGTCTAGACTGAGTGTCCTTTCCTGGGGACACTGACTCCTCCATGGTGTGCATTTACATTCCAGTTCTTAGTCTCAAAACTTACAATCAGTGACTCTTGACAAACCCAATCACAGGGACTGGGTTTCTCTCTGAAACCCATGGGGGTCCCTCTCAGTGGTTCCAGGGTCTAATTTATTTGGGACCCTCCTGTGAGTGACTCTCCTCTTGCCCACAACTGGGGTCCTAGGGTGAATCCTTTCTCAAGGATATGTGACACATGCTAGATCCAAGACCCCATAGAGAGCTCTTAAAACCCCAGAAAACCTCTCCTCATTCAGGATGCCAAGCAGGCTCTAGGAAGTTATGTGGTCACTTGCACCTTCTTGGTGGGGATAAATCAGTTAGCAATGTCCCCTCAAATTATTATCAAATTCTGGGTGACAGAAAAGGCACTACTTTAGGGTACAG
The DNA here is from genome assembly GCF_007827085.1 of Peromyscus californicus insignis. Taxonomy (NCBI): domain Eukaryota; kingdom Metazoa; phylum Chordata; class Mammalia; order Rodentia; family Cricetidae; genus Peromyscus; species Peromyscus californicus. The sequence continues at coordinate 64,295,467 of NW_026294573.1, read as the reverse complement.
AACTGTGCTTATGAAACCGGAGTCAGTCACCAGTATCAGACAGGAGAGCAGAAACGGGTGGAATGGGAGGTCGCTGGCTGCTATCAGGGATGTCTTTCTGTGCTTGGCACCCCTGGCTCCTCTCCCCAGGCATCGCCTGTCACCTCCTCTTCTGTCAAAATCCTCTCCTTCCGAACTCAAGTACAAAGAAGCATGAGGTGGGCCAGAGAGCTGACCCTCAGGGCTTCAGAGAGCTCGCTGCTCTTGCAGAACACCGGAGGTTAGTTCTTACCATGTTGGGTCGCTTATAACTACCTGCAACTCTAGCTCGGGGAATCCAATGCCCATCTGGGTCCTGGTGGGCATGTGCTTCCTCCCCATACACATAGGTTAAAAAAAAAAAAAAAAGAGATGGTTTTCTCGAGGCTTTTTAAGATTGTGTGTATAACTCGGGGAGTTTCTGTCCAGCATAGACAGTATACCACAGTGAACGCCTGAGCGTTCATCACCCTCCTCAGCCAGGCTCAGTCCACAGACTCTTTTCCATGCACCCCTAAGTTATTCTGAAGCAGCTCCTAGCCATTTCTTATCGCCGTGTCCCCTGCTGGTGGAGAACTTTTGGTGGCAGAGAGAGTCCAGACTGTTCCCCTCCCTGATGTGGTGCCGCCCACCTTTTCAACCTCTTTCTTTCTTAGCCGTCTCCCCTCCTCACCACACTGAGTTGTGTTCCCCTGAATAGCACCTTCCCCCATCTATTGCTGGGAATAAATGTTTCCTTTTCCCAGACCTCTCATTCTTCCTGTGTACCCCAGAGGCCATCCCTTCTCTGGCACGTTCTCTGGACCCCCAGATGAAGTCAGCCCCTCCGGTGAGAGCCGGTGGCACAGCGGTTCCTGTTTATAACAACTGTTTCTAGGCAGTGTGTATGGCTTACCACACCCCAGGCAGTGTTCTAGGAGGCTTTCAATAAACTTAACCATGGCTATACATAGGGAAAGTGCGGCACAGAGACGAGCTGGCCACTCGGCGTGTAAATGGCAGAGCTGGGATTACAGGCTCACACAGTCTGGCTGCTCACTCTAGCTCAAGGCCTGTATTTGATGCCCGTTTGCTTCCGCAGACTGTGCAGACTTGGGGAACAGGGATGGGGAGTCATTCTCTCCCGCACTCCAGGCCTGAGCCCCACCTGCCCGGACTGCACATTTGTTGCGGAAAGTATGTAACAGGACTCTGTGCGCTATCGTCTGAAGAAATGTCAAAGCACCAGCGTTCTAGAGTCAGCTATAATTCCTACGGTAATAAGAACCCTTAGCGGACATGATTAACCTTTTTCTTAATAACCAACACTTGTTCTGACCTTCTCCCATAACGGAGGCAGTCCGCAGCTCTCACCTGGGTTGGGGAAATGGGCGGGGCTAGGTTTTACGTGGATGGTTTAAAAAGCTTCCAGGAGCCCCTGGTTTGCAAACAGGTGCAGCCTCTTGGTTGGAATTTGTTGGGCTGCAGAGACAAGACACCAGAATGAAGTTTTAGCAATGACCCAGAGATGGAGAAGGAATCTGAGGATGCTGGGGACAGACGGGTTCTTCCCTCCACCTCTAGGCTCTTCTCAAGACCATGCCAGGTCAAGGGGAATGAATGTCATTTTCCTTGTGGTAAGCAGTAATTTTTCTTAGCCCCAGGCCCAGCACAGCTACAATTGCATTGAGTAGCATGTTTGGGTGAGCCTATAGGAGGAAGCAGAGACCGCCAAATGTTCACAAGTTTCCCTGGCCTGCGTCGGCCTCAAGGACATGACATGGGTCATTGCTAGGGGAGGCAGACATAGTTGTATGCATGCACTCCAACAGTTTTGTGATATGCTAGGGCATATCTACTAGATTTTTCTTTTTAAATTTTCTGTGGTAATTGTTGTTTACTGGAAATTCTAATGTTAAATTTTCAGCAAAAGCCTTTAACATTTTCTATTCATTTCTCACTAATTAGAGTATTATAATTCACTGTCTGGCTATGACCTAACCAAAGACTTAAACTTTAAGTCTTTTAAATGAGCAGGCTTCTTTTCACAGTCTTTACTTGCCTCTTTCTTTTCCTTCCTTCCTTCTTTTCTCCTTCCTTCCTTCCTTCCTTCCTTCCTTCCTTCTTCCCATCCATTTCTCATGTATTACATATCCTGACCACAGTTTCCACTACCTCCTCTCCTCCCAACTGCCCCCCCATCCTCTCCTCCTCTGTTTCTCTTCAGGAAAAGGTAGGTCTCCCAGGGATATCAACCAAACATGGCCTATCAAGTTGCAATAAGACTAGGCACATCCCCTCGTATGAAAGCTGGACAAGGCAACCCAGTAGGATGAAAAGGGTCCCAGAGGCAGGCAAAAGAGCCAGAGACAGCCCCCGCTCTCACTGTTAAGTATACAAGAATACCAAGCTCACAACCATGACATATATGCATGGATATAGGTCCGACCTGTGCAGGCTTCCTGATTGTCCCTCCAGTCTTTGTGAGCCCCTATGGTCCCTGATTTATTGATTCTGTGGGCTGTTTTCTTGTGGTGTCCTTGATCTTTTGGCGCCTACAATCCTTCCTCCCCTTCTTCCGCAGGATTTCCTGAGCTCCACCTAATGTTTGGCTGTGGGTCTTTGCGTCAGTTGCTGGATGGAACCTCTCCGATGACGATTATGTTAGGCCCTGGTCTGGAAGTATAGCAGAGTATCATTAGGAATAATTTCATTGATATTTGGTTCTATCCTAGGTCTCTAGGCTGTCCAGCCTCTAGGTTCTGGCCCTCCAGGCAGTGTCAGGCACGGATTATATGGGTCTCAAGTTGGATCAGTCATTGGTTGGTCACTTCCACAAATTCTGTGCCAACTTTACCCCAGCACATCTTGCAGGCAGGACAAATTGTAGATCAAAGGTTTTGTGCCTGAGTTGATGTCCCATTCTCTCCACTGGGGGCCTTGCCTGGTTACAGAAGATGGTCAGTTCAGGCTCCATATCCTCCATGACTAGGAGTCTTTGATAGAGTAACTCCCATAGATTTTAGGGAGTTTCCATCGTACTAGGTTTCTACCTTGCCCTGAAATGCCTCCCACTTCCAGTTTCTCTCCCAATACTCTCTCCCTACACCTTCCCCACCTGATCTCTCCTGTTCCCATTTCCCCTTCCCAGAAAGATCCATTTGTCTCCCCTTGAGCCTTGCTACTTAGCCTCTCTGGATTTGTGGATTGTAGCATGGTTATCTTTATTTTACAGCTAATGTCTGCTTATAAGTGAGTACATACCATGCTTGTCTTTCTGGGTCTGAGTTACCTCACTCAGGATGATTTTTTTCTAGTTCCATCTGTTTGCCTGCAAATTTCATCTTGTTATTTTTTTTTAACAGCTGAGTAATACTCCATTGTGTAAATGTACCACATTTTCTTTATCCATTTTTTTTTGGTTGAGGGACATCTAGGTTGTTTCCAGGTTCTGTCTATTATGAATAAAGTTGCTATTAACATAGTTGAGCAAGTGTCCTTGTGGTAGAAGAAAGCATCCTTTGAGTATATGCTCAAGAGTGATATAGCTGGGTCTTGAGGTAGATTGATTTCCAATTTTCTGAGAAACTGCCATATTGATTTCCAAAGTGGTTGTAAAAGTCTGCACTCCCACCAGCATGGAGGAGTGTTCCCCTTACTGCATATCCTTGTCAGCATGAGCTGTCACTTATGTTTTTGATCTTAGCCATTCTGACAGGTATATGATGGGATTGCAGAATCTTTTTGATTTGCATTTCTGTGGGTAAGGATGCTGAACAGTTTTAAAAGTGTTTCTTGGCCATTTGAGATTTTTCTGTTGAGAAGTCTCTGTTTAGATGTGTACCCCATTTTAAAATTGGATTATTTGGTTTGTTGAGTTTCTTGAGTTCTTTTTTTTTTTTTTTTTGGTTTTTCGAGACAGGGTTTCTCTGTGTAGCTTTGCGCCTTTCCTGGAACTCACTTGGTAGCCCAGGCTGGCCTCGAACTCACAGAGATCCGCCTGGCTCTGCCTCCCGAGTGCTGGGATTAAAGGCGTGCGCCACCACCGCCCGGCTCTTGAGTTCTTTATATATTTTGGATATTAGCCCCTCTCTGTCAGATGTGAAGTTGGTGAAAATCTTTTTCCATTCTGTAGGCTGCCATTTTATCCTGTTGACTACAGCCTTTGCCTTACAGAAGCTTTTCAGTTTCATGCAGTCCCATTGATTTTTATTTATTTTTTGATAGTCGACGGGAAGAGTTTATTCTATTGTCTGCTTTACAAGATTTGTTGCTAGCTAACAGATGTGTTTATTTGTAGCACTAAACATGATGTGTGCAAATACAACATGAGGGAATTTTCAACAAGTCTTGATGTTTCACATACACCTAGAATTTTACATCTACGATGTTACAAGATCCATAACTGGACACTGTGCAGAGAGTAAGAGACTTTGGAGCACTCATCCCTAAGGGGATGTCTTTACAAAACTCCTCCCAAGGCTCAGGAACCTTTTCAGAAGAGGAGGTGGAAAGATTGTAAGAATCAGAGGCGGTGGTGCCTGACTTTAAGGAAACAGCATTTGCCAGACATAAGAGGGCTGGTATACATATGAACTCACAAAGACTATGGCATCATGCAGACCAGCACAGGTTCAATCCAGACAGGGTCCCAGCACTGAGAGTGGGAAGTAGACATGGGTTCCTACCCCTAACCAACAAGCTATTTGCAATCGATACCTACTGGCAAAGGAAAATGAGTTTTATACAATGGAGTTCCACTGGGTATATCAGATACATTCCAGGGTAGGCCCTATGCCCAGGAATAGTTGGCCAACACAAAATGAACTCTATGGGTTTTTTTTTGTAAGATTTTTGTTTTGTTTTGGTATCTTTGTCTTATTTTTTCTGTTTTTTTTTTTTAAATTTGGTTATCATTTTTTATTTGAGAGAGAGAGACAGATAAAGAGAAAGAGAGGACATACATGAAGCTGTGTGGTTAGGGACTTGGGAGGATCTGGGAGAAGTTGGGGAAGGTAAAAGAGTATGATTAAGATATATTATATAAAATTAAAAAATATGTAAGAGGATATATTTTTTAAAGGCAGCTTTATTTGGAATGAAGATCACATACACCCTCAAACAGTTAAATTGTAAAAGGACCTGATAATCCTATCCCTACGTCTCCAAAGACTTGGGCTTCATTTTTAAGGACAGACATAATTTTAAGAGATGATACACAGGGAAGAATAGGTAAGAAATCCCTCAGGGACCTTTCCAACTAAAGTTCTGGAGAATATTTTATGCTCTAGAGCTGTGTGGGCATTTGAGCACATGCTATGTGAGAGGCAATCAGAACTGACAGTATCCGGGACTGGAAAAGTTGTATAGTCCCAAGAGCAGAATAATAAAGATAGCCACCATCAAGCCATTGTTCTATGCTCAGCACAGGCATGAGCATTTAATCCAACCCTCTCCATAGTCCTGGAAGGCAGGTATTATGAATTCCCATTCCCAGACTATAGCAGGAAGCAGTGTGCCCAGGCCGCTTAACTCCAAAGCTTGTGCTCTTACCTGCAGCACTGAACTGTATCTTTAAGCAAGGCTCTATGAACAAACACTTCAGGAAGGCAGAATTTTGACTTTGTGTATGAAAGACTTTCTATTAGCCAGTGATATCCAGAATCTTCCACATGAAATGATGAGGGCATGGCCAGCAATGGCCAGAACTACCTGTGAAACTTCCAGTAGATGGTAACTTTTAGTGGGCAAATGAAGAAAATTATTTTAGAGTCTTTTCTGACTTGAAGCTCTGGGAGAATATTTTATAACCTAGAAAGCTCAGTATTCTTTCTGGATTCTGTCTTTCTGTATATCAGGGATTATATCCATTTCTCTATGTGGTATGTCACTCTGAATATAGTGGCAAAAGGAGGAGTGTCCAGGTAGCTACCTTCTTCTCTTTTACCTGTCTTGCATGTCTTGACATAGCTGATAAGAAATCAGTTGTCTGAAAGCTTGGGGATCATTGTGGAAGATGGCGCAGAAAGAGCGTAAGAGCTGGAGGTGGGGGAAACACTTTATTCTAAGCACAGCAGGGCAGCTGAATGCATGAATCCATAGCTGTTGTGGCAACATGTGCAAACCTGAGCAAGGCCACACCAGACCAAATTTCAGCATGGACAGGGAAGTTAGACATACAATCCCACTCACAGCTGTGGTGCTATTGGCAATTGTTAGCTGCTTGGAGAGGGAGAGTCAGTAGTAGACTACACTCCAGTGGAAGACCAAGCATCCATGAATAATTGGGCAGGATAAATTTGTCTTGCAGGGTTAAAAAAAAAGTATACAAAGTTGGGTGGGTAATGAAGGGGGGTGGATAAGGGAAGAGGTGGAGGAGGTGTGAATATGATCAAAATATGTTGTATGAATTTCTCAAAGAACTAATAATTGTTGCAATAGAAATTTAAAAGTGGGGGAGCTTTTCCCATTTTGCTGTTAGGCAGAGGGAAACCCTCTCCCATTTCCTCTCTGATGTAGAGGGAAAGGAAAGAATAGTTCCTGCTCCAAGTTTCTGTGTGAAACCTTTCTTTCTGGGCTGGAGTTCAGAGAGTTGATCATCTCTGCTGCTGGGCTCTGTTAGTAAACTCTAGGTAGCCAGTCTGCAGAGAACCACATAAAAAAAATTGGAGTGTTGGTAGATACAGAAATTGTCTCGTGTTTGAAGCCTAGTATTGGTTAACTGATTATTTTTCTTAGTCATGTGTCTACAATTTAAAAGGTAATTGTCAATTATTTGATTTTGAAGAATGATTGTCTTTATATGTAGACATTTATTTATTTTGAGACAGAGTCACATGTATTCCTGGTTGTGCCACTGTATCCAATTTTATGTGGTGCTGGAGATACAACCCTGAACTTGTGCATGCCAGGCAGATCCTTTGCCAACTGAAGTTCATCTTCATCCTGGTTTTGGAATATTAAAAAAATGCTTTTCTAATTCTTTCCCTTGGAGATAGGTTTTGACCTACCTTCTAAATTTATTATCTCAAATTTTATGAATAAAGCATACATAAATTCCAATTTTGATTTTTTAAAAATCCACTGTTTTAACATTGAGGACATTTTGTACACAGTGCTGAAACACTGAATTTGTAGAAATTATTACCATAAAAAAATTGGAGGTTGCTAAAATAACTATGGTGAAATACAGAGACATAGGAAGGTTTTATTTGGTGTGTGTGTGTGTGTGTGTGTGTGTGTGTGTGTGTGTGTGTGTGTGAAATTTAAACCTGTAGGATAGTAGCAAACCAACTGGGCTTTGTAGAAATGCAGATTTCAAGTAGCTACATTCTAGGTGATACAAACCCCAAGATTAGGCAATGTATTGAGTTTCTATTTTTTTTGTGTGTTCCTATTTTAAAATTTACTTAAATCCCTTATGAAAATATCAATAAAATAAAAACAAAGACAGTGAGAAATAGTCTAACTGTATTCCATAAAGAACTGATGAAAGATTCAATCAGCTTCATGACTATTCTCTGGAAGTCAACACTGATAAAATTAGTATAAGTGTCATTATTCTTAAATGAAGATGGACAACATCACCAGAATCAAGATCCAGAGTCCAGAGCTTTTAAACATCATTGGCTTGAACACAGAATCAAAAGGCCTCATTTCTAAGAAGGGGGATTATTTTGGGAGGCAAAGAGATGAGAGGAATGTAGAAATCAAGCTTTCCTTAAATGTGGATATGCTTGTTAGCTGTGTTGAAAATAACAGATCTTCAATCTTCCTCCAGTGAGGAATCCAGCTACCAGGACATTAAATATCTCACCTCAGAATATGCCTTTGGGGATGTGTTGTCTCTTCATTTTCAGCTTGTAGAAATTCCTTGAGAGAGTACGAAGACTCTGTCCAGGGAGAGACTCAGATACTCAACAAAGTTCCCAACCAAGATTGTCCAAGGTTGGTCATTTGGAATGGGACAAGGAAGGAGCCATCTCAAAGCTTATGCTTCAGCAGTCTTCTGTTCACACAAGAGACCATTTGAGGAAATAATACCAGACGGATTTTCTTGCTTAATTTTTTGTTGTTGTTCTTTTGAGACAGGTTTTTACTCTGCAGCCCATGCTGGCCTGGTATTCAGTATGTAGCTCAGGCTGGCTTTGAACTCATGGCAATCCTTCTGCCTTAGCCTCTTAACCACTGGGCTTATAGGCATGAACCACTACACTCAGCTTCCTGCTTGGGTATTTAAATCTTCTAATTTTGGCAAGATGTGGAGTTGTGTGTCTGTGTATGGAGTTAGTTCTCAGTTACACACTGCTGTAACAAGACTATAACAGGGGCTGCAAGGCAAGCATTGGCTGAAGTGCAGACATCTTGAGGTAGTGGGCTGAATTATATCAAATAGAAGAGTAGTGGTTCTCAACTGGGTCCTACCCTCCTGCTATTTTTAGGAGAAATTTGGCAATGGCTGAATATTTTATTTTATTTTATTTTTTTTTTTTTTTTTTTTTTTTGGTTTTTTTTCGAGACAGGGTTTCTCTGTGTAGCTTTGCGCCTTTCCTGGAACTCGCTTTGGAGACCAGGCTGGCCTCGAACTCACAGAGATCCGCCTGGCTCTGCCTCCCGAGTGCTGGGATTAAAGGCGTGCGCCACCACCGCCCGGCTTTTTTTTTTTTTTTTTTTTTTTTTTTTTTTGGTTTTGAATATTTTATTATGAAACTGGTACTCATAGGGTAAAACATCCCCAAATGTACAGCACTTACCAAGTCATTTTCTAGCCTCCAATGTCAATAGTGCCAATGTTGAAAATTATGTAATGGAGGTTATGGGAACAGAAGCTGTAAGGCTCAGTTTGTTTAGACAACATGGTATTGATATGGATATCTGGTATAAGTCAAGATAAAATGTGGCTGACATTGGACATGGGGGAAGAGGGCTATCAGTCAGCACAAAATGGCTAACACTGAACGTCCAGGCAACTCCACATATACAGTGATGTAATCTGTTATATAACTATTTTTGGCAGAGTGCTACTTTAGTATGATCCTGTATAAATGTGGGTTTAAGGTCAGGTCCCTGATCCCTTAGCCTCTGCTTTTGCCAGCCTGCTGATATACATCTGTCCTAGGCCTGTAGTGTAGTGCAGACACAAAGATGTCAGTAGCAAGTTTGGGACTGTGGTCAGTATAAAGAGGCAGGAAAAGAATAAAGAATCTAATAAAGGAATAAAGAGATTAGTTGAATATAATCTATGTGATATACATATATATATATATATATGTACATCACATTGTGGTTTAGGAATTGTTTTATAATCATGTTTATCTATCTATCTATCTATCTATCTATCTATCTATCTATCTATCTATCTTTCTATCTATCTATCTATCTATCTACTGTAAACTAAGGTGGGACTGCTGAATTCATGGAACCAAATGAGGGGACATGTAGTAGAATATTATTTTAAGGTGTGTTACTTTTGTTTATATTGCATTTGTTTAACTCTGTGAAGCTGTGTTATTGTGCCTGTGTAAAACACTTGATGGTTTAATAAAGAAGTGGCCAGTAGTAAGGCAGGAGAAAGGATAGGTGGGGCTGGCAGGCAGAGAGTATATATAGGAGAAAACTAGGAGCCAGAGAAGAAGGAGGACATCAGGGGCCAGCCACCCAGAGACACAGCAAGCCACAGAGTAAGAGTAAGATTTGCAGAAGTGAGAGAACACGAAAAGCCCATAGGCAAAAGGTAGATGGATAAGTTATGGAAAGCTGGCAAGAAACAAGCCAAGCTGAGGCTGGGCATTCATAAGTAAGAATAAGCCTCCGTGTGTGATTTATTTGGGAGCTGGATGGTGGCCCCCTTAAAAGAACCAAACAACAACAATAACAATGGGGACAAGGGATTTTAATAGAAAACTCCATAATGTTGACAGGAACACTGCCCAATAGATTTTCAAAATTGAGCCGATGCGGAAAAGTATGTGCCACGTAAGGAGAGGGCGCCATGGGCAATGAGTGGGACTGGGTTCAGAGTCAAGAATGCAGCACCACCAACTGTGGTCCCAGTAGATCCATCTTGGTAGCATTTGGGACCCCAGGACCTTGGTATTATGTCGAGGGATTGGTTCTCTACATGGTAAGTGAGGAATGTGACTCAGTTATTTTACCTGCTCCAAGATGGCAGACCTGGCTATGTGACTTTTCAAAGCTTGGGAAGAGCTGGGCGGTGGTGGTGTACGCCTTTAATCCCAGCACTCAGGAAGCAGAGGCAGGTGGATCTCTGTGAGTTCGAGGCCAGCCTGGTCTACAAAGCAAGTTCCAGGAAAAGCACAAAGCTGCACAAAGAAACCCTGTCTCAAAAAACAAAAAAACAAAAAAAAAAACAAAAAAAAAACAAAAAAAAAAACCTTTTGGGGTTGGGGATTTAGCTCAGTGGTAGAGCCTTGCCTAGCAAGCTCAAGGCCCTGGGTTCGGTCCTCAGCTCCGGGGGAGAAAAAAAATAATAATAAAAGCTTGGGAAGATGTTACAGGAACGTGGAGATGATGAAACAAGCCAAATTTATAAAATCCACATCGGTATGGCTTAGGAATCAGTTCTTATAATCATTGCAGTATTTCATGTGTTTGAAAGAAATTTGACATACTGGATACTCTGATTACAATTTGGAATGTATTATTAGGTCTAGCCTCATGACTTTTAAAGACAGAGCTGGTTTATATGGTCAATAGTATTAAAATGCTTATAATAACCAGGTTTAGTATAATTTAAGTTCAATTTGTTGTAAGAATTGCTTATGACAGGAGATTTTGCTGTTTTGGTTTGTAAATCTATCAGGTTTTTGAGGCATCTGAGAGAAACTGGTGTGTATATCAAATGCTGGAGGGAGTTGAATAACTCAATTCATAAATTAATCATTTAAGCTTATAATTCATTTAATCATATTCAAATAAAAAGGTGACCATATATGTTTATATAAAAACATTAGATTTATAATGAGACCTTCTTTTCAATCTTTTTGAGACAGGGTCTCATGTAGAAAAACTGACTTTGAAGTTACTATGTAGCCAAGGATGACCGAGACATTGTGATCCTCCTGCCTCCACTTTCCAAGTGCTGGGATCCCAGGTAAATGCCTCCATGCCCTGATATACAGCACATTTTTTCTTTAATAACAATACTTTCAAATTGACCTCAGAGACAGGTTAACTGTGGTCTTTGGAATTTACCCTTCCAATATATATTTAAGAAAAACCTAATTTCCTAGGAGTATATTTCTTAGTGAAAAAATAAATGACCATGGATATGTAAAAGCTCAGATGAGACCAGTAAACATCCAAGAAGTGAAACCAGCAGTAACTCTGCATGCCCCATGCTGGCTGTGAGTCCCTGCAATGAAACTCCCACCACTGAGTGTTTATTTCATGAGATGCTGAGTGTTATGACTTGATGCAGGTAAGGATCAACACCTCCACCATCTCAAAAAAAAACCAAAAAAACAAAAAAACCAAAAACCAAAAAAACAAAACAAAACAAAACCCCACTGATTTTTGGAGTCAATTGTTTTATTGTTGTTATTTTCACACCGAGGAGACTTAGTTACATGAAGTGTATTCAGTAGGTTGGTTATCAGTAGTAGAAGCACAAGGATGCAGACAGTGGAACATGGAGGAATGCCCTTTATCAGAGTGAGAGCATGTGACTGAAGTACACCACTCCAAACAGCCTATGTACAGGTGCAATCCGAATTCCAGTTATGTACAGACAGAGTCACAGAGTAAAGGACACAGGGTCGCTGTACATCCAGCCAGCCGGTGAAAACTGCTCACAACACACACACACAAAAGGACAAAAATGACTTTAAAGTGCATCCAAAGGAGTCTTGAGGGCGTGAAGATAGGGGCGGAGATGTTTCTGTAGAATCCAGGCAAACAACGGCAGTGTGAGACCCTGACCTCCCCTAGGAAGATCCTTCACAAAAATGGCATTCTGATATGTTTTAATCCTCCCAAAATATATTCATTAAAAATTCTAAAAAATCGTTTTTATTCTTTTGATTGGCATAGTTATTGTATATATTTGTGGGGTGGAATAACATGACCAAATCTGGGTCATAGGTTCTGCTGTAGTGCAAGAAAAAGGTATGGTTGGCAGTAACTATACATCTTAAAACAGAAGATTTTGTGTACTTTTGATATTTTTAACATAACCCATTTAAAAGACAGGTTATATCTTGTAGGGCATATATCTATGTTAGAGTCAACATTAATGGTATTTTCTGTTTTAAAAATATGCAAATAATAAATGCATAACTTATCTTTTTTTTTTTTTAAATACTAGCAGTGGCTTCAATGAACTAGGAGGGTAGTGTTTGCTACTCTTACTTTTTTGCTATTTTTGAGACAGGGTCTCATGTAGCCCAAGCTGGCCAGGAGTTTCCAATCCTTCTGCCTCTATCTCTGCTGTTCTGGGGTTGTAGGTATACCGTCACGCCTGGCTTGCAAATCATATTTTCATGCATCTCTCTGTGTCTGCATTGTGAAGAGAGAAGGAAGCTGTTGCTTATGGAGACTTGAGAAAACGAGATTGGGTACAGGGACCACGAAGGATTCTATGCAGAGTGCAACAGAAACTCTCTCTATTCTGGATGGACAGTCTGACTCTTCGAGAACCTTCGACCCCCAAACAGCCGGTAATAGAGGAACATCACTGGCTCTGCATCCAGACATCCTTTCTTTAGGGCAAATTGTCTGGTAAAGCCTAAGATTGATGAGGTTGTTCAACTTAATACTCGGGCTTATGTGGATGATTTAGATACCCTGTTGTGGTGGATTGTTCCGGGCTATTTTGCTCCGGTTAGTCATTATATTAGCTTTCACTCACATTGAAGGTTTTAATCGTGGGCACATCTGTGTATGTATGTGTGTAAAGAACTTACCCTCCCAGTCAGAAACTGTATTGTAACAGAAGCAGGAAATAAACTGCCCACTGCACTATGAAGCCTGTTGTTCTCACTTGTTCTCCCAGGGACACGGAAAAATTTAGGGATAAGATGGTATCAACAGGTTGTATGTCTGTCTGCCATTTTTATAAGGGAACTTCTTAGACCCATCATATATTTATATAAGAACAGAAACACTCTAATTTTTCCAGGCATGTTTGCTAATTATCCATTTCAATTTCCATGTGGATAAATCTTGCTTTACACAGCAAACGGATTTCAGAAAAATAATCTAGAATTTTTAAAAAGGAAGTATTTTCAGTGTGGTAGTGCAACTTGCTACTTAAAGAAACCATGCAATAAGCTACTTTGAAAAGGAAGAATGCTTCTGTGAAACAAAGAATTTCATTGATTTTGCAAACAGTCTGATTAAAATACACACCTAAAAGTTTATTAGTAGATTAGGACTGTCTAGAAGAGTAGTTGTAAGTAATAAAAAACAGAACGGATAAACTTCATTTTACAACGAACACTACATAGAATGACCCATGGACTGTTCATTGACTATATTCAGACGCCCTGAATATATGCATTATTGGTATTTTATGGCTTTAATTAAGACAATCGTCTCTTATGAAATACTATAAAGTGCAATATTAAAAAAATTAAAAAACCCAAAAGGCATCCATTGTCCTTCAGTTTTATCCTGATGATAAGAATTGGAGATTCACTGAATTAACTGGCAAGGAATTCTCTGCCTCAATTCACACATGTAGTTCATTCTGGAAATGATTTTATTCTGGGATTCAGACCTATTTCACTTTTCTCTTGTTTGTGTGGGTGTAATATGATTTAAGACAATTAGTACTTTCTTTTGGCTAGCTGAGTGCAGACCTTTCAGCACCCAAGGCCTTTATTACTTACATATCCATTATGAAGAAATTGCAACCCAAGAGGAAATTCCCATCTTTTGTTGACCAGGTTCCTAGTCAGGAAGTGTCCTTACTGTTTCTATCAGCCTGCTTTGTGGGAAGTAAATGTACAGTGGGGCTCATAACAAGAGGAGCTTTAACCCTTTTTCTGACTTCCCATTTGAAAGGAGAATGTTACTTCCTCTCGGTAATCAATGCAGGCAAGCATAAACCCAGAGTCTTGGGATGATCTAACATGGCTCCCTTCCTGTCTTCTTTGTGGCTATGGAATGAAGATGTAAGCGATCTTAACCTCACCAGCACTCTATGATAATGCTGTGACCAGTGTTCATTTTGACACCAGACAACCAATTCCCATTGGTACCACATTCAGGTCTACTGGTCCTTGGAAGGCATTTATGCTATTGTGCTCCTCTGTGGTTGTGGATTTTGCCTACCATTCAACAGCAATCAGAATGGTCTCCTCCAGGGAGCAGTCATGCACAGAAAAGTGTTGGGGGTAAAGGTCTAGAATTTTTGAAGATTTACATTGAGGAGGAACAGGGACAGCAGCAGAAAGAAAAGGAGAAAGAGAGAAAGGAGGCAGTAGAAGAGGAAAACACCTAAATAAACAAAAAAATTCAAGGACACTTCTGATGAAAATAAGTAGAGGGTCCCACAGTAGCAACTTTCAATCATGTCATAGATAAAGATCAAAAAGTGTTCAAATGCAGTTGACTTCTGCCATGAAGCAAAAAATGGGTAAAGTCATCAGCCGGATGGTCTTTGGGTGGAACTGGATGGGAACTTTTCTGACCTTGAGTATACTAGGATCTCTTTGCTGACATCCCATGATTTAATATTGGTGGTCCTTTGTACTACAGTGACCAGCAGACAGATTCCCTTACTGGAATCTGTCCTTGGTGGGAGCCCACACACGTCCGTGGCACTTTTCCATCCTCAGGTGTTTATTAATTTTCCAGTTCAGCCCATCAGTGTTTTAGGAAAAGTGGCATAGGCAACACGCTTTGCCATTCAATCCCTCACTACACACTAATTTGAGCTTATCTACCTCAACTTTCAGGACTGGTTTGGTCTCTCAAAACCCGGCTAGGTCATGTATTTGTTAGTCCTTTGTGGGGCCCTCCCTCCCTCCCACTCTTTCAAGAAAACCCATTAGCAAGATTAAAGACTTTGGTGACATTTAGGTAGTTTGGAGCGAGGTTGATTGTCCATGTGTGAGAAAGGCATGTGGATGCATGCTGTCTGGGAGGTCTACATGGAAGGCAAGCCACTTCCAGATGTAGTAAACATGAGCTCATCTGTGATTCCACAGAAGTCCATGTCCTCCTGCTGCTGAGGCACCACCGCCTATGTAGACCCAAAGTGCCCAGTGACATGAAAGAAATATTTCAAAGGTGCAATAATATGTATTGGATCTAAGCTGGCTGTATTTCCTTTATTGCTTTTCTTGTTGGCTATATTTCAAAGAATATGAGGCTGTGAGATTAAAAAAGCCCACAAAGATCCAGAGGCAGGAAACTAAACTCAGATAGACACTGACTGGGCCAAGGCACGGGAACCTTCTTCCCTGAGGCCTTCTTGGCATGTGGTTTTTCAAATAAACCTAGGACATGTATAGGCTCTAGTAATTGATTAAAAACGTCTGCTATTTGTAACCACTTTAAACATCACAGATATATTTCAATTGCTTTTTTAGGGATTCTATTACATGTAAATTATTTTCTCATTTCCCCCTTCTGATTTTTATATTTTTCTCCCAATCTCTCTTAGTGGGAAAGCCTTGCCTGCTAATTGAAGGAAATGTTGTGAGAGAGGCAGGTGAGAGAGGATGATAGCTTTAAAAACTAATAGGTCAGGTGAGTATCTACAAATGAGTGACAGCTTTTCTGTCTGTAACATGTTACTTGTTGGAGTCACAATCTTTCTGGGAGCAAGGAAGCATAGAATGTGTGTGTGTGTGTGTGTGTGTGTGTGTGTATCTGTGTGAAAACCCACTGAAATTCTCTGAAATGCTTACATTCAAACAAGCATCAGACTCTATCAAATGCTTCAATGCAATTCTTTCAATAGAATACCTCCAATTCCATCTTCCCCTCTGTCTGGCCAGTAGCTCTAACCATTGTCTCTTCTGTGATCAGCCTTCTGTTAAGGTGGTCTGGGTGTGGACAATCTTCTTTTATAGGCCCCATCTTCCTTCACCTTAGGTCAGAGAAGTATTTACAAGATGCAGGAAGTGGTGGTGGTGGTGGTGGTGGTGGTAGGGAGTCGGTCATTTCTCTCTGGCCAGGAGCTGATGTATGCTAACATTAACAGAAATCTGATCATCAAGACAGTGGTGTTTTGCTGAAAGGCCTCTAAACCACCTGACTCATGTCTTCCCTAGAAAAGAAATTCCAATGGCCGCTGTCAAGTGATACCTGTCAGGGGCTTTGCAAAGCGTTTTCCTCGAATATGAAATGGTCCTTGCCTCTTTTCATAGCACTTTAAAGTGAGACATCAGACATTCTGCATCATCTGCTGAGCTGGCAAACAACCTTGTCCCTGAATCTCTGAACACCTACTCTGTTCTGCTGACACCGCCTGGCATGTTTAGGTCCTGGGAAGTTGAATAACACCATTTAATCTCATGCTTCATCTCATCAGGAACTGCCTGGGTCCAGAGGGCAGATGGATATGTCAGGGGTATTCTTAAATGCAAATCTAGGAGCTTCTATTTTTAGAATCCCTAGTCTGGACCAAGTTTCTCTCCTGTTCCAGGGTTGCCTAGGGCTAGAGGAGAGGTGTCAGCAAGCAAGACCGGCTTGGGTTTCTGTGAGTAAATGGACATTTGGGTACAATTCCTTTATTTTAAAATGAATGGTAAATTTTGGCCTGAACTTTTGGTATTATTTCATACCCTGCTCCAGAGAAGCAAAGAGATAGCAGTCTAAAATTTTCTCCCATCCCTCTTATTGCATATTTTTGCCTCTCTGTAAGCATTAGGGATACAGCTGGAATATCTCTTATACTCTGGGGGTTGGAATGTTTGAGTGGCATGTAAATGTTTGTGTATATGCATAGAATAAAAAACCGTTTAGTTCATAAATGTTCACTTTGGTTGGTGGGCATGACTTTCCTTTCCCTTGGCTGTCAAGTTTGATGCTCTTTGCTTTGGAATTCCAAATGTGATTGAGCCCAAAGGGTGATGATGTAATTGATATTGTATGTCTGCAGATCTGGTACACTTGTACACACCAATATGCAAGAAAGAAATTAGAGAGGATCTGAAACTAGCATGTAGAAAGCAGTTTTACAATAATGTGAATGATTCCAGGTCAACATATGGCCACATAACCACACACTCCTCAGTGAAAGCAGTAAGAGCCAGCAGTGGATGGTGCCTGAGCACCATTCAGTGAGGGGCGCACTGTGGAGGTAGGGACTGGTGGGAATGTTGTCTTCTCGAAGCAACTTTTCATTAAAGACCATAACACTCCCTATGAAGCAGAACTCCCAGCTCTTAGGCACCTGGGGTGCTTCCTGGCTTCTTGGGGAGGAGGTAAGGGGAGTAAGCATGGGAATAGTAATGGCGGGACCAGACATTCTGTGATCTTTCTTATTTTACAGTCTATTTGTAGTTGGTTAAAAAAAATCATCCATTTTAAGCAATAAACCAACTAGAAATCAGAATTTATCCAACCATCATCATGTAGCCCAGACAACAATCTGAGATTTTAAAACTGAAAACTCACTGTTCCTTGTCTTTCTAAGGTAGCAGCATAAATGCTTGCTTCAAACAAACTCCAACCCTTGATGTGGGTTTCTCTCTCACCATTGAAAATTGCCAGCACTCAGGGAGGCAGAGGCAGGCAGATCTCTGTGAGTTTGCAGCCAGTCTGGTCTACAGAGTGAGTTCCAAGATAGCCAGGGCAGTTACACAGAGGAAAAAAACAAACAAACCAAAAATCCAACTTTGCATGGTTGGAGAGACTCGAAAGCCAGTTTCTCGGCTGGCAGACCTTTTGATATCTTGTGTTCTCTGGGGGCCCCCACTTTGAAGTACCTTTTGCTTATGAGTGAAGTGGTCTTGGGCTTGGTTCTCCCTGTTGTTGCCATGCTCTGTAAATGAATGGAGGTTCTGTGGAGGGGATGCTGAACTTGATCTGGGGTGTTGGGTTACCCCACCTTTTTATTCAGCTTTGAGTTCTGCATCCCTCCTCCCTGTGTTAAATGATGTTCACAACATAGTCAGAAAAGGCACAGTGACAGATCAGAACCTGAATGCATGATGACATTCTCCACGCATGGTGTGTGCCAATTTACATGCAGGGGGTCACCGTCTATTTACTTTTTCAATGAACTTTAAGGAGAAAGCATGGTTTAGGGAAATGAAAAACTCTGCATATTTTTTCAGTTTAGTTTGTCCTGCTGCTATCAACCAGTCTCATTTTCTACTGAAACAGACCAGAGACATCACACAGGATGTCAGACAGAGCTTGCGGGCACTCAGGGAATGAGATGGTCCAATGTGAAGCTGAGCAAAATCAGTAAATCATAATATCAGAGCGACGGCTTCAGAGCAGCATAAGGAAACTATGGAATTCAGTCTCCAGTGTGCTCGGAACACTGGAGTTCCAGATGGGGTTATGATGGGAGGAAGGACATGAATGTTGCAAGGGTCTACACCAAATTCATGACACAGGACTTGGAAACTGTTCTGGGGGGGTAAACGGGTAAATGCCTCTGCAAACAAATCCAAACTGCCTCAATCAAGCACTGTCCGCCGTTAGTTTAGCTCTCTTGGGAATGATTCTTAGACTGCAGCCCTTGGTGACCACACTGAGAAATGCTCTAAGGAGCTATGCCCTTAGGTTCCCATCAGTGGCAGCTCCCACTGAGCACCTCTGCTGGACGGTGTTTCTCAGCACACATCTCAGCTCTCTTGGCAGGACTTTGGACTGGATGTGAGCCCTTGGCATTAAAGCATGTCAAATGACAATCATGGCTAAGATCGCCCTTGTTCTTTTGATGATAATGGGCCATGCACTGGAACAAGGTAGGCTCAGTTTATATAATTTTGCTGTCCTAGAAAAGCACTAATTTGGTTTTTCATTCATATCATCTACTTGCATGCTGGGGCAATACAAGAAAAAGCAAAACAAAACAAAACAACCTAACCTTCATCAGTTCCCCTTTGGTTACCACCTGGTCTGAGTTTTACCTCTGTCTTAAGGAATCCCATGGGTCTCAGTCAGAGCATCCCAGTGTGGATGTGCAGATAGGTTCTGTTTGGCTTGTGAGAGTATTTTAGAGGTTCTAATTGGGGCTGCTACAGAGTCCCTCTATTAAGCCCTCCTCTCTGCAAACTAGTAAACTAAACTTAGTATAGCCAAAGCAGCCTGGAGATCACAGCAAAGAACGCTTTGCCTACTGATTCTGTTAATTCACCTTTTGCACTTGAGAGGCAAAGTACAAACTGAAGGTTGAAGGTTGATGCCCCTCTTCAAATAGGTACCATAAATATGCTAGAGCTATCCCTGAAAAGATGCATTTGCACTTAAATATATATGTCTTTTTATATATATATATAATTTTTCTTTCTGTTTGTGTACAGTTATATATTACTCTATAGGTATAGGAGGAGAGGTATAGTACAGAAACAGGCAGGATTTGTATGATCATGTGTATATATTTATAATATTTATATTTATATGTATGTATAGCCTCTGTCCTCTTTTGTGTCATCACAATGAACGTACCTCCGACCAGCGAGGAGTACCTGTCAGTGGTGATGGAGAGATGGTTCTCTTTGTCTCTTATATGGAGTCATTTCAGCAGGCAAGGGTGAGTTGCCTGTGACGTGAATGGCCCCATGAGAATCCATCCTTCCTCTAACTCTCCAAGGAGGAACACTGGCCTCCCAAGGCTGTGCACAGGCTGCCTCTTCTCAAGACAGCAAGGAGCCTGGAACCCAGAGCCAGGAGGGACCATCCATGCTGTTGGTTTAAGATATGGCTTTTCCACTAGATGGAGACAGGGCACTCGAGCACTTTGTCTTCCAGGAGGACACTGACCACCAGGAACACGAAGTAGAGGCCAAACATGATGAAGCCCAGTATTTTGTTCATCCGCCATTTGCAGAGGGCGATAGAGAGGATGACGAAAAGCAGCATGATGAAGAGGAGGACGATGGCGCAGAAGAGGCCGTTGCTGCTGACAGTCACTGGCTTGAATCTGTGGATGATGGTGTAGAGGAGCCAGGGCAGTGGCAGCCTGTGAGGAAGAAAGGCAGGCAGGAGGGGGAGTAGAGAGAGCAGTCAGGTGTGGGGTGTAAGCGCTAGAAGATGACTGTCCATGGCTTAGGAGGGTGACACTTTTGGGTCACTAGGACAAATGACTGGCCCAGGAGAGTATGGAAAGAAGTCAGGAGGACCTTGTTCTCTGGTGGACTCCCTCAAAGATGTGGCTGCTACAGGTGACGTCTGAATTTGATTCACGTCAGTTTTTATTTTCTTCCCAGGGGAGATTACAATGTGCTCCCAGCCCTGGAAAGGTGAACCAGATTTGCACGGGGTGAAGGAGGAGAGGACAGCAGAAAAAAGGTATAGGAATGGGCAGGGACAATGGAGAAAAGACAATCTAACCTTTAGAATGGAGACAGAGAGGCGAGGACTTCTTTGAGAACCTAAGATGCAGTGAGGTTGCATGATGGTGGTGGGGACCAAGGTACAATGTGGCAGTCTGAAGTTTATTCTGGGAAAGATGCTGACCACCATTTATTAAAAAGGGTCTTGGGCTGGGTATAGTGGTGCACGCCTTTAATCCCAGCACTCAGGAGGCAGAGGCAGGCCGATCTCTGAGTTTTGAGGCCAGCCTGCTCTACAGAGTGAGTTCCAGAACAGCTAGTACTACATAGTGAGATACTGTTTCAAACAAACAACAAACAAACAAACAAACAAACAAATGAGGGTCTTATATTTATGACGAATTAAAACACTTTATTATAAAATTTCCTACCAATTTTCTTGCTTTGGACTGGCCTCTGAAATCTGACAACACCCATTGTTGCTAACCAGAGTGATGTCTGTGGCATACACCAGGATGAGTCGTCACTGGGAACACACAGGAGTTAGAAATATGGCTGGAAAAAAATACCTGGTTCCAGTGGTGTGCTGCCACCTGGAGGCCGCTCTGTGTCATGCAGCCAGGTACTGATGAATATGGCTAGGAAGGTTCAGTTATGGTTCTGGGATGTGGGGGAGGAAGTAACCTTTTGAAACCCCAAATTTCCTAATGGAAAAGCAAATAGGATGTAAGCAGGATTTCAAAAACAGCCAGTAGGTCTGAGAAAAAATGTGTGTGAAACTAGAGCCCATGTTATGTAAGTATTTTTGAATTCCCAGGGCTAGCACATGCAGACCCTTAGGGTCTTTGCTGCCTCAGGCAAGGCACAAATGATTGACATCATGGCCTGTGATGACCAGCACAGGTGCTTTGCTACTGGAGCCTGGGTGGGAGATGCTTACTTCAGTGGATCTTGCTGGGCTGGGGGAAACCAAAACACTTTACCCCCACTAAACTCTGTACTACAGTTGGATCTTGAGCATCCCCTAAAGGCCGTCTGTTAAAGGTTTGGTCTCCAGCCTGAGGCTCTTAGGAGGTGATGGAATCTTTAGGAGGCAGGATGGAAGGAAGCTAGGTCACTGGAATCATGATCTTGAATGGGATTTTGGGACTCTGTTTCTGTTGTTTTCATGGCTACCTGGCCACGAGGTGAACAGGCTGCCTCTGCCATGCCCTCCCACTGTGATACACTGGCTGCCCAAAGCAAGAGGGACAAGAGGCCGCAGGCTGACACTTCTGAAGCCATAAGTCAAACCATTTCTCCTTCAAGGAGACAGAGTTTAGATATTTGTCACGGGGGCTGGAAGCTGACCAACCCACAATCACACACATGCACACATTCACAACTGATCACAGGGGCAGGGACCTGAGCTACCCACAATCACACACATGCACACATTCACAACTGATCACAGGGGCAGGGACCTGAGCTACCCACAATCACACACATGCACACATTCACAACTGATCACAGGGGCAGGGAGCTGAGCTACCCACAATCACACACATGCACACATTCACAACTGATCACGGGGGCAGGGAGCTGAGCTACCCACAATCACACACATGCACACATTCACAACTGATTACGGGGGCAGGAAGCTGACCAACCCACAATCACACACATATACACATATTCACAACTGATCATGGGGGCAGGGAGCTGACCAACGCACAGTTACACACATACACATATTCACAACTGATCACAGGGGCAGGGAGCTAACCAACCCAAGTCACACACATACACACACGCACAACTGATTTTGGTAAAGTTGAGGCGGGTGGCACTTCAGATAGTTGGTGAAAACTCTTTTTGGAGAGTGACATTTTCCACACCTCTTGATCTATCAACTCTATTGTCAGTGATCAAGCATAAGGAGAGAACGAGCTGCAAATGCAACTTTAATCAGAAAAATGATCATTTCAGTCTCATTTGAGGAAAAAGTTGGGGTCTTTTTTTATAATTTCTAGCAATAAGGAATGAGTTAGATAGTGTGTAAGCCAGTGTAATGTTATGTGGCTATTTAAAATCACAAGCTTAGAGATCAGGACTACTACCGAGCAGCTGAAGGGTGCTTGCCTAGCACGCAAGATGCCCTGGGTTCATAAGACAGATGTGGTGCCTTAATCCCAGCACCTGGGATGTGGAGGCAGGAGGATCAGGAGTTCAAGGCCATTCTCTGCTATATAGGCAGTCTGAGGCCAGCCTGGGCTGCATGAGACCATGACACAACCAAACTACCAAACAACAAACTCTGTAAGCCTTACAGTGCTAATAGGAAAATACTCATGATGTAATTTTAAATTCAGTCTTTCTTTCTTTTTTTTTTTTTGAATCAGGGTCTCACGTGGGCTGACTGTGAACTTGCTATTCGGCCAAGGATAATACTGAACTTCTGATCCCCCTGCTTCCACCCCTCATATGATATCTATGAATTGAAATGCTGGGATCAAATGCAAAGTCTTGTATATAATTTTAATTAAAAATGAATGACACACATCAAATTAGCAACGTAATTTCAATCATGCAAAATGCACATATTTTGAGTGGTTGGTAGATCATCACTGATTTCTATATGTATCTTCTAAAACCCTTATATACTACATATATGTGCAAAAGAAAATGCTGGCTACAGAGAAACTTTACACTCACTATATTGTTAACAACACACTCAGTGTCCTGACAATAAAAACATAAAACTGAACAAATTTTGGAAAAGTCACTTTTTTTGGAAAAGAAATATATAAAATATATCAACACCCATTAAAATATTCAAAATATGTAGTCTGTTAATGCTGCTTTAAGGGATTTATTCTAATGAAATAATTAAAATAGAATTTTCTAAATAAAGGTATGGTGATATATTGTGTACCTCAATAAAGTTCACCTGGGGATCAGAGGACAGAGCCAGCCACTAAATTAGTCATAGAGGTTAGGCAGTGGTGGCACACACCTTTAATCCTAGCATTTGGGAGGCAGAGATCCATCTGCATCTCTGTGAGTTCAAGGCCACACTGGTAACAGAGCCAGGCATGGTGGCACATGCCTTTAATCCCAGTACTGGGAAGGAAGTAAGATGGCAGGACACCGGAAGGCATATAAGGCACGAGTAAACAGGAAGTCTCTCTCTTGAGGCTGAGGATTTCGTAGAGGTAAGAACATGGCTGGCTTGTTCTGCTTCTCTGATCTTTCAGCTTTCACCCCAATATCTGGCTCTGGGTTTTATTTTTTATTATAAGACCTTTAAAGATTTATGTTACATAAAGGTATTTATAAAATCCCTATCATAGCATAAAGCAAGAAGAGAAAAGGTCCATTGAAGACACTGGTTAACCAGGAACACAACAGGATAAAACACCCGGAGTCACATGCTGTGGGATGGCCTGTATGTCAAATGTGTTGCTGATTGGTCAATGAATAAATCACTGATTGGCAGTGGCCAGGCAGGAAGTATAGGCGGGACTAACAGAGAGGAGAATTGAGAGAACAGAAAGCTGGGTGGGAGAGACACTGCCAGCCGCCATCAGGACAAGGAAGATGTAAAGTACCGGTAAGCCACAAGCCACGTGGCAAAGTATAGATTAATAGAAATGGATTAATTTAAGCTGTAAGAACAGTTAGCAAGAAGCCTGCCACGGCCATACAGTTTGTAACCAATATAAGTCTCTGTGTTTACTTGGTCGGGTCTGAGTGGCTGTGGGACTGGTGGGTGAGAGAGTTTGTCCTGACTGTGGGCCAGGCAGGAAAACTCAAGCTACAGTCACAGTGTTAGTTTCAAGGGCTATAAAAGCACTGAGCAGAACAGTGCATGTGGCTGCCGGCTTACTAGGAGAAGCCACTTTGTGCCAGGTCCATGTGGCTTTAAGTTGGAAAAGATAAGTGACCTCCAAGAGAGCAAAACTGAATATTCTCTAAGAAAAATTAGTAAATCTTTGCAGAAGATAAAAAATGAAGGACTTTTGGTAGGAGGACTAGGGAAGATTATGAGAGGCTTTCCTTTGTTCTTATTTATATATAATTTAGTAGCAATGAACAAAGAGAATGTTGTAATATGTCAGAGTATGTACCTTTGGAAAATATGACAAATATGTTTATCTGAATGCTCACAATTGTAGTAGACGTTTTTCCTTTTACACTATAGGACATTCTCCATCCTCCTCCCTCATTGGACACACTCAGGTGGTGAAAATTTTAAGCAGTAGGACTGACAAATACAGTTTATCCCAGAACAACTTCCATTAAAACACACCCATTTATCTGTTCATTCTAGAAGCACTTGTCAGACGCTACCCTGATTAGACAATGGGTTGAGGCTATGTTGAGTTCACTGGAGGGATACTTGAAGGGATCACAGACTGGCAGGAAGAAAGAATCATAATGGGAATACAATATGCAGAGTCTGGAAGAGCAGGAGCCCCTGGATTTGAACAGACTCTGGAAAGAGAAGACAGACTTTCCTGTAGACAGATGAAGGGGCTCCTCAGTGGGTAGAGTACTTGTCCTCAGAGACCCAACTCTAATCCCAGCTACCTTATTTACCTGCTGCATTAGCTCTGTGCTCTCCAGTTTCCATATTCAGAAATATGGTTGATAACACAGAATCCACATGACTGTTGTGTGTTTTAACTTGCTAACTGTGAGCACTAAATGAACAATGACAAATGTATGTACAATGGCTTAATAAAAAGGAAAAAGACGGAACAACATTCAAAATGTTCAATGAGAAAGTGGATGCATTTTAGCGAAATTTCCCGATTCCAGGGTCAAGAGACCTGTCATCCTGGGAGCATAGAGACTCTGTGACTTAAGTTTCTCAGGCGCTGACATTTAGGGTCATTTGTCAACTACTTCTGACAAGTTTGATGAAATGGGAGGGATAACAGAGTCCCTGTCAATCTGGCTCACTACAGATGATTCCTACTGAGAATTCCAGTTTGCTCAGCTAGAGGGAAAGAGCTCATCTTCTGTCTTTCACAAAACCTGGGTTGTCAGCACTTTCCAAGCAAAGAGACAGGATGTCAATGCTGGGCCTGGGTGTGTCCCAAGCTGCCTTTGAATTCAATCTTACCTGGTAGAGTAGAAAAAAAAAATACCATGAAACTGCCAGAGTACCTCAGTCCTACCTGGGCAGTGTATATTCATAATTTGTGGTAAGCACAGTTATGTAAGTGAAATTCTTACTTTCTAGAACATTCTGTATACAAGTATGTGTTTCTGCTGGTTTAGGGATGACTTAGTTTTATTAAGTTCCCTAAAAACAAAATCCAGCTAGTAAAACGGAATGGTGCTCCTAGGTTGGCACTTGGGTGAGTTTTGGGTTGAGAGAGCCAGCTCATGTTTCTACAGCTTCTAGGAAGACAAAGACAGAGGTAGAGCTGCTGTGCATGCTTATAGAACACCATACTTACCCCACAGTGATGTCAAAGATGTTGCTTCCAACAGAGCTGGACACGGCCATGTCCCCCAGCCCTTTCCTGGCCACTATGACACTGGTGATAAGGTCAGGGATAGAGGTTCCAGCAGCCAAGATGGTCAGACCCATGATCTCTTCACTAATGCCGATGGTCTCTCCAACCTGGATATCACAGCAAGGACAAATGTGAGGGGTGGAAGTCACAGAACCCAACTTTACTATGTGACCTCTTTTTAATGAGTCCCCCACTCTGTTTTGGGGTAAGTGGTGATGTAATAAAGAAGAGCAAGCCATAGTCACTGATGAAGGAGTTTATGCACTTTAACATCCATACCCAGGACATCATCGATGTGCACATGAGGCTTAAACAGACTATTTCAAATAATAAAGAGCTGCAGAGACCCTGAGTGCAGCCACCATGCTTTGTCTTCTAAGACTGTTGGGGGAGCTGCAAGATTCATTTGAAAAGCCAATGGACTTAGAACCTAAGGCCAGTACCTGAAAATGTCAGCGAGTTCCAAGGCCCTTCGATCGACTATTGAGTGTCAAGATAGTGTCCCGATTTTTTCTTAATACCTCCAATTATTTCTATGACTCTTAAACACCTATAACCTCTACTGTTTCCACAGGGAACTTGGCATTGGGTGAACTCAGGTTTAGAAATATGAAACTAAACCAACAAAACAGCTATGTAGAACTAACAGGGAATCAGAAGGCCTTGGTCCCAGGGCTGCTTTAAAGACTTGATCAATTGATAATTGTTCCCTGTATAGTGTCTTGACTCCTGCTTTCTTAGCCATCAAGTAGGGATAACAGTACTTACCTTACAAGGAAGTTGTGGGCTAAGTGATAGTTTCAGGAAAGCCCTTGTAAATAGTACAGCATTATTAAAAAGTGAGAAGGCACAGTATTCTATTTTGTTACAGTCTTTGCTTAAGACTGCTGGTTTTGTTTGAACAGTTGGTCTAACCTCAGCTAGAATCTACCCATCCATCCATCCATCCATCCATCCATCCATCCATCCATCCATCTATCCATCCATATATCTACCTATCTATACTGGGGATCAAACTCAGTGCATTGCACATGCTAGGCCAGCACTCTACCACTAAGCCACACATCCAGCCATGGTTTTTTTGAGATAGCATCTCACTGTGTAGCCTAGGCTAGCTTTTAACTTGCTTCTGTTTTTCTGCCTCCTAATTCTAGGATAGTGACTGTAAGCTACCACACATATTTCCTTTGTTTCTTGAGCACCTTATTTTTTTTTGGGACTTTAAAAAACCTTGTATGTTTTCTGGAGCTGGTGAATTACTGTTCTTAAAAATTTTAGACAGTGTTTTCCAATAGCTTACTTTATGACATCCAGGTTTTTTTTTAAAATAATTTAATAGGTAAAATAACATACAGGAATAAATGATTTTAGGGAATAGAATACTTATTTCTAAATCTTCTTTTTGATTTATAAGGACATAATATCTTAGTTCTTGGTAACTTAAAAGCAGGCTTTTATTTTGACAGTTTGCTCCCAAGTCTATTGAGCAGACCCAGTCCTCCAGGCACACAGATTCACTGCCTGCCCCCAACTGGAAGGTAAGTCCCAGGGCAGGCAAAGACACTTGCCACCAAGCCTGAGATCTGAGTTAGATCTCCAGGACCTACACAGTGGAAGAAGAGAAGCAGCTCCAGCAGACTGTCTTCTCTCCACCCTCACACACACTAGTAAACACTTAAAAAACAAAAAGAAGTAATCTACATGCAAGCAACATCCGTACTGTGGATATATTATGTTAGAATATTAGGTCATAAAAATTTGTTTGAGCTGCTGACTTGATTGATTTTCTTTAAAAAAATTGTTAA
Organism: Peromyscus californicus insignis; assembly: GCF_007827085.1. Lineage (NCBI taxonomy): Eukaryota > Metazoa > Chordata > Mammalia > Rodentia > Cricetidae > Peromyscus > Peromyscus californicus. Next base: position 64,267,729 of record NW_026294573.1, on the reverse strand, counting down.
ATGAGGGGCTGGTAAGATGGCTTGGTGGGCAAAGGCGCTTGCTACCAAGCCCGACCACCTGATCCCCAGAGTTGACACACTGGAAAGAGAGAAGTGACTCTGGAAGTTGTCCTCTGACACCCACATATGTGCCGTGGGATGTGTATGCTCCTTTCTGCCCAAATACATAAAAACAATGAAAATAGTTAATTCTATCTGTCTTGGGATTAGGGCAGGATTTCTAACCATTTCTGAAGTAGTCCTAAACATACCTGTGCCATATTGTACTGCATATTTGCATGATGCAGTGTTCTCAGGCAATTCTAAAAATACAATACGATCAACTCTGAAGGACATTGAGGATGCGCTCTGTCCGGCAGCATCACATATTCTGAGATTGAGTTGTTCAGGCAGCAACAACAAGCAAGTCCCTCTGAGGAGTATACAGACATGCTTTCATCCTTAACAAATGGTTAAATTATATACACACACCAAAGAATTGTTTTTAAAATAAATTTATGATTTGTCGTGAGCAAATGTTTGACTTGTGTATTTGTTTTATAGGGCAATACATCTGGGGTTGTGTAAAAAATTTCTTGGGCAAGAAGAATTGTAAGAAGAAATAGGTAAAGAAGCTGCCTGCCATAGCTCCAAGAGCCTACTTGCCGCACGAATGAGTAGATCTACTCATGCTGGTGATTTCCCTAGGCAACAGGAGTGCCCTGTTTGAGCAAAATGCTCTCCTTCCTGCTGACTAAATGATTTTCACCCTAAGTAAGCTGCAATTGATTTGATACATTCTTAATAATTTAAATTCTTAGAGGGAATGCTATCACAGTGACCATTTAAAGATACACCATTGATATTCGGAGTTTGAATGCCATTCCTGGCAGGAGAGTCTAAAACTGAAGAGAAGCATAGTGGTGTGGTTATGGACATGGGTGAGTCTCCAACAGCCCGGGATACCTTCCAAGTCTCTAATGAGGCTAGCTTTGAGTTCCTGATTCTCCTGCCTCTACCTCCCAAGTGCTGGGATTCCAAACATGTACCACTTTGCCTGGCTGCTTGGCCATTTTTCTTGTCAGCTTTAAACTCAATTCCTTTATCTGCATATTGTAGCTAATGATCGTTCGCCCCCCAACCCCCATAGCATCTGAACCTGTGTGCAGGATTGAAAACAAGAGTATAAAGACAAAGGGGTGTGAACGGTCCAGCATGGAGTATACACTCAACAAACAATGGTTTCCACTTTCATCTTTGAGAACAGAAGCCCCCGAGTCTCACTCACTCAAGTTTTCAAGCAGTAATCACTGAGCTCCTGTCTTGGGATCAGCATTATGACTGGCACTGAGTTAAAAGTAACAAAAATGACATGCATCATTACATTTGTAACTGAAGCTCAAGGACGAACGTTTTGTCTTCAGGACCCTTCTTAATAACCATTGTTAAAGGCTGGTGAGGGTTGGGGAGGCGGCTCGGTGGGTAAGAGCAATTACTGCACAGGCGTGAGGCCCTGAGCTCAGATCCCAGGCATGCATGAGGAAAGGCCGGAACTCCAGCATGGGGCTTTGGGGAAGAGACAGGAAGAACACTGGAGCTCGCTGCCTGCCAGCCTAGCTGAGAAATGGCAAGACATAGGTTTAGTGAGAGACCCTGTCTCAAGGTCATATAAGGTATGGAGCAATAAAGGAGAACATGGAAGACTTCTGTTATGCCTATCATACAGACTCACACACCTATGTCCATACATGCATATAACACACACACACACACACACACACACACACACACACACACACACACACACAGAGCTAGGGACAGTCATGCTAAGTTGCTTGCCCAAGACAAAATAAAGACACAGAGGTAGGCAGAATCTTGACTTTCTTCGCAGCCCTGGTTGGCCAGGCTTTAGATGACAGACAACAAGCAGCAGCCAGGTTTGCCTCTCACCACAGAGCTGTCTTGATTTCTCCACATGCTGATTTGATTTCTGACCACCGAGATAGAGGAATAGGAAAACCCAGTCCTGAAATGTAACGTGTCTGCACCACACTCAGTACTGTGACAGTTTCAAAGGGCAAACACATTGACTGACCATGTGACAACCAAGACCGGAGACAAACCCGGCAGACGGGCGCCCCTGGCAGTCTTACCTGGTGTGCCCACCACACCATCAGGTAAGAGAAAACTGCGATCCAAGTGATGGAGCCAAAGAATGTGATAGGGAAGAACTTCCTGGAAGCCTGCAAGACAACCAGAGGGAAGAGCGTCAGCATTGTCCTCTGTGGTGGAGTGACAGTCCAAAGCTAAAGCCGTCTTTGCCATTGCCATGATCTCTCTCACATTTCTTACTTCTTGGTTGAGGAAAATTCACTCTTGGAAATTAAAATTGGTGGGAGCTGAATGGTTGTAGAACTAGGGAAGAAATCTCTCTCTCTCCCTTCATCCCTTTTTCCTTCCCTTTCCCCCATTTCTTTCTTTGAAATAGGGTCTCAATGCCTAGGATAGCCTAGATGGCCCAGAACTCATTATGTAGTCCAGGTTGGCCTCAGATCCTACCTTCCTGCCTCAGCCTCCCATGTTATGACATGCGACACTGTGTTGGGCTCTGGAAGTCACTTGAGAGAATGTCTGTTCATACCTGTAGCTAGATGCCCCATGTCCCCTGCTCCTGTCTTTTATAAGATCTGGATTTTCTGTTATTCCTTCTGTTAAACATTTTGCATCCTCCCTTTATCTCTTTTTTAGTTTGCTTCCAAGTTCACCCGATTCAGGCCATCAGAATTTACTGCTGGCAAACCATGTGTCATGGTAATCTATATGCCAAAACCTCTTATGTGACTGATTACATGAAAAAAATGGGAAGGATTAGGAAGGTTGGAAATAGATTAATTCACCTTAGGGTCCCATGAATTATCAGGAAAGCCACCACCACAGATGGCTGGTGATGGCTAGTCTCCAGGACACCAACCACACCCATCAGCTGAAGTGGACAGAGGTGGAGATGCCCAATCAGGGTGATCCCCACTAGGATGGGGCAGGTCAGACATCATTCTTGGGAATGTGTTCTCTCCAGTGTGCCACTCTGATCTACATTACAAGTCCCATTCTGCTCCCAGCACTGGACTTCGTGTCATCTTGGGCTTATACAGTGTGATCACACTCAAAGTTCCCTTAGATCATCATCAATAAAATTCAGGCACTTCTAAATGTAGTTTTTCAGGGCCAATAAGATAGCCCAGTGGATAAAGGTGCCTGCTGCCTAGCCAGACAACCCATGTCCCATCCCTAGAACCCATGTAGTGAAAGGAGATAACCAACTCCTGCAAGTTGTCTCCGACCACATGGACCAAATAAATGAATGAATGAAGGAATGGATAAATAAATAAATAATACGTGCAGGATTTCTTACTCAATCCCATTCCAGGGAAACTGTGGCTTGCACTGAACTAGTTTCTGCTGATTCCCTTGATGGAAAACATGGGACACACTTAGATAACAGAATGCTGTTTGAGAGCCCACCACCTATTCTTGCCAACACTTTTAATCTCAAAGCTTTTCTATGCCGAGAAAACCACACATTGTGCTTTGATAATGTCACCCAGTTTCTTTCAGGGCAACGACTCCTACAGTTGATGTAGACAGCGGCTGTCTCAGCTGCCTGAAGAGCTGGTCTGGGGCAGTCACAGAGAGGCTACTCTGCCACAGCATTTGAAGGCTCATTGGAAGAAAAAAGAAACTCATGTGTGGCAATCTTTTAAATCTGAAGCACAATGATAGATAGGCTCTATGGTACCAGACCAGGTTTGCAATTTCTGTAAATTTCAAGCGTTGAGTAATCTTTTGATTATCATTCACACAGTCCTTAGACTCTACACAAATCTTTTCTCTCTTGAAATGAGTGTTGCTTAGTGGGGGGGCAATTCACTGGGGGTGACTATAAGACCAAATGGGCATGCTCAAGTGGGAGAGGGCATCATGTCATAGACAAAACTCACCCTTAAAATGCTTCCCTATGCTCCTTCTCTTTCTTAGAAGAAAAGTATTTTGAATAAGGACTCTGGTTTGTCTTGGAGACCTGAGCACTTCAGTGGGTGATGGGAAAAACACTTTTTTTTTTCAAAGTGGAGCCTACACTTTTGCTTCTCAAAGCAAATCTTTCGAAGGCTAGGAATTGGGTTCTCAAGCGAAGATTCCTCCAGCCAGAGAAGATGCCAGGCTTGCCCAGGCAGGGCACTGAACTGACTGGACTTCCCAGCTTTTTTTCCTTCCGATTGTGAGTCACTGTTTCAGGATTCTAAATGGGATGCAGGTTTCAGTTTCTCAGGGTCATGCTCTGTCATAGGAAGAGAAGGGCAACTCTGGCCACACAAGACCACCCCTGACTCTAGCATCAACTAGATGAGGGTTCTGAGTGTGGCATGAGAAGCACAGAGAACTGTTATCTACTTTATGGTGAGACATCCATACCTCATGGAACATCTTTTCAGGCTGTTCTACTTCTAGGTTCATTTACTTACTACATGTATTCTTATTGCTTATTTTCATTTAATACATTTTAAATTTCCTCTTTGCATATCGATTGAGATGTCATTGTTAGTCAGACTCAAAATACTAAGATTTCCTCATATCACTGAACATTCCCAGCCAAATGGACAAAGCCAGAGATGAGACAAAGAACATAAAGACCCAAATGCAAATCAATCCATTAGTGAAAACCTGCCCAATTCAATATCTGATACTTACGATTCTCAAGATACCAGTTAATAATTAATAGGCATAAAAACATCAAATGTTGAATTAGAGGCTTATTCAAAAAACACTAGAAACAAATATTCTTAGTGAATTTCAAGGTCTTCATCATTGACTAAGAGCAGGTAAAGATTTGGTACCTACTCTATATCCAGATCTTCAACTAGAGATGAAATTCAGGTCAGCTGACTACCCAACGCATGTGCCTAACATGTATGTTTTACCAACACTTCCTGAAGAAAATAGGGCCCAAACTGCTCAAAATACACCCAGCCACAGGCAGAGTGAGCACCATCATCATCATGCCAGGCTCTATTCACAACATCAGAAAATAAAAAAAGCATCCAGGAGACAGAGGCCAGTGCTCCAGCTGTACGGCCATCTGCCTCCCCAGACTCCCATATTGTTCTTGCTTCGGAAGTTGCAACCCTTCATGCACCAGCAGTTTGGCTAATTGTTTCTCTGTCAAACTGCCTCACCATGCCCAGTCTCACAACCCAGGAAATCACTTCTCTCACTTTTGTCTAGACCATTCTCCTCATTTGGACTCCATGGTTTCATTCTGGACACCACTGCTCCGGAGCATCTGTATGGGTATTAGGTTACCAGTCTCATTGGAAGAGAGAAAATAGCCCTGGAAGCCATGGTCTAACACATCAGGTTATGGTCAGTAATGGTGGCTCATCCTGACATCTGTTAGGATAGGCCTCATACCAATTAGCAAATGAGCAAATTGTGACCATGTGCTGCCCATTTTATTTCCAATGTAATGGTTAGGTACCTAATTGACAGCTAATGTTCCCATTAGAAGCTTTTAGTAGAACAGTGTGATATTGGTTTGAAAAAAGTCACTGGACAATAGCTGCCTGAGCAAACTAGCCATGTCCTTCTGTTCTAAATTTAATAGTCACTGAGCATCTACTTTGTGCAATGTTCTGAAGAATATACCTTGGGTGAAAGGGATGGGAGTCTTGCTATGTAGCCCAGGCTGGTTTCAAATTTATCATTGCAAATTATCATTTCAAAATTATCATCTATCTGTTTACTTATTAATTCATTTGTGTGTGTGTGTGTGTGTGTGTGTGTGTGTGTATGTGCGCACACACATATGGGAAGGTGCATGTTTATGCATGTATGTATGAAGGTCTGAAAAGAACTTGTGGGAGTCTGTTATCTCCTTCCACCATGTAGGTCCTGGGAATCAAATTCAGGCCACAAGGCTTGTTAGCAATTGCCTTTACCTGCTGAGTTATCTTGCCGTCCCTCGAAGTATATACACTTTGAGACATTTCCCACAACAGCCCTATTAAGATTCAAAGTGTGGCCACTGGATTATGATAATGGGGGTTGAAATCTCTGCTCCCAAGTGAGCAGTGACTTAGAAAAACTAGTTAACCTCTTTAAGTTTTGGTTTCTTCATTTGTAACACAGAGGGGAGGGGTAATACAAATTTAAATGTTCTGAAGAGTCATGTACTCAGAAAGTCTAGCAAAGCACCTGAGACATAAAAAGTGCTCCAGTAATGATCGCTGTTGTTACTGTACACTATTGTCTTCATTGAAGTTTTTAAGAGACAATGAGGCTGATACCTGGGGAGGCAAAGTGACTGTGGATGTCTGGTGTGGAGGGCTCTTGGCTTTCCTCTCAGTAGCTGGCTGTGATTGAACAAACCCTAAACCTCCCTGGGTCACAATCACTTCATCTTGCTACATCATGTATGGCTCCTGCTAGATAATCAATAAATACTCAGTGACTGAATAAATGACCCAAAGTGCAAACCCTTAGCTGGGTGTTCAGGTTCCTTCCCAGTTCTAATGGGCCATGTTTTCCTATCTCAAGAGATACACTCCTCCTTTGTTTGAGCATCCAACTCAGGCCACGAGAGAAAATCGCATTGAGTGTTGTAGTGTTTATTATTTTCAGTTTTCATTAAAGCTATGTTTCACATCAAGGTTTACACTTTACCCCTTTCTGTTTTTGAACAAACTTGTTAATTTAAGAAAACTATAAGTGTGAAGCTCCTATTTAGTATCTAAGCTGAAAGTATGCATGATCCAATAAACATTGCCATAAAATTTGCATAGAAATGATGTGGGAATAAAAACAAGTGGGAGTAATATTTATTCTGAAATTAGAACTATACAATCATGCGTTCCCTGTAATTACTGGTAAGGTTTGGGATTTTCATCTCCATGAAGAATTAAAAAAAAAACAAAAAACTACTGAACAGACAGAGCTGGTGGGTCCTAAGGAGGTGCAAATGTCTGTTTGTTAATTTTCCAGTTTTTTCCCTCTCCCTTGATGTTACCTCCAGGGGTCTTTGTGGACGTACATAGGCCTGTAGTAGTACTGAAAACCCAGTACATTATTCTGCCCCTGCCATCAATAGGTGAGCTCTATTTCTCTACACTTAGGTGTCGGCTGGCTTTAGGACGGCTTCAATCAATAGAATGTCCTGGGAATGATGGAGTACAAATTCCAAACTAGATCTCAAGAGGGTTTTGTAGTTTTCATTCTTGTAGCTCTTGGTCTTTTGCTATCCTGTGACTAAGTTCAGACTAGACCGCTTAAAGATTAGAGATCATGTTGAACACAGACAAGCTGTTTCAGCTGAGACGTTCCTATGGCAACCTGCTCCCAGGAGAACTGTCCAGCTGAGTGTAGCACTAACTTTCAGTCCTCAGAATCATGGGCCAAAATAAGCTTGTCTTAAACTGAGTTTGAGATGGTGTATTACAGAGCAAAAAGAAAACTGACATTAAGAAACAGTTCAATAAAACCCTCCTGTGATAAATATGACCAGGGAATATCTTAATGGCTCCTGTATCTACTGGCACGGTTTATTTCACTTGGCCTCTTGTATGTGCAGGGAGGACCACATAGTTTATCTTCCAACCAGTATGCTCTCAGAGTAAGCTGTGACTGTCACAGGCAAGTTGGGGTGTACAGTCACCTTCAGTTTGCAATATCGTATTGAGGCAGATGTCTTACTTACGCTTTTTCTCAATCACAGAATGCCATGGCTGGTAAGGAATTTAGAGATCTTAGAAATCTTTATCAACAGTGGACAAAAATGGAATTCAGAGAAGTATAGTTTCCCAAAGTTGCTTAGCTTATGAGGTAGGATGGGGGAGCAAACTACCAGAGTCAGGATAGTGGAATAAAAATGATTTGGACTCAGGAGCCTTAGGCTCAAGTCTCCTTTAACTGTTCCTGCGAAATCTTGCTTTGAGTTATATGTAAGTGTCTTAGTCAGGGTTACTATTGCTGTGATGAAACACCATGACCAGAAGCACCTTGGGGAGGAAAGGGTTCATTTGGTTTACACTTCCATTACTGTTCATCACTGAAGGAAGTCAGGACAGGAACTCAAACTGGGCAGGAACCTGGAGGCAGGAGCTGATGCAGAGGCCATGGACAAGTGCTATTTATTGGCTTATTCTTCATGGCTTGCTCAGTCTGCTTTCTTATAGAACCAAGGATCACCAGCCCAGGGATGATACCACATCCACAATGGACTGGACCCTCCCCAATCAATCACTAATTAAGAAAATGCCCTTCAGGTTTTCCTACAGCCCTATCTTATGGAAGCATTTTCTTAAGAGGTTCCCTCCTCTCAGACGACGTTAGCTTGTGTCAGATTGACATAAAACTATGCCACACAGCAAGCATGCCTTGGTTTAATTATTAAACTTAAAGACAGAATTTTGTGTTATTATTATCTATCTCTATATCTCTGGCTGTCCTAGAACTCGCTCTGGAGACCAGGCTGGCCTCAAACTCAGAGGTTCCCCCTGCCTCTGCCTCCCGAGTCCTGGGATTAAAGGCATGTGCTACCACCACCCAGCTGCTACTATGTTCTTTTAATTACAGCAGGTTCATGGGTACTTTGGCCACTCAAGTATAACTGAATGGTCACTACATAACTTCAGAGACAAGGGAACCAAAGACCATGCAACTTCTGCCTTCAGCTGTTAGAATGCTCACTCTTGGAGGTCTGACCTGTTATGTAGGACATTGGGCTATCCTGGGGCCATCATGTTTTAAGGAACCAAAGTGCAGAGACAGGCCATGTTTGGGTACTCTGATAGACAACCTACCCTCAATCCATCTCTTCCCAGGTGCTAAAAACACTAGCAAAGAAGATGAACACACTTCTCAGCTATAAATCACCCCCAACCATGCAAGTCTTTCCAGCTGGAGTGCCAGGCTTAGTGACATGGACATAAACTATCTCTAGTGCACCCCACTTCCATTCTCATCCCACAGGATCTGTGAGCAGAATAAAATGGTGGTTGTTTTACACCCTTAAGTTCTGGGGTGGTTCACATTTGATAGTCACTGAACAACCATTACGATTGAAGCTTCAGCAGGTATGAGAAGAGGCACACATGCATCACCTCACTGTTGAACACACTGGAAATGGACTACAGTGGCTACCATACTTTTGACAAGGGAGCTGTTTCAACAGAGCTCACTCACAGGTTTGCGGACGTCAGGTAAGGTGATCCAGAGCGGGAGTACGATGGGAAGAACAATCAGGAATGTGACCTGCTTGCGGGTGTTGGATGGCCAAGACAGGCTGAGGGGCTGGTCATCCTCTTCCTCAGCAGTCTCTGTGGCCTGCTGCAGAACAAGAGGACAGCTGTAAGTAGGCAGAAACTTGGGGAGTGCTGGGGCCCACAAACACGACTGCAGAGCAGGTGAGGGATGTCCTGGGCCTCACCTGAGTGTTTCCCAAGCCACCCGAGCTGCTCTCAAGGGCATTCTTGTGTTAGAAGCACCCCATTGGTCACAGCCTGAGGCTCACCCCCTCCCTCCCTCCACAGAGCACTGTAGAACTTTCTTTTCATTCTTTGGGTGTCCTATGGCTTCTCATGTTTGTCAACTGATTATTTAACATTGACCATAGTCACTACTCATGATATATATATATATATCCAGCTGTGCTTCTTATTCAACTGTACAAAGTAATGGGTTTTTATGATATTTCCATACACGCATATAATGTACTTTAGTATGATTCACCTTATCCTTTCAAAAAAAAAATCCTCCTTCACGAACATTTTCCGATTTACAATATCTGCTGATATAGTGATCTATGACCCCATTTCTGTTTCCCTAGGGCTGTGTTACGTGATTTGGACTCCTTGGGAGGAAGAACAAGGGTAAAAAATTAAAATCCCTCTCTTCCCCCTTTCCACCCTCTTTCTCCTCTTTTTTCCTTCCCTGCAGCTGCTGGTCACCAGGCACACAAAGCTCAGTTCTGGAACAGTTCAGTGATAATCCTGAGATGTCCTAGCTCTGTTCACCCAAGAATAGACTCAACGATTTTTACATGGATGTTCCTAACTTGCTTAGTCAACTGGGTGAATTCTAAACCATCCCAAAGGCACAGTATACAAACACACACCTCAGGACTCAGAGAAACAGGGCCAAAGGCTACTATAACATCCACCCTGCCCGCCTGGCATCTCAGAGGCAGGGTAGGAACTCCCAGTCTCTGATCTGGCAGCCCGCTGCCTGCGTTCTGGTGGTCTCTGCTGCAGTCAGCAGCTCTCAGGCCCCAGAGGCAAACGAGACAAAAGGTAGATCTGCCCAGCAGGATGAACATTAGTCCATGAGACGGGGCACAGTCACCAGCACAGCACTGGTGACACCACCACATCACTGTCACCCTGCTTGTTTAGAAACGAAGCCACAGCAGCAGGACAGAGCACCAAATCTAAAAACAGGCGCCTTTGCAGTGACATTTCCTTTAGATGCCAGAGAGCGTCCTGCAGGCTTCCAGCACTGCTCGGACACTTTCTAAGCAGCAGCAGTGACTCATTCAAAGTCTGTGTCCCTAAGGAGTGGCAGGTGGGAAAAGCTTGGGCCAGATGTCTTAAGGGAGGAAATACTGACTGGACTATAGAGGTCATGGCTGGGTGTGCAGATTTACAGCAATGCTACTCTTAGTTTATGTACTGCTACTTATTAGGGATCGACAAAAGGTCTGTAATGGTGAATGACATTATCCACCCTTCAACCTTCTCTGGGATCCAAAACAAAACCAAACAAACAATTAAAAACAAAAAACAAACCACGTGATTGAAAGCCATATTGAGAAAGATTGGAAATAACAGGTTTGTGGCAGTGGGTAAGAATCCTCAAAGTACAAATGCGGGAGAATTATGGGGATTAGATAAAGAAGTTGGCAACCTATTTTGGTTACCCAAACCCTCACCAAGCACGTACCTCGCCCCCTCCACCCCTTTTGCTAATGTGATGCAGGAGCCGTTCTATCCACTGTTGTTTTTACTCTTTCCTAGGGACTCTGCCCCTGATCCTAGTCACGTCATCCTTGGAGGAGAGGTGACCTGCAGAGGAAACCATACCCCGTGGGCTCACATACCTAGGGTGCCATCTGGATACAAGGATTATAATCTGTGTGTCATGGGGCAGTGAAGACTAAGAAGGCTGGGGCACATGATGTTTTCTTCCAATGAGATCTTCCTCACGTAACCAAATGAGTGACTTTCCCTTCCACACCTGATAGGCATCCAGGAAATAGGCACCAAGAGTTGAGGTACTAGAGCAGTCTTCATGAGCACGGCATCTCATACCAAGTAGGGGGTTTAATCCAGCAGACGACGGGCTTTCCTGAAGACCAGTCAGTCCATCTGATGAACTCACCAAGCTCCTCTTTCGGCCTGGGTAGCCTCCCCTCCCCGATCTGCCCCCTAATGCCATCCACAATTTAGCAACTTTTCTCTGAACTCCAAGCTACCCTTTTTTTTTGAGAAAAGACAAAAGCAACTCTTTATGACTCATATCATTTTAATGACACCAACAGATGGTGACATTTCATCAATAACCTTTCTGCTTGTAACCTACAGATTAGCTCTTTTCTCCATCTGCCAAAGTCACCAGGCAGGCAGTGCCGCTAGCAAATAGCAGAAAATAATTGTCTGTTTGCACGCCCAAGCTCTCAACACACGACTGTCCAGTGCAAACAATTAGCTGTGTTGAATAAGGTCCAAGGGTGGCGTTGAAGGAGGCTGTTGCTAGGGCAGGAGTGGACTAGGAGAAGAGGCTGTGCTTCAAGCTATGCCAACAGAAAACTTCACTCTTCATGGGCACCAATTGCTGCTGCAGGGAAGTGAAGGGGTCTAGAACCCTGGGATGGATGTGAGAGGTGCTTCAGGAGCAAGCTGTCAGAACACCTCAGAAGAAATTCTTTTTGTCTTCTTGCTAAGTAAATCTCATTCTGGCTCAAGCTGGTTAGAGACACCACAGAAGGACACACTGTTCCAAGTTTAGGGCCTATTTGTCTTTGCCTGAGCAGGTGATACAATGCTTGCATTAGGCTTAGCCCCAAGCGAGGCCATTGAGGTCAGGGCAATGAGTTTTCAACTTTTCTTAGAGTTGTAGCGTGCCAACTTTGACCTTGCAATGACCTACTCTTGCCTCCTAAAGTGTCTGAAGAGTGTCCCTAAGAAACAAGGCAAGGAGAGCAGGCTACAGCTGTCTAAGGCAGAAAGAATCCAAGTGATTTTGAATATAAAGGCTTAACATGGTTTGCTATCTGCTGGGGTCTTGTACAAGCCCCATGGTTTCACAAAACTAGGCTAGTGACTAGATATTTAGGATCGTGTAATCGCTGATATTAAAACACAAAACAAACAAACAAAAAACAAACCTTAGAGAAAAACAGCTTACTCAGACAGGCATGAGGATTTACACCTTTAATCCTAGTACTCTAGAAGACAAAGGCAGGAGGATCTCAGTCTTTAAGGCCTGTCTGGGCTATATAGTGAGTAGCAGGACAGCCTAGACTCACTCTCTCTCTCTCTCTCTCTCTCCCTCCCTCCCTCTCTCTCTCTCTCTCTCTCTCTCTCTCTCTCTCTCTCTCTCTCTCTCTCTCTCTCTCTCACACACACACACACACCCCTGTAACGAGTTTCCCAAGTGATGGGTGCTGCACTGGCCCTCAGATCTAGTGAGATGGGGAGAGTAGGTAGCAGAATCAGGACTTGCAAGCTCCAGTTTCCAGATCTTTCAGGCAGCCTCTTCCATCACCTGAAGATTCCCAAGGGCCTTTAGGTATGAAGCTAATCATGAAAATCTAGGGCTCCTACTTCCAGGGCATCTTGCATTTAAAAGGAGAGGCAAAAACAAGATGATTCCAAATGTGGGGGCCCTGCTTCCCCCCCGCCCCTTATACTCTTGAGCAGGGAGAAGTGAGAATATGTAGATAGAAATATAGAGGAGAGAGACAGTTCGAAACATAGGATAGCCTCGGGAGGGCCTGGATCAAAATTCACCGGCCCCTTCTGTCTCTACTAAAGGGCTTTTAAAGGAATGCCAAGGGGTGGAGCAAAGACCTCCCCCCAGCACAGCCAAGTGCAGACCATCCCAGACACCTGATGACCATGCATGTGGCCAAACCATCCCCTAATGCAGCTCTGCTGTGTAAAGCAAGCTCAGATTTTACTAGCAAGCTTTTGTGGGCTCCCACACCCAAAGCACTGACTGTTGGATGCTTGCCAACATGGAAGGAGGATCTCCTGGGGCCCCACCCATAGACAAAGAAGTACAGGCAATTAAGAAAAGCTGAGAGCGGGAGAAATAGCCTTCTCCAGGTGAGCTCCCTGATTGTTATCCAATACCAAATGGTCACCCCTGAAATCACAAATATACAAGTGACACTAAATGGACTGAACAAGTTGTATTTATGTGTTTATGCACACACATAAATATGTAACAACAACAAAGAAAAAGAGGTCATGTATTTGTGGGGAACATTCGAAATGTTGAAGGAAGGAAAGGGAGGGAGAAATGGTGTAAATATGTTTTAACATCAAAATATTGAAAAAAAAATAAAGTTCAGGTGCTGTAGACACCAGTGAACATCAGGCTTTCAAACACAGCTCCTCTGCACCAGTGGTTTCCCCCAGGTCGCTGAAGGAAAGGTGGCAGCCAACCCCAACGAGGAGATTTTACGTGGGCTTCACTGCTTGATGCCACCCCAGACTTCCTATAACTGTGGATAGTCCCATTTTGGCTACCTTTAAAATGGATATCTAGGGAACATTGTAGAAAATGAACGAAACCCTTTACAATAATAAACTTTCCTGGGACTAACGTTAGCAAGGGCTGGAACGGGAGCTGGGTCAGTTTCAGCCTCTGCCATTCAGTGTTTGAAGGTCATGATGCCTCCAGGGAAGACTGTGCACAGGAAAACAGAACCGTCTTTATCCTGGAACTACCTGTCTCCCTTTTCATGCTTGAAGCATTAAATAGAAGCTCTTGGGTAACATGCATCATATCTCAAAGTAGGTCTCCATGGAAACTGGTGCAAAGGTATGTGGGTCTGGGCAGTGAGCCTGTAAGATGCTCCCTGAGGACACCCTGATGACACGTTGTCTAATGATGGGACAGCTGCAGAAACGCACAACAAACACAGACCCACTCTTCATATGGTTCCTATGAAACAGGAATTCTGTTCTAGAAGGTTCCTTTACAACATTGGTGCTATTGAAGAACTGAAATAATTCACCAAAAGTACTTAGGACCGTGTTTGGCACACAGTAAACACTCAAAACATGGCTGCTATCACTCTTAAAAAATAGTCAGGAAAATAATTTCTTCTAGGAGAAGGAAAGTTGGCTAGGTGAATTATAATATCATTTCCAACAATAAATCCCTACAATTCAATTATTTGATATGAAAGTGGAAACTGCAATGATTTTCCCCCCATCTGTTCACTCATCCAATATTTATTGAGCATTTGTTGAAGGCAGTGATACCGACAATCTAATTTTCTTCTCTCTTAGTTAAAATTGATAAATAGAAGGCTCTGTAAACAAAAAGGGGAAATCCCACAGCCCTGAGGAGAACCACTATTTTATTTAGTAGTTAGCTTTGAGCTGACTTTCTGTCGGAAATCAAGCTTCTAAACAGATGGTAAGACTCACAATATTGTGACACCTTGACTCTGAGCTCTGTGCAGACTTACAAACAATACCAGTGCTGGGATTCTCAAAGGCAAAATTACCCCACATGCACAGTGACTCTTTAAAACAGTGAATGGTTCTATGGTCTACAACTGGCTAGTAGAATGACTAGAGAGACTTCCACAGGGTGTCCGACATTAGTGAGCACCAGTCCACCTGAGTTTGGCAGAGGAAATGGTGTAAACTGACTGGCTCCATTCTCCCACAAAATGTACTCGCCAGTGCGTGGAGGCTAACACACTAATAGACTTCCTTGTCAACTAACTGCAGAAACAGAACAGGGGTTATGAATAGGACTGACCCATTGTCTTGGCTACTTTCATGTCAACTTGACATAAACTAGCATTATCTGAAAGGAGGGAACACAAATTGAAAAAATGCCTCCATAAGATCTGGCTATAAGGCATTTTCTTAATTAATGATCAGTGGGGGAGGGCCCAGCCCAATGTGGGTGGTGCCATCCCTAGGCTGATTCTGGGTTCTATAAGACAGCAGGCTGAGCAAGCCATGGGGAAAAAGCCAGTAAACAGTACCCCTTGATGATCTCTGCATCAGCTCCCACCTCCAGGATCTTGTCCTGTGAGCTTCTGCCTTCACTGTTTTTGATGATGGTCTGCTATATGGAACTATGAGTGAAATAAACCCTTTCCTCCCCAAGTTGCTTTTGGTCATGGTGTTTCATCACAGCAAATAGTAGCTCTAATTAAGACACCCACACAAACATTAACTGCTGGCTTATGGTTCATTTTTGTTTCACAGACGCGAAATTAAAGTCTCTAGGTTACCATGGAGTCTGAACTTTTGGGATCTCAAAACTGCAGCTTTTGGACTTGTCAAAGTATGCTGAGTTATGTTCAAATCTGTCTCAGAGTTCTGAGGGGGTTCTCTGAAGGGCTCTACCCCTTTAAAGGATAAATTTTCATTTGCCTTCCCTCTGTGCAAAGGCAACAAACCCAGGAAAGTCCTGAAGAAGAAAAACGTTTAGAGCAGATGTTAGAAAACCAGACAGTCACGTAGGAAAACTTCAGTTATCCAAAGGGAAGCATCCAGTCCTGCTGAACACAAAACACTGCAAGTATGTTACGGCCTCCCCTACCCAGGGACCTGTATCTGGAGATGGGGACTCGGAGGAAGTAACTAAGGTTAAATGAGGTTGTGAGGATGGGGCCCTAATCCAAAAAGATTAATTACCTTGTAAACAGAGATCCTAGAGTGCTTGCTTCTTCCCTGGAGTGTCCCCTATCCCTTGACTTCTCTCTCCCTGTCTGTGTCTCCCTGGCCCTGCTGCATTGAGGAAAGGCCATGTGAGGGCTCACTAAGAAGCCAGAAAGAGAGCCTTGACCAGAGATCAGAAGCGTCTAACCCTCACAACCCGTGAGGAAAACAAACTTGTGTTGTTTAAGACAACCCATTCACGGTATCTCTTATGGTTGGCCTGAGTAGAATAATATGATGACCATATGAATATTTATTCTTTTCCAACATATCATTGCTGAGTATGGGCTTTGGCTTTGAAAGAAATTGTGTTCACTTAATTTAATCTGCTTTTCAACTGTCCTTGAAAAACTCGGTTTTGAGTCTTAGAACGACCTACTTCTGTGTTCAGAGATTCTCACCAATCTTGCATTCATAGTTTCCACCAAATATCCCTCAATCTCTGTAGTTTGTCCTTAACCTCTCGATCCTGACCCCTTGTTTCTTACACACAAAGTAAGTTGAAAAGAGATGGAGTCAAATTGCATCCCATTTTAGAAGGGCTGCACCATCTGAGACATTTGCCTGGCCTTCTGTGTGGACATCCTGAATTGACAGAGCTGATCTTTAACTAGAAAACAGATTTCCTTAAAAAACGGACACATTTGCTGCAGGTGGTAGGGAGGAATTCACTCCCCTTATAATGACATCATATGGTCTGCTATACATATAGAAGAAAAAAAAATCCCAGCATCCAAAAATTTAGCACATGAAACACAGAATGAGGTTCCACTGAGCAGTGGCAACCCCAAAACTCCACCTTGGCTGGGCGGTGGTGGCGCACACCTTTAATCCCAGCACTCGGGAGGCAGAGGCAGGTGGATCTCTGTGAGTTCGAGGCCAGCCTGGTCTACAGAGCAAGATCCAGGACAGGAACAAAAACAAAAACAAAAACAAAACCACCCCACAAAACAACAACAACAAAAAACCAAACGACAACAAAAACAACAAACAAACAAAAACCTCCATCTTGTAGCAGACACTGAACCAAAACCAAGGTTTCAACATTCATTGTTGTTGTGCCTGATGAGCTGTCTGAACTACAGCATTCCAGGACGGCAAGGGGCATTTCCAACCATGCAGAACAGCATATGAGGGTCTCATTGAAATGCAAGTACTCTCCTTCGTTGTACATTTGTCCAAGCCATTCTGAGCTGCAAACCATGGAAGAGATAGATTTCTTTCTGAATTGCTGTAAACTGGTTTTGGTGTGTTTTCATGGATTTGTAAATATTGCTGACACATTCATAAAAGATTTGTCCACACAGAAGCTAACTGGAGAATCATGAAAATAATCGTAAACTCCTTTTTAGCTCCTTATTATCAACTGGATTAGAATTAGTCATAGAAACATTATATTAATGCTGGTACTTTTTCCAGAGTGGTAATGAAGCTTTCTATCCTTTTATTGATAGTCAATTATTGAAGTATCACATGAAAGATGGACAGATATTCTCAGAATTCCTCAGAAAGTAAATTATTAACAGCAAGGTTCTCAGTGAATAAGGTATAATTCTTTGTCAATATTCAAATTTAGAAAGATTTTTTAAGAGCCTTAAATTTTTATCTATTCCATGCTTAAACTATGTTAAAAGGCCCCTGAGTGAATCTTAAGCACTTGGTAAAAATTATCCAGGTCAACAGATATAGGAAACAGATCTCAATTTTTTATTAAAAATATAAACTGACAGAAAAATATTATCTGCCCTGGAAATGGCCTAGTCAGCAAAAGGCCTTAAGCTTTGCCTGTGTTATGATTACTGTTGGATTTTCTCTGACACAAATGTGTTCTTTTCTAAGAAAGTTATCCAGCAAGATGGACTGGGGAATCATTTGCCATTCCCATTGCCTTCCCAGTGACATCTGGTCACCTTCTCCCACGACTGCCCTCTGGCCTGGCTGAGTCAGATAGGAGATATAGGCCACTTCCCACCATGGTTATTAGAATCCTCTCACTGTGCTCATGGATGTGCCAAGAGATGGGCAGTTTCACTAATAGGGGAAAATGGAGTTGTTTCTAAACGTCCACAGTGTTTGACCTGTTCCATCCATGTGCATCTCCACTGATTAACAGGAGCGTGGGGGGTCCCTGTGCTGGACCTCACCACTGTGGAAAGAGATGGTTTTTGTTAGGTTAAGGGTAATAATATTTAGAAGAAACAGAAGATACGGATGCCAGGTACCCCCTGCATAGGTAATATCGGACATTCCTGTCGCACCTGACAGTCTGGGCCACTTGCATTATCACGTGGCTCCAGGGAGCCCCCAGATCACAGTAGCACCAATCTGCAACAAATGACAAACTTGGAAAATGGCACTTTGTTTTTCTAAGGCACTCTTGGAAACCTAAATTTAAGAGGCAGGAGGTATTTTTAAGCATTTAATTCTTTTTTTTTTTTTAAAGAGAAATTCAAACACACAGTCACCTCTATCACTTTCCTCTATTCATCCTTTACTTAGTCACCCAACGGGGCTTGCAGAAAGCAGATCTTGAAAACTCTATTGAGTTTAGGGAAGGTCGCCCTATGGAGAAATACATCAGAGCTCTTATAAAATGGAAAGAAGTTTTAACACAGTATGGTGATACTCAGAGTATAAGGTGAGGAAAAAAGAAAAGAGCCTGCATTTTACAGACCATAGGTCTGTTTTTCATTCTGCACATCATCCATTCATCCATCCACACATCCATTCACACACACATAAGTCTGTCCATCTATCTGTCCATCCATCCATCCATCCATCCATCCATCCATCCATCCATCCATCCATCCATCCAACCATCCATCCACCCATGCATTCATTTACATATCCATCTATCTGTCTATCCATCTGTTCATCCATTCATCCACACATCTATCCATCCATCCACCCAACCATCCATCCTTCCATCCAAGGATGTAATTTTCTTACATGAATTTCCTTACCCATGGATATAACCGGGCCACAACTAAAACAAGAATAATTAAGATTTTCCTAAAGGCAAAGAAATCTCAGGCAAAATCAAATCAGAGCTGAGCACAGAAAAAAAGTTGCTTCATCGTGCATTGCCAGGCATAGTCACTCGTCTTTAATCCCAGCACTAGGTAGGCAGAGGCATGTAGATCTCTGTGAGTTTGAGGCCAGCCTGGTCTACATAGTGAGTTCTAGGCCAGCGGGACTATATAGTGAGACCATGTCTCAAAGAGAAAAAAAAAGCAGGCACAATTTAAACCAGGGAGCTCTTTAGCTAGATCCTGAAATCTGCTGAGTGTCTCTGCAGGGTTTAGATGCATCACACCAAGGAGCATGCAGCTGCAACAGGGAATGCAGGCAAGGGCTATCACCTGGGTGTTGCCTAGATTGGCAAAATTCAAATGCAGGTAGGTGGTCCCCTCAGCTCCAGAGCCCCTTACATGTACTAGGCAAGCTCTCCACAGATTGTCAAAATGCAAGAAAACATGAGTGTCTGTCTATGTCTAGGGAAATTCTCCACACTGAAGATTTGGATGGGATGCAAACCTATGGCAGCTCTAGTCCACTTCCTGTGCGGCACTGGGAGGGCAGGTGGAGAGAAGAGAGTAGCACTGAAGAGTGGAAAAGGCTACGCTCATCTGCAGTTGTGTGGACATGTGCCAAGTCCTCTGCTACACAGGGCTCATGTCCTCCATTATTTCATAAGCTCCTCCCAGTCATGGGCCATGGAAAGTCTGTGCTGGAGAAACCTCTGAGCCAAGGTGTCAAGGTGAGATGAACTCATTTGGAAATGGGGATTTTCAAAACGGCAGGTCAAGTGAGGAGACAGGCTAAACTCTTAGAACAGCAGCAGTGAGTGTGCAGCATGGCCATGCTCAGAATTTCCATGCCCACCTCACTGTCATGGGACTTGATAAAAAGACAACTTAGGCACAAAACCAACAACACAGAGGCACTGGATCATTTCTGCGAAGCCGTGCCGGGAGGCCAGAATGCCCTGATGGCGAATCTTGTTTTTTTTTCTTACCCTGGAGTTGTAACCCTAATCTAACCCACCCCCAGTTTTTGCAGTCAGTCAGCCTCAGCCTTCTCTATGGCCCCTGTTTTTCTGTTTACTTGCTATGGCCAGTTTTAGCTTCTCAGTTCTG
Source organism: Peromyscus californicus insignis (assembly GCF_007827085.1). Classification (NCBI taxonomy): domain Eukaryota; kingdom Metazoa; phylum Chordata; class Mammalia; order Rodentia; family Cricetidae; genus Peromyscus; species Peromyscus californicus. Next base: position 64,247,646 of record NW_026294573.1, on the reverse strand, counting down.
GCTCTGAAATAGCTCTGAAATCCTGCCATGTTTCACCTTACAACCAACACCAAGGAAAACCTCATCATCTGTGCTACTTGATAACTATCAAGAAAAGATTTTTTTCAAGTATTCTCAACTTCATGAACCCCCCGTGAGGCACTCACTGTATGTCAAGAACTATTCAAAGAGCAACTGAGCCTCACACTAACACTATGAGAGAAGCATTTTTTTTTTAAATTACTGTTTCACAGAGAAGGAATGTGGAGAACAGAGAGATTGAGTACATGGCTCTAGGCACATAAGGGAAAGGGTAGGGATTTGAACTCTAGTGGTTTGCTACAGTAGTCTATGCTTGAATGACTAAAGAATACTGTTTTAATTTAACCCATCATCACCATCATGATGTACTGGAGGATGAGCGTGAACTTCTGATCCTACACCTCTCACATGCTGGGATTACAGATACTCCCTTTTTGTGATGTTGCGGGTAGAAGCCAAGGCTCTGTATATGCTCGGCAAGCACTCTCCCTACTGAGCTACATCCTCATTCCAAATTTAACCCATTATTATTTTTATTGTTATTACTCAATTTTTTTTTTGACTAGGTAACACAATTACTTGGTTCAAAATGCAAAACCCACAGAAATCTCTGGAGGTAATGGACATCGCTAATTTCTCCAGCAGCATCCTAAGCACAGGCTTGCATGCTGGTCCCTTTTTTTTTTCCTTCAGCATCAGACAGTGTACTGCTGTATCTCACAATCTAGGATACACTTTGGCACTGTGCCTTTTCACTTAACAACACATACCGAGGACCGTTCCAAGTCAGTATAGGAGAGCGTTCTCTCTAAAGACTGCAGATGGTCTATATTGGGCACAAGCAGTACCCCTCCCCCGCACTCCACAAAGGGCCAGACAGTAAATATTTCAGGCTTTGGGGTCCATATGGTCCCTGTTCCATATGCTCCTGCTTCCTTTTACACAAAAACATTTTGAAAATGTACAAACCATTCTAGCCCCTTGGGTCATATAGACACAGGCAACAGGCCAAACTGGCCTATGGATCCCAGCATGCTGATCCCTAAGCTTCTGTGTTCTCGGCTCACTTTCCTGTGTCCGGTCTTTTTCTATTCTGCCCTCCTCCTTATTTTTGTGGTACCAGAGATGGAACCCAGGACCTTGTGCATGCTAGGCAAGTGTTCTACTACCAACCTATATCTCCAGCTCAAATGTTACACGGTCTAGAGTTTTCATATCTTCCCCAGATAAGATCAATTTCTTTCTTTTTTCTTTGTCAGGCCCCCAGAGCACGGTACACAGAGACCTCCGTGATCACTCTGGGCCATTATTAACTACCAAATGTTTGTTGGCTGACTTATTTATATCCTGTGTACACACGTACAACCCCCTTTCATTTTCACCTGCAAGGAATCCTTAAAGGAAGGGGTGAATGCTGTTTAAGCAGTGAGTTTGGGCATATGATGTAAGTAGATAGCATGTGGCCCTGTGCCCAGGGTACATCTAGCTCTCACGATAGCACCAATGAGGCAGTATTTTCAGGATCTGTGCTTTAAGGAGGAGACAGTGAGTGCCCAGTCAGGCTGGCAACTTGCCCTGTGGCTTTGGAATGCACCAGCAGGTCACCCTGTAGTCAGCTATAGTGATGACTTTTTGATAGCTTGACTGCTCTCCAGGAGAGCCAGCACGGCACACAAATCTGTGCGTCTCCCTGCACTGAGACCCGGGGCGGCTCTGCGGACAGAGGTCAGCGAGTCTTTGGCTCTCCTGCAGCAAGGTCCTCCCTTGAAGGGACACAGATGTCCCTGGGCCAGGCAGATGGAGTGGTAGGGTGATGAGGTGTCCCTCTGCACACCTGTGACAGTGCCAACCCCAAGGGCAGCCAGATGTCCTTGGAGCTTGCCTCCTGCCGCCACATGCCGCTTATCCATGTGGACATAAGCCGCTCTGCCAGATCACTGCTGAGCTGACGTGGTGCCAGTCCAGGGCTCTGGGCAGGAGGGTGAGAGGCTGGAAGGCAGAGGACACAAGGGCAGCCAGAGCTGAGTTCTCTTCAGACAGGCGGAGAGACTGCCTCTAAATTGCTCTTAGAGATCAGGGACACCATGTAAGAAGTCACATGTTTTTCCCAGAGGGCAGACGGCCCCTGTTGCAGAGCATTTTCTGATATAAAAGAAAGAAGTGCTAGACCACACTGTCTGTTGTCTCAGTTCTCTTTGTGGGTACTGTGCCACAGCTCACTGAGAAAATTCGGGGACAAGACTGGCTAGCAAACTTGAGGGTGATGCCCTTCAAAGTGTGGCCCTTCGGCCAGAAGCACTGCCATCACGGAGGGCCCAGTCAGCATCTGCATTTTATCATGACCCATCTGCCCCACCTGCTCTGAGGATTCGGGAGTGTCTTTCAGCCTGTGAAGCTTTGATGGAGGGTACTTGATCAGATGCAAAACTGGGGCCCCATGCCTTAGAAGTTGTGATTGATCTGATCAGGACAAGACCCAAATATCTAGTAAGCGCCAGGTGGTTCTGCCCACGTTTTGAGCAACCGTGCTCTAAAGACAGTGCTCGTGGCCGAAGTAGCCCAGGCACTGCATTTAGACATGCCTGAGATGGAGTCTCAGCTCACTACTCACAACTAGGTAACCCAGTTAATCACTTCATCTCACCCAGCTCAGCTTCCTCAACTGCACGGTGGAGGTACCAAGGCCTGTTCCTTTAGCTGTGAGGTATGAAGATGGGCATTCTTAAAGCATCCCGCACCACATATGGGCATGTAGTAGGTGTTTGATAAATGCTAGGTATTATTAATACTTCTAGGAGGAACAGTTCATTGGTTGTGGTTGAATAGTGGGTGGGGCCAAAGAATATTAATTTCAATCACTGAGGTAAAAGATAAAAAGACTGTGAGTTTTCTGTTGTTTAGCACTGGCTTTAAAGACACAGCCATCAAGCTTTATGATTCATTAGCATATGTCTTTTCATCCCCAGACTCTGAGATACCTGCTCTTCCCCTCATGCTGAGAAAACGATGGCTTTTAAGAGAGTTTGCATGTTCATTCAAAGCACACAGAGTTTTCCCTGTGTGAGGCCCTGGGAAAGATACACATACATGAATCATCTCCTCCTTGGTGTCCACACAGCTGGGAGCTGAGCCACCAAGGAAGGTGTACTGTCACGGCATCATACCGGGGCATCTGTAGCTTCAATGCTGTGGGAGAGGTTCCCATTCTGCACAGGTTCTGAAGCTTCACTTGATGGTGTCATTTCGACCTCGGTGCTTGTGCTGTTGGGAAGTTCGATTTTTTCTGTGGCATAATTTAAACACAAAGAGAACAATCAGAATCAGTGGGCAAAAGGGGCCATGTTGGAAAGAATGTTCTAGAATGCTGACCAGAAGGTGAGAAGGCACCTGAGACCTGAGCTGGTGTCGGGCACTGGTAAAGGGCTTTCATCATTTGTCCTGGGCTGCCTTGTGCTCTGGCTTCCACCATACATAACATCACTGGAGGCCCTAACAGCTGCCATATATGACAGATCATGCAAGGACACAGATACATATCTTTGACATTTAGATACTGACTGTGAGATAGCTGGATCCCCCCTGCAACAGTACACCCCACCCCATAAGGGATACTGGTCAGGGTACAATGTCACCATTAGCCCGCCATCTTTGGCAGGCCCCCTTTTTCTCCGGGCCGGGACACCTCTTCTATGAAGTGAATGGTTCATTGTGACTGATGGCCAGGCAGAGACTGCTTTCAGCTCTAATATTCTCAGTCTTCATGCTACAAAACTGCCAGGGCCAGGAGGGGAGGAGGGGGCACAGGGAAGGAGGATTTGGCCACCCGTCTCTTTTTTACAATCCTGAGAACACTCATAGCACATTCTGCATGGGTGTTCTGCTCCAAGGAAAGTAAGAGGGAGCTGAGACAAGGAACAAGGCTTGGTTGGGTCCTGGGCCTCTGTAACACTAGGAATCAAACAGGCCTGTGTTTCCACTCACTCGACAGCTTATGTCGTGTGACCCTCAGCAAATGTTTCAACCTCTGTGGCGTCTGGTTTCCTCACCTACAGAACTTGAGTGCTGCTAACAGTGAGTGCGACCACTACCATCACTACGATTGCTGCTCCCACTGCCCCTTCTGTAGAGAGGTCGGAAAGTGCATGTAAAGCACTCAGAACAGATCCCCGGCAGAGCCGACGAGCCAGAAATGAATGATCTGAATCTCTGTCGCTGCAATTGCCTTTTGCAAGATATTTTTTTTCCAGGGCTAAGAGAAGCACCTCCAGGTGACTAGTGTTCAGGCCCCATTGGGTTCAACTGGAACTTAAGTGGGAGTGAAAGATAAAGTCTTTCATTGAGGCTGGAGAGATGGCTCAGCAGTTAAGAGCGCTTACTGCTCTTTCAGAGAACTGGGTTCGGTTTCCTGCACCTATTTTGGCGGGGGGATCACAATTGCCATTAACTACAGCTCTAAGCGGTCCAACACTCTCCCTACTCTGGCCTCCATGGGCACCTGTGTGGGTGCACTACATGTGAGGCACATGTAGACACACAAAAATGAATATAAATCTTTTAAATAAAGAAAGAAAAGGAAAGGCATTGGCACCAACTCTGTTCAGCCTCAGGAGGCAAGGCTTGTGTGGTGCTGAGTCAGGAGTCAGGGTTGCTGGACAGCAGTCTGCTCAGCTGTGCCAGATGTGAGCAATCTCGGGATGATGCTCATAGAGGAACGGAAGTGGTGCTTTTTTTTTCTCTAGCAATTTCAGAAGGATCAAATATTTCTGTCATCAGTGCCTAAGAAAACAGAGAGTTATGTGGGGCTGAGCATAGTGGTCCATGCCTAAAATCTCAACACTTGGTAGGTGGATGTAGGAGGGTTGCCACAAGTTCAAGGCCAGCCTGGGTTATGTAGTAAGACCGTATTATGCCCCCTGACAAAGAGAATTCTGTAAAAATATTTGGTTTGAAGCAGTCAAATACCGGAAATCCTAGGGAAATGCTCACAATTCAACTGTGGTATTCTGAGGCACAAACGATGATATGGAAAGTGTAGGAATTCGGGTTTCCCTAATCCACCCATGATTCATAGTGTCTCTGCTGCCTGTAGCCATGCCAGGTTGTCTCAGTATGTTTCATTCAGTTATTTAAACTAAAACATGAGAATCTGGGGGACACAAAAGACCTCATGCACCTCCGGTAGCAGATTGCTGAGGTCAGACTTGATCTCAGAATCACAGGATCCGAAGGAGTTTTAGATGTTCCAGGATAGACACAGACAAGTAAGAACCTACTTCGCAGGCACAGCCCCTAACTCAAGTGTGTGGTGATATTTTATCTGTGTACCCCAATAAATCTTATCTGAGGATCAGAGGAAAAAGTCAGCTACTATAGTAAACATAGAAGTCAGGCAATGGTAGCACATGCCTCTAATCCTAGCATTCAGGAGGCAGAGATCCATCCAGATCTCTGTGAGTTCAATGCTACATTGAGAACAGAGCCAGGCATGGTGGTATATGCCTTTAATACCAGCATTAAGCATAGAGGTTTGGAGATCTGTACAGACAGACAGGAAGTGATGTAACTGGGAGGAGAGGGGAAGTGAGATGGCAGAACAGAAAGGCATATAGGTGTGGGTATACAGGAAGTAGGTCTCTTTGGAGACTGAGGGCTGGTAAGGTGAGGTTGGCTGTGGCTTGTCCTATACCTCTGATCTCTTGTTTTTTACCTCAATATCTGGCTCCGTTTTTTTTTTTTTTTTTAATAAGACAGTTTAACAATTCGTCTTACACAGGTGTGTTTTTAAACCACAGTCTTTATTGTCACAGAAAATATGAAAATAAATCCTGGGGTTCCTTTAGAAAGCATAGATTTTTTCCATACACACTCCTTTTGGTTACCACGTCCTTCACTAGCCCCATTAGCACTGGAGTTCCTTGGAGTTATATGTCATGGATGATTAAATCTAAGCCTCCAGTCACCAGTCTGCAAGAGGAGGTCTGGGAATGAACCCGGCCACATAAATCTTCTGTTCTAAGCTACTTTATCCCACAAAAGAAAAACCAACAATTGGAGTAGGAAAAGTAGCCTTTGTAATTGAACCCAAAACTCACACACAGAGCTTAACTAGGCAATATCCTTCCCCATTGACTCTACAACACAAAACCACAACCCTGCTTATTCTAAAAAAAATGTTTCCAGGTTCAGGGAAGCAGAAGGGATCAGGTGGAAACCTGCAATTCATAACCCAATCCTGGTCAACATTTGAACTCATTCCTACCCACTTTCTCCATCAATACTCAGTCGACTCTAGTCTGTTCCTTGGCTGAAAATTTTGCCTGGGCTAGAATTCAGGATGGTAGGAGAGGCAGGAAGTCTTCTATGGAGTATTTTGAGGGCAAAACTGTTGAGATTTGTCTGTAGATAATTTTAGTCACTTGGGCAATAGCTTCGTTTACAGCATGGATCCAGATTAGGTTAAATTTAGTCTGAATTTGGAATTGAGAGCTATATTATAGTTACAGACAGGAGAAAGGGAACATGATGCCCCAAGTTAAAATAAGATGCCTGAATGTCACAATCTGGTCACACAGGAGTTCTAGAAAAGTCAGCCAAGACAGACCTAGGTTGATTTTGCCTAACTTTATTTTTTTTGGCCTGTGTATATGTGTGTAGTGGGAGCATATGTGTCCATGTGTTCAGGCATGTGTGTGTGTGGTGTACACCTGTGCACATGTGTGTGGAGGCCAGAGGTTGATATCCACTTTATTTACTGAGGCAGGGTTTCTTGGGGGAACCCAGAGTTTGCTAATTTGTCTAGTCTAGCTAGCTATCTTGCCCCGGGGAGTCTTCTGTCCCTGTCCTAAGTGCTGAGATTATAGGTAGGGCCACCACTCCCGCCCATCATTTATGTGAGTTCTGGGGATTTGGACTTAGGTCCTCACAGTTACGCAGCAAGCAGTTTATCCGCTGATCCAATCCCAAGCCTTGATATTGCTGAATTTTTAAGAAAGAGGAGATGACATGGACTCAAAAGGACTCTGTTGGGGTAAGTGTGGTAACTTGGGGGTGGGGTGGGGAATGCAGCCAGCAGTATCATAGATATACAGTCTGATCACCTGTTAAGGGTACAGAAGCAGGCCTCCCACCTCTGGCTAAACATTAATGACTTGGGTGTGTCTTTTTTTCTTTTGGCTTTCTGAAGCCAGGTGCCTGTCACCTCTTGAACAGAATACCTGGTGATCCGTGGACTTCCCTTAGTGTTATTGGTGACATACATGTCCATTCCTGCTCTGTCCCAGGTGGAGAAGAGGGACTCATTTCATTGTTTAGGAAGGGTCAGGGGTGCCCACACTGGGTTCTGTCTTTCTGTGCCCCCCCACCGCCAGGCTTACCCACCAGGGAAGGACAAAGGATGGATATCTCTCACTCACCCACATGATTAGCAGCCCCATTCTGCCTCTCGTTCTCATCCACTTGGCATTTCTTCTTGGCAATCTTGTGGAGAATTGAAGCCTTTTCTCTGAACCTCCCTGAAGCAAGAGAAAGTGGTAGGAAAAGAGACAGAGTGAGGAGGCAGGATTGCCAGGGCAGGGGTGTGGCCTCTCCACTTAGGCTGTGCTTACAGCAGTGAGTACACACTCCATCCAACCCAAATGTCGTTCAACCTATACGGAGGGCACTTTCTTACCTCATTGGACACATCAGCCCGGTTCTCTGAGAGCTGCAAGCTGCTGAACCATAGGGGAGAGGTGTGACTTGGACCTCTTCCTCCCCTCCTGGGTGCTCACAAATGCATGAAAACGTCAAGCATCCCCTCCCACCCCCACCCCCACCCCCACCACTGAGATCCCAAACAAGGCTGAAGATCCACAGCTGCTTTGGAATGAGATGCTCATTCCAGATTTGCTTTGGACAATGACGGGGAAGGAAAGGCAAGCCCAGCAATCCTTCGACTTGACTTTGGTTTTTCAAGCATTTGTCATTATTGCAGCTTCCAAAGGAGTCAGGGACAGACACCAAAGCTCTCCAGATAAGCCGAGTCAGCTGCAATGGAAGCATCCAGGCGGTGACTGATTCCATTTGGGGATTTAGGGCAAAGAATGATCAACTGAGCATGTTGGTGATGAGACACTTTGGGAAAGGTGCTGGAAAAAAAAATACCATGCTCAAAGCAATCACTGTAAACAGCTGTGCCCCAAGTGAAGTGCCTCATTTCTCCTTCATTATTGACATAATTAATGGGTAAATGCATGGGATAAGCACACAAAATAGGCATGCAAAGTGTAGCGATTAGGGACACGAAGCACATCTCTCTCTTTTAATCTTTGATTTTTCTTCCCTGGGAACACTCAAGGTACAAAAGATTCTCATTTTAAACTGATTACTGCCTAGATTCCAGCATGATGAGTTCCTCAAAATATCCTCAGCCCCACAATTTTCTACTAGGCTTTTTTGTTGGCTATGTTACCTAGCAGCATATTATCGGGGGGGGGGGCATCTTATTCTACTTTTTAAGTTAGAAGCAAATCAAATGAAAATATTTCTCTTGGAGAGTGCTTCCTCCACAGCTGGGCATGGCAGGTGAGCACCCAGGCCTCTCCCTTCCCCATGTGTGGGAATCATGGCAGGTTAGAATGCTGACTTCTATAATGGAAGACAGAAGTGTGCTCAGAGTGATAGAACATGCAAATGTCTATTTTAGTGACACAGGAAGGGGTCATTTCTGCTCTCACAGCTTCATTAGCCGCTAACCTAAAGCTCTCTCTCTCTTTTTTAAAAATGTGTTTTGAGCAACATTATATACTCGTGAATTTAAATTTATTTTGTGTTTCAATCCACTGCATTTTTAAAACAGTTTTTTAAAAATTGGGTAGGGCGCATGCATGCTACACCATACATGCAGGGATCAGAGGACGACTCCAGGGAGTCAGCTCTCTCTTTCTATCACGTGGGTCCTGGAGATGGAAGTCAGGCTGCCAGGCTTGCTGGCCAGCACCTGTACCCACGAAGCCACCCTGCCAGTCCTTACCTACATTTTTTTTATTATCCAAACGTGTCAGTCTAGGCAACGAATGTGTGGCATAGTTGTGCTCTCAAAGGCCTCAGAGGGGCAATGAACAACAGCAAGTAGGTTGGAATGTGGCTTGGACTGTGTGATGCTAATTCTGATGGCCAACTTGATTGGGTAAGTGCTATCGAGGAGATTTGTCTCCATGCCACCCACTCTGTCTGCGAGTGCATTTTCAGGGAAACCGGCGGCCTCCTCATCCCTGACTTACTCCGTTGACAGCAGGCCAGTGGAGGTGGTGGCACTGTGGTAGGTAGGATGTCACTGGAGGAAGACATGTCTTTGCAGGGAATAACTAGATCCTAGCTTTTGCCTGTCTATTTATTTATCTATTTATTTATCTGTCTATCTATCTATCTATCTATCTATCTATCTATCTATCTATTTATTTATTTATTTTAATTTGTTTCCTGGCACTACAAAGTGAGCAGCCTTTGCCCCAGGCTTCCACGGCCATGATGTTTTGCTTCCCCTCGGTCCCAAGCAAAAGGACCAGATGACAGGGGATGGAAGCCCTGAAACCAGGAGCCAGAATAATAAATCTTTGTCACTGTGATGGAGAACTGACTAACTCAGATGCCACAAGGAATGGGAAGGATGAGGCAATGGGCAGGTGTGTGGTATTGTGTTCTCTGAAATATTGTGCATGCTAATAAACTTATCTGGGGTCAGAGACAGATCAGCCACAATATTAAACATAAAGGATAGGCAGTGGTAGCACACGCCTTTAATCCTAGCATTCCAGAGGCAGAAATCCAAGTGTTCAAGGATACACCCAAGCATGGTGACTCAAGCCTTTACTCTCAGAAAGGGAGCCTTTAATCCCAGGGAGTGGTGGTAGAAAGCAGAAAGGTATATAAGGCATGAGGATCAGAAACTAGAAGCATTTGGCTGGTTAAGCATTTGGCTGGTTAAGCTTTCAGGCTTCTAGCAGCACAGTTCAGTTGAGACCCATTCTGGATGAGGACACAGAGGCTTCCAGTCTGAGGAAACAAGACCAGCTGAGAAGTTGGCCAGGTGAGGTTAGCTGTGGCTTGTTCGGTCTCTCTGATCTTCCAATATTCACCCCAATAACTGGCCTCAGGTTTGAATTTATTAATAAGAACTGTTAAGATTCATGCTACACAGGTGTTCATTCTGGAAAGTGGTTTAAACCTGTGTTTCTGTTTAATCTCCGTGTAAACTGTGGGAGGAAAAAGGGGGGAAGGAAAGACACTTTGGGGACTAGGAAAAGGAGTGAGTAAAAGAGAGCATTGGAAGGAACAGAAAGGAAAAGAAGAAGAATATGAAGGAGGCAGGTAGGGGTGCGACTCCCTGGTGGTGCCCAGTGTGCAGATGCTGGGCACTCCCTGGCTGCCAGGTGGAGTCTTCCCTGAACACTAAGCAGATGGGGAGGGTGTCATTTAGGACCCTGCAACCTTAAGACAAGCTCAAGAAGTTCCCAAATTGTGGGTTTTGTACCCACAAGAAGCAAAAGGAAGTTCTGCAATTTCACTGGAGTTTCCGCTAACAAAAATCTTTCTGCTATCATGAGTGTGTGTGTGTGTGTGTGTGTGTGTGTGTGTGTGTGTGTGTGTATCCACCTTTGAGCTTACATTACTTTGTAGGTCTATGAAGTAAAGAGATGAAACACGCTTTAAAACTGCGTATAGCACAATGAGAAAGCAGACAAGGGTGCGGAAAAAGCAAGCCCGTGTAGACTAACCTAGCCCAAATAATGCCCTCCGGTCACAAATCACAGCAGAGAAGATGCGCTGAAAAGCAGCTCTCACGGACTGTCCATGCTCATAAGATTCCTTCCACGGCTTATGTATGTGTCAGAGAGAAATGATTTTAAAAAAATGGGCCCACAAACGTGTCCGGTTGTAGCGACTTCCTTTGCCATGAGCATCTTTCAAAACACTGAGTTGGTCATACCTGGTGCACTTTTCTCAAATTCTGCGAGAACTCTGGCAGACAGAGTGGGAAGTGATGGTGGGGCTGGGGTGTCCTGCCTCCTTATCATGTGTGCCACTCGTGTGCCGCTGTTTCCCAGCTGCAGCGAGTCTCCTAGTTCTCTGTGCTACCAAAAGAAGGACCTGCTCTGTTGTTGCCTTTTTCTCTTGGGGTTTTTAGTCACATGCGCAGCCAAGCAAAGCTGCCAAGGCCGGCAAGGAATTCTTGTTTCTTTCCTTCACATTCGTCCCCTGACCATCCTTAGTCCCACTGTTCTGACCTGGTGACTATTCTCTATTCTGAGTGCTGATGACGGCACCCTTGTCTGAAGGGATTTTCTCTTGAAGTTGAGTTTTCACCAAGGCCCACCTTCAGCACTTGGCACACACGGTCCTGAAGGTGGAAGGCAGAGGCCAACCCAGGAAGGTATGCTTGGTTCAGCTTGTTTGTGTTTGAGTCTCAGGGAGTCCTCTAAAAATCACCTCTAAGTGTTAGGCCCACGTTTAGGTGGGGGCACAGAGGGATGGGCGTCAGAAACAACCATGCTGCGTTGGGTCTGTCAAGAAAGAACCGAGACACCTTTGAATACTTTTCAAGGTGAGCCACGGAGTGATTTTTTTTTTTTTTTTAGCCTGGTTCAAAGCAGCCTTAAAAATATCCCTGCTGTAGTGCAAACCCTGAAGGTGTTGTCTTTTTATATAGCTACAGATACTTGTATACTTAGAAGTCCCGGAAATAGCGAGCTCTGCTTGGATCGTGAGGCACCTACGTCAAACCTGGTACACAATTTTAGTAGAGCTCAGTCTGATCCGAGACGTGCAAGAGGACCAGCTGAGTGTCCTCACGGGAGGGGGCGTGAGGGGGTGGTCAGGAAGCCTGAGAGGAAAAGATGGGAGCCGAGGGCTTCTTGGGACTGAGAACGAACTGAGAAACGCAGCCACCCCAAACCCTTGGCTGGACCACGTCACGCTAAGACGGAAGTCCCGTGTTCCACCGTGAGGCAACCTAGAGGTCCGTTCCGTCAAGGGAAGTAAACTTGGCTTCTGTCCTGCTGTTAATTAATTAAAACAGCTCCCTTGGAAATCCCTTCACGTTTTCCCCCACCAAGCCTATAACAGGCGAGTGTCAAAAGGGACCCTTTGGGCTTGTGATCAGATTAGATCCAGACTGTCGCGGCAGCCTGAGCATCGGCAATACAGGAAAAAAAACAAAGCCACGAAAGAGACAGATGTAAAGGGAGCCAGTCACTTGGAGAGAGAAAAAAAAAAAAAAAAGAGAGAGAGAGAGAGAGACGGGTAGGAGAGCAGAAACTTGAAAACAAGTCTTTTCAAGTCTCTTTCTGTGCTTTCAATTCTGCCTTTCCTGTCTCTTTCTTTGAAGTTCAGGGCTTGGCAGGTAGCTTCGAAAGCCGAAGGGCACCCGAGCTCCTGTCCCCCACGTCCATCTATTGCTTCTTTGTCTTTTCTTGTGAAAGCCCCGACTGGAATAGGCAGACAGGCCCTCCTCGTTCTGACAAGGCTTTGACAGAACCGAGGTGGTGCCTCCAGCCCGCCCGATGTCCCATGAGCCTCTCTTTCTCTTCCAGCCATTCATCAGCCAATCGGGTGTTGTCTATTTTCACATTATTTCAGCTCATTTCTCCCTCCAGTCCTCACTTCCTGAGTCCCACCAAGCCCCTCCGCAGGAGAGAGAATTCAGCCAGCTGGTGGGTCCCCTCCTCCCCTTACCTCTCTGTCATCCTGGCACCCCCAGGGATAGAGACATTAGGTCATGTTAATCCTTTCTTGGTTGAAGGGTCTGCAGTGGATCTCCGGATCAGAATGAAAGTTCGGGTCCTTACAGTTGCTGGCAGGAGTCTATCTGATCCCTGACCACCCCGACCTTGTCCTGATTGCCCCTTCTTGCTCTGCTCCATCCAGGCTAGTCCCTTCCCTGTTTCTTGAGAACACTGCACCCTTATACCTTTAGGCCACGACACTGGCCGGCCTGCTCTGTGCAATCAGAGGCTCACTGTTTCATCTTCTGCCAGTATCTGTTCAAATGTCGCCATCTCACCTCGGGCTTCCCTGAGCAGACCTTCTCCAGCATTTCCTATCTCAGCTTATTCCTCAGAAGCAGCTATCCCCAAGACTGTTATTCCTGTTGTTTATGTCGTGTTTGCTACGGGCAGAAAAGCTGGGTGAAGGCATTGCTTTTTACCATTGTTCCTTCTTGCTGCATTCCCAGCACTCAGCAGAGCTCAACAAACCTTGGGCTCATGGTCTCCAAGGCAAGTAGATAAGGCTAGACTTCCTTCCTGTTGACCAGATTCTAACTCAGTCCTTCACAGAACCTTCCAAGGTTATAGTTGTGTGGGACAGAGAGATCTCCCAAGCTGAGAACTTTCCAGTGATTAACTAGGAGGTAACTGGGGTACAGTGAGTACTCATAGTCCAGAGAGGAAAGGCAAGGCCCAACCATTTGCTTCCACATTCTGTGAATTTCCAGGGCCAGCCCCCTAGAAGAGTCTTTGGGATGGAAGAGGAGGTTTGGGGAGTGTTGTGAAGACCTGGGGAGAAAAGGCTGGGTCATGCCCTTCCTTTACTAAGTGGCTCTTCATTTATGAGGGGCTAACCTGAAAGTTTCTCTGTTGGCACCCACTCCAATTTTTCAGAATCATTGTTCTCATGGCACTTGTCCATCAACTGGTCATATAGCCCTGTGTTGGCTTCCTAGACAGATAGCCATTTTTTACCAGTAGAGGGCAGACTTCACTGAGAAGGGGCCTTCTCCCAGCCATCTTCTCTCCCTTAATAATGCCAGGCTTGGGGGATGGAGAGATGGCTCAGTGGTTAAAAGCAACAATTCCAAGCTCATTAGATGCACATTGCAACGAAACTCTTTATGAAATAGGCAGCCCCGAGAAGCTTCCTCTCAAGCTAGTCTTGGAAATCTTAAGCAAACCTGTGCTGTGTATTCAGTAGTATTCGGTGGGTTCATTTGGGGCCCCTGCAGCATTCAGCCTGGATTAGTCACAAGCACTTCAGATTCCTGCTCTAACAGTAGAGTCCTTCTTGATGGCCAGGAGGGGGTGTGTGGAAGCTCAGGGAAGAAAATCAAAAGGGCTCCTTGACTCTGAGGCAACCTAGCAGCTAGGATGGATGAATGGATCATTCTACAGACTCTGTGAAACAGTAATTTCTTTAATAGGCACTGGCTTGATTTTTATTCCTTAAAGGAAAATGTTTGATACTTTTTAAAATTTAAAGATAGTAATTTTATCTTAAACAAAACATAGGATTTTGCTCATCCCTAAATCATTTGGCTCAGCATCAAAGTCATTTCCCTCATTCTGAGAATCATCATGTAAACGGCTTATTATACTACATTGACATTAATGAAACTAAACTACTATTGTAAACTGTCTTTAGTCAACTGTGAGTGAACTTCATAGTAGAAGTATTCAACATAATTCAATTGTCATTACATTTATAGGTATGATCGTAGGAGTAGATCTGTAATGAAGGAGAAAACACATCTGTCCAATGTGAATGTGATGTTACACCCCTAAGCTGGTTACTTCACCGTGGGGAACATGAGCACACTTTTGTAAACACACTGAAATATTTCCAACATTTTACAAATGTTGGTATTTAAATACTGACGTCTCTGTTTTTGAATGTTTACAGTCCGCAGACTTTCCTCTCACAGACATTGTATCATCTTCAGTCTTAGTATCTGCCTCTTCTCTTAAGTTCAAGGTCATGATACAGTCCCCTTTGGGCCTTCACTTCTCCCTGCTGGCACTGCCCTCCCACCTTCTCCCTGCAGGCACCGCACTTGGAAGACCTGGCTACACCGGTGTGCGTGTCCTTAGCCTCCCATGTTCACACATGAACTCTGTACCTGGTGTCTCTCAGCGTTGCTCCAGGGAACATGTCCTTGTTAATTTTTTTTGCCTCCGTATGACCTGATTTCTCTGTCGCATTTGGCTTCCCTTACCCCATCCTCAAAATCATCTTTAATTTTCACAACCCCTGAGGAACCTCTTCAAATGCCAGTAATTCTCAGAGCCCCTCCTAGCCCCTCTTCCTTACTCTCTTCTCCCCAGAGGACCCAACTACTTGCTACCTGAATGTCCACCAGTCCCAAAGCCTAGACCCTGTTCTCCAGAAGACTCATACCTCCACTCAAAAGCTTCCCTGACAAACTCAAATGCTCCTTCTTCCTAAGAATCTGCTTCTCCCTGTGAGATCCATTGCTGATGTCTACACTATGATGCCCTGCCCTCTGGGGCATCTTAGCCATCTTTCCATCAATGCCAAGACCTTTGGACTCTACCTTTGAATCGTTTATGCTCAGCCTCCTGGGCTGTTGTTGTCTTTAGCATCTTCACTGGATTCCAGTTTTCATAGTGCCTCCTGCATTCCCATTCACCTCCCACATGGCTCCCAATGCTCCCTACTAAGTGGTTTTTCTTACTCTATCAGATTCCATCTTAGACATCGCAACCTTCAGGGATCTCTTTCTTTTACGTCAGCACATTGCTATCTGCCCTATTATGGAGTTCATCAGAGACCCTTCAAGATATTTTTCTGACCCTCTCCCTAGGTAGCCTATGGACATCCAGCATAGGACAGCTGTATCTGTCCCCCAGTGCTAGACTTGCTCTCTGGGGGTCTGTAGATACGGTGCCATTACTAAAAACAGCAGAGAAGGGGGGTACTAGTGGGTTGGTGAGGAGGAGCTCAAATTGTTGTTTCAAACTCAGTTCTCAGTTTACTTTTGGGGAGTGAGCAAGAAAGAGGGAAGCCCAGAGGCACATGGCAGAAGCCTCAGGGGACTGCTTAAGTTCACACTCTCGGTATAACTCCAAAGTTTAGCAGCACTAATAGTTTATGTTGTCGTCTTTGAAAGTGATGTCTAATGAAATTCAGGGGAATTTGAAGTTTACAAGCTAAAAGCCTTGTAGCAGGTCTTTACTGCAATACTGTAGGAGAACTGGGACCCCCAGCGAGGCTGGGGAGCCGATGCCTATCAGGGAGCCTGCTCTGCTTTAGGAACTCCATTTCCAGCTGCCAGATGGAGACACAGCTTAGGCAAAGAGGACTCAATGAAGCCTGATTCTTGGGTTTGGATTTCTGAGCTGGGTGGGCTTGCCTATGGAAGCTTTAAAATCTGTCTTGGTTTCCATCCCTTGGGTCCTTGGAGAGAGCGAAGAGATGACTGGATAAAGAGTCATTACTGATAAAGTGGGCTGCACACCCAGAGACCCGCCAACATATTTCCTAATAGGTGGCCAGGTCTTGTCCCAGGCAGCTCATTAAGGCTTGGACCTGGGGTATGTCTCTGCAAACTGTTTAAAAAGCCCAGAAACTAACAAAAACCCCTTTCTGCTGATGAGGGAGTATATCACCCAATGATTTCTCTTGATGTAAAGTAAAAGTCATTAGATTTGCTAAAACTTAATCGGCCACAGTCATTATTTTGTGGCTTTTAAAGTATCATCCGTTGTCCGACTTCTTGTGTGTAAGGATTGGTACTCACTTTGAATTCCTAGTTTTTCTGTTTTGTTTTTTCCCTTTTCCCCGTTTTTCACCCGCTTCCACTTTACACTGCAGTCTGGTACCTGACAATCTTGCTGGTTTGCAGCAGAAATGCCAACACAGGCCAGAACTAACTCAAGGTGTAGAGGCCCATGACTAAATGAGACAGTCCAGTTCATCTGAGAGTTAATCCCAAGAGAAAATCACCGTGGTTAAGTGAACATGCCAGCTTCCTTTGGGAAGCAATCCATTTTCCTTCCTTCCTTCCTTCCTTCCTTCCTTCCTTCCTTCCTTCCTTCCTCCCTCTCATTTATTTATTTTATGAGCACAGGTGTTTTGCCTGCGTGTCTGTCTGTACACCTTGTGTATGTCTGGTGCCCATGAAAGCCAGAAGAAGGCGTCAGGTCCTTGGGGACTGGAGTTACAGATGGTAGTGAGCCACCATGGGAATTGAACACAGGTCCTCTGGAAGAACAGCCAGTGCTCTTCACTGCTGAGCCATGTCCCCAGCCACCTTTTCTGTCTTTTCAGAGAGAAAGAGACAGAGCTCCATGTGTGTTGGGGGAATAATTAATTTAGACTAACAGTATTCTGGTTTGACTGATGAAGGCGAGGCAACCTCACATTGTGAGCTCTAGGGATGTCAGGAACAGACAGGGTGAAGCATCCACAATTTGCCTTCTGCTGCCATTGACACCTTCTACATATGCAGTGTGGCAAAATCCGCCTGAGCTTGCCAAGTCTGATCTTTCTGCTTTTACTGCTGACAGTTTAGATCAGGAAAATAAGATGCAATGCATTTGAGCAGCAGATGTATTCTCACAGGAAGAACTCCCTGGTCCCAGACTTCAGGAGGATGGCAGCTTTGCCCACAGGGCTGGGGCTGGTCTCTCTGACAGATCCATTGCCCGGTACTAGCTGCTTAGCTTATTATGCACATTTGCTGTTTATCTTCATAAGATCCAGTCCCAGGGAGACACTTGCCAGAATACATCCCTGAAGAAGTCATGGTGAGTTCAGATATTTGTTTTCTGGATGGAGCCCAGCCTTCCAGAAAGCATCTGTTCAAGTACCCCCAACTTCCCTGGCCATGGAAGGTTGGACTGGATGGAGTAAACCATGAACTGGAATGAATGAGACATAACACAGTACTGGAAATGGTGTCTGTGCATGGGCTCCTGCTGTGGTCACTGGAAGGTAGAGGGGGCAATGGTGCCTGTGCACAGTGGGGATCAGCCTCCCTCACTGGAAGACAGAGAGGTAGCTCACAGTGTCCTCTGCAGAATTTCTGTGAGGGTGTCAGAAGTCTGGAAGAAGCAAGGAACATGCTGTAGTAGAAACTGGATATTCTGTGTAGGAGGAACAGCCTTGTCACTTAACTTGGAGAGGGCAACCATGTCAACCACAGCAGTACCCTGGCTTTAACTCAACTCTGCTAAATACTCATGCTTCTAAAACAAGTAGTTAGAAGGTAGCTGTATTACAAAGTCTATCTGCTTTGCAATGGAGTCAGGAAACATCTCTCTTCAAAGGGCTTATTTAAAATTTGCCTTTGAGGCTCTCCTTGGCACTGTGAATGGGAGTGTAAATTGGTGCAGCCATTCTGGAGAGTACTTTGGCAGTGTCTTTCAGAACGTGAGATATGTATGCATACTCTTTGATCTAGCATTTCTGTTTTCAGATATTTGCATTATTTATATGCATTTATACAGTAGTGTTTACAATATGGGCCCAGAAAAGGACCACCCAGCATTGTTACAATAACAAAATGAATAAAACAAAATGAAAATATCTCAACTGTTCACCTGCAGGAGGCTGATTGAATCCAACCATGAAACAGCCATGTAGCAGAATACTGTGCTTCTACTAAAAAAGAATGGGGGATGTGCTGTGGGATGTTATGTATGGCAAATGTGTTGCTCTGGTTGGTTAGTAAATAAAACACTGATTGGCCAGTAGCCAGGAGGAAGTATAGGCGGGACAAGGAGGAGAAGAATTCTGGGAAGTAGAAGGCTGGGTCAAAGACACTGCCAGCCACCGCCATGACAAACAGCATGTGAAGATGCTGGTAAGCCACGAGCCACGTGGCAAGGTACAGATTTATAGAAATAGATTAATTTAAGATATAAGAACAGTTAGCAAAAAGCCTGGTACGGCCATACAGTTTGTAAGCAATATAAGTCTCTGTGTTTACTTGGTTGGGTCTGAGTATCTGTGGGACTGGTAGGTGAGAGAGATTTGTCCTGACTGTGGGCCAGGCAGGAAAACTCTAGCTACAGGGATGTCTGAATATGCTAATATAGACAAGTATCCAAGGTATAATTAATAAACAAAAAACCAAGTTAGAACAATGTACTCAACGTGTAGGATTATGTTAAAGAAATGATTCCTTATTTCTCTAAGGAATTAGGAGGTTATAGGGCAGGAAGGACACTTCCTTATGGTCTTCCTTATGGGATGTCTCTTTTTTACTTTTGTGTGCATGTAATATTCTTATAAAAATAGTTTTAATGAATTTAACTTGTGATTAAAATTTTCTGCTCTGGTAAAAGTTTGGATTAGTAATAAAAAGGGACTATAACACTTCCTATTCTTTCAAAGGTCTCGTAGCTGTTCTACTTCTTGTGAACTGGACCAAACAATACCTAAGATTTTTACCTTAGGTGTGTGACCCAAGATCACCTACAACTCCCCAGCTTGACCAACTACAAGGCCAGGTGTTCAGAGGTTGGAGTAGATGGCAAGCCATTGATGTCATCCTTCCTAGAGGACAATCATAAATATGAGTGAGGGATATTGGGTGTCCATCATCTGAACATTCTTCTCCAGAGAAGGGGACTTGTATCTTTCTAAGCCAGATCACTCTGCTCTTGGGGATACATCTGAGGGGAAAGGTTTCCCTAGGTTGGGCTGAATTTTTTCTCTTTGAAGTGAGGAAGGTTGATTTCTTTCCCTAGTCATGATACTACCACCAGCTGGCCTCCAAGGGACTTGAAGTTCTCCCTTCTGACAAGATGGACACTGCTTTCCCATGACAAATGGCCCATGGATTTATTAGAAGAACAAGGTGAGAACCGTTAGACTGTTCTTAGGGCTAAGCAACATCCTGTCATCTCAGTAGAATGTCTGCATCATCTCAGCATCTGGACCACATCTCCAGATGGCTTTGAACATTCCTAACCTGACATAACCTCCCAGTGCTGAAGGCAGTAAACCTCCACTGTCCTTGACTTCTCCTCTGCAAGTTTTGTTTTCTTTCTTCTAATTCAAACACTATGTACAAAAGTCCCCCTTTTTATCATAGTCTTTGAAACAACCTCCCTACTTTCTCCTTGCTGTTAGAACACCTCCCTCAGCCAGCAATCCCAGCACCTCTACACCCCGAAG
This sequence comes from Peromyscus californicus insignis, assembly GCF_007827085.1. NCBI lineage: Eukaryota > Metazoa > Chordata > Mammalia > Rodentia > Cricetidae > Peromyscus > Peromyscus californicus. Next base: position 64,227,729 of record NW_026294573.1, on the reverse strand, counting down.
CACGACGTAGTCCTCCTTTTAGTTTTCCTTTTCATCGTGGTTTTCCTCACCATTACTCCTGCTGCCAACCACAGCAACATGGCAACACCACACAGGAGAGCCACCCATAGCTCCTTACTGCTACAACCCACACATTTCAAGACACATTTTCTGTCACTCACTTACCCCTCCACTACTGTAACGCGAGTCTCTAGACCTCATCACTACTGACACCTCCCCACCTCCCAACCTCGCCTGTCTACCACAGTGATGCCCTGTTCTCACGGGGCTACTCATTACTATTCTCATCTGTTAACTGCCCCTCTGGAATGTGATCTTCCCTTGCTTTTTGGGACATTTTCCTCACCTGGTGGCCTTCCTACTTGGGCCTCCTCTTTCTTTGTAGATTCACAGCTTTGGAGTTACCAAAGCTCAGTCTGTGGCCATCTTTTCCCATCTACAAGTCACGTATTAACATCCAGTTGTGCAACTTCAAAGAATATAAATATGACTTGCAAATTTACATACATAAGCTCTAGCTGACAGCACTCCCAAGCTCGGCCTTTTATAAAACCCTTCTCAGTATCTCTGCTTGGCTGTCTCACAGGACTCCCAAAGGTGCCATGAGCTCTTGATTTCTCACACATAGCTTGCCTCTGTCTCAGCTGTTCTCACCCACACATAGATACCTGAAAGTGGGATCATGAGACTTCAAGTTGCCCATCAATGTCTCTTCTGCTTTCATTTCCTAATGACTTACTACTTAATTATTAAGGGCAGTAATTTACCAAGTTTTAAAGAAAATCTGCGTTTTCAGTCTGTCTTGAAATTAGCCACGTGACAGGGCTTGCCTGTGTGATGCTAGGTTCATGGGAATAAGTGATGGTGGGAAGAGCAATGGAGAAAGACTAAAATCTTCAGGTTTTATTGAAAAGACTTTCAGAGAAGGTTCCTTGAAATAAAAAGAAAATGTCTGAAGGGGAGGGTGATGACTGTCTGAGAGATGTGGGGCTGGGAATATCTGAAGGGATGGGGCTGGGAATACCTGAGGGGGAGTGGGGCTATGGAATGATTTTGACCTTTTCACCTTCTGGGACTATGGATGTGGTACTGGGGCTTCAGCAGCAGACGTCGTGGACCATAAGGTACCTTTAAAGTACCTTAGAGCATTGAAGCAGCAGGGTGGGTAGAAGTGGCCTGGGTTTGGAATTATTGTAGGGTTACCACATCTTCTCAGTCCTACCCCTGAGAGAAAAATGAACTTCCACCTCCTTAAGACACTGTTAATTTAGATTTTTTTTGCTATTTATTATTAAACCCATCCTATCTGATAATGTGAGTATATATAACACAATCAATGATTAAAGCAATGATTAAAATGTATAGGAAAGGCAACAGATAACCCAGGGACTTTTTTTTTTTTAAATCACCATGGTTTTAGAGGATATATTTTGGGCAATGGAGAACACTCCTGAACAGTATTTCAAAATCCAACTGTCTTTGAAAAAGAAGTGTGTTACCTCACAGCAGCTAAGAACATTGGATGGCTGAAGTACTATGGGAGTGTTGGTGCTTTTGTTTCTTTGAAACACTGGGTTTTTAGAAAAAACCTAGCCACATATGTAGTTTAGGACCCCGTGGTTCATGCAAGGCATTAGCAGTTTTTTGGTTAGGCAAAGGAGCTGTTGGTTACCATGAAACAGGCTTAATTTCATCAGGGAAAGGTCTTCACAATTTTCGTTCTCACTATCACAACTTTTGCTACCTTACTTTAACTTATACAAACGAACAAGGATTGATTCTTTTAAACAATGGGGAAACCTTCTCTTCTGCAAATGGCGTTGTTAAGTGGCCATGGTTTCAGGACAATATGATGCAAGCAGTTTTTTATCACACCACTGCTTTCAATGATGTTAGTCAAGGTAAACTGTCCAGCTACCTACCTGTCTCTATAAAATGCTGATCTCCAAAGGGCAAAAAATGATTACTTATGCATATGGCCTTTGCTTTGTTTTGTTTTGTTTTTTTCGAGACAGGGTTTCTCTGTGTAGCTTTGTGCCTTTCCTGGAACTCGCTTTGTAGACCAGGCTGGCCTCGAACTCACAGAGATCCACCAGCCTCTGCCTCCCAAGTGCTGGGATCAAAGGCGTGCGCCACCCACCCGCCCGGCTCTTTGCTTTAAATCCATCGTATAAACTGGGGCTTGGGAGAGTAGGTCAGTCTGTGATAGAGTGCTTGCCTAGTATGCTTGAGACATTGGGTTCAGCTAGAAAAAAATGTTGAGCTAACTTTTTCTTTTGTATATTTGTTTATTTATTTTTTTTGGGGGGGGTGGAGTGGGTCTTGTGCCATGGTGTGGATCTAGAGATCAGAGGACAATTTGTGGGAATTGATTCTTTCCTTCCACCATGTGGGTCCTGGGTATTGAACCTGAGACATCAGACTTGGTAGCAAGTGCCTTTACCTGCTAAGTCATCTCATTATCCCCGAAGTAGTTTTATACATTTGCACTTAGAGCAGTGTTAAGAAAAGTAGTCATGATCAATTTATTGAGAATTCTCAAATGTGAGAATGATATAAAACTTGTATATATGCAAATGTCAAATAAACTATGGATTACTTACTTTATAGATTTGAAGTTGCTCTTTCATGAATATGCAGTATTATTTTCTGAGGAGACAAGGAGATGGTGTCTCCTACCTCTCTCTTTTCCTCCCTCCTCTGTGTGTGTGTGTGTGTGTGTGTGTGTGTGTGTGTGTGGTGTATGGAGCTGAGGTCATGGAAATACAACAATTAGGCCCATTCAGTTGAGTTTCCATAAATGTCTTGTTCCAGAAGCAAGTACAGTCCCTGGGAAAAGCAAAGCTCACTAACCTCTCATGATTATAAAATGCCTCTTATGCAGCTTTTATTAAGGGAACACACTGGGTTAGACAGCTTGTTATCTTGGGACACAGGAGTGAAGCTGTGGAGGCACTGTTTGATTGGGGCAGGGCTGGGGCTTCTGGGACTCTGCCTGCTCTGGGTTCCCAAGGCTGAGAGATGTACCCTGCTGCGCGCTCCAGGCTTAATGTTTTTACAGCCTTTATCGCTCATGTCTCCTACCAGGCATAGGCTCTCAGGAAGATTATCTTTGCCAGTCACAGGTCCTGATCCTACCCTAGCACCATGTCCATCTTCATGTTGATAAATAGATGTCTTGGGCTACCGCATCTATTGAGGGTACTTTGTTGCAGAAACAAAAAGAAACTGGTGGTGGACACTAAGACTTTCACTCCATGCACTGCAGCCAACTTGAATGGCAGTGCTCCCCAGAGCCACCTGCACAAGGCAGGGTTGGATGGCAGTGTTCCCCAGAGCCACCTGTACAAGGCAGGGCTGAATGGCAGTGCTCCCCAGAGTCACCTGCACAAGGCAGGATTGGATGATAGTGCTCCCCAGAGCTACCTGCACAAGGCAGGGTTAGATGGCAATGCTCCCCAAAGCCACCTGCACAAGGCAAGGTTGGATGATAGTGCTCCCCAGAGCTACCTGCACAAGGCAGGGTTGGATGGCAGTGCTCCCCGGAGCTACCTGCACAAGGCAGGGTTGGATGGCAGTGCTCCCCAGAGCCAACTTCACAAGGCAGGGTTGGATGGAAGTGCTCCTCAGAGCCACCTGCACAAGGCAGGGCCACATAGTAGTGCTTCCCAGAGCTACCTGCACAAGGCAGGGCTGGATGGCAGTGCTCCACAGAGCCACCTGTGCAAGGCAGGGTTAGATATCAGTGCTCCCCAGAGCCACCTGCACAAGGCAGGGCTTTGGTGTGACTTTTACTGAGTTCGGGCCCCACACCACCACTTCCTGTCTCTGTCTTCCCAGATGGATCCCTTTGCTCCTCGGAACCTCAGTTTCCTCAAGTACTAAGATACTTCTGTGAGTCTTGATTTCTTTCCATGGTCATTACAGCTTACCCATGTGGCCATGATGCTGGGGAGACAGTACAAAACCCACAGGCCTGCACCCTGCAGGTAAGGGAACTAACTCACAGCGCTGGAGTGGCCCCCTGTTTCCTTTCTCTTGGCTCAGTCAGTTGGTCCTTGCCATCTTCCTTCTCCAGGTTACCCCACATCTACTGACCTTTTAGGGCTCATTCAAAGACCACTGTTTTCACAAAAATCTCCTTCCTCCCTTCATTACTGGAAGATACTTTTTCTACATCATCTCCTAACTTCTCTGGTATTTACCGTTTTCTTTTGAGTGCCTCAGTCATCCTGTCATTGTTCCCCCTTGCCTGTAAGTCTCACAGGAACAAACTGCCTGCTCTCCAATCTTGCTTCCTCAGAGTACCCGGGAGGATGCCTAGCACAAGCAGGTGCCCAAAAATAATGCGCCAACTATGTGGAGGACAGTTTTGTGTACTTAAAAATCCCTATCTCGTTCTTTTCTAGAGATGAGATGGCATGTATAATGCATCTTTCCATTTGATCCATTTAAGGAGGACAAAAGGATTTGCCCAAAAGCAGCTGACCTTACATCATGTCCAGAGAACACCTGTGAATAGTTATTAATAATGACTCATCACATGAGCTAACATAATAAAGCCTTACTGGAGCGCTAGTCACAGTGCTAAAATTGTTAAACTGCTGAAACAGAGCAGAGTATTTCCCAAAGGTGGTGAATCTATAGTTATTGCCCCAAACACCTCCATCTTTATGACACTCCCTTAAATTGTACAGCATTGGGGAGCTGCAAATCACAGTTATGATTATTATTTTTAAGTGAGAGGTGAGAAGTCCTTGAGAATATGTCTATTGTCATCTCCAAGGGATCAAAGTTGACTTTGGGTCTCTTTGATGGAATCCAAGAATTAGTTTTAAGCCAAATTTGGCTTGTTCTGCTAAATAGTGTGGTTTGAGAGGATTGAACCTCCGTTGCACAATATCCCTTCTATTGGTACCTTAGAGGGATTGCTATGTGTTTAGAAGACTTCACTCTTTCAGAGGTTTTCATTCCAGATGAAGGGTTAACCTCAGGTAGCATTTCCAGGATGGTTCCTCAAGAAGACCCATGTAAGAAAGATTTCTCTGGTCAAAGCAGCCTGAGAACCCTGCACACCTGAGTCTTCTGTGTGATTCACCATAGGCTGTCTCACAGCACAGCCAAGGACCAAGAGTCACCTGGCAAGGAGATCTAAGTCAAAAGTCTCTTAGTGCTTTAAATGTGGCTTACATGGCTCCCTCCCTCCCTCCTTTCCTTCCTTGTTGTTCAAATATACCTAGTAACATCACAGGACACTATCTCATGGAATTCTGCTTTAGTTATTATTTGCTTATCATAATGGGGATGGATGTTTAGCTAAGAATAAGGCAGCAGGAAATACACAAGGGGAGGGAAAGTCAGAGATAAAGAATGTTAGCGGTGATCCACGAGGCCACCAAAACACAAGTGGTCAAGCTTCCTCAGGACCAGCCTTGGTTCTTAGTCCAGACAACAGTTTGACTTTTATTGTCTTCTTCCAAATCCCAGTCATCAGCAAGTAATATCATCAGACTGCAAGGACCACTACTATGTCTCCATGTGATCTTACTCTGGGGTAGCAGGGAAAGAGGAAGGGGATTCTGCAGAGCAGTGTTTGCTCAGATGGTTAGACAATGAGGAAGGAGAGAAACAGTGGGAAGAGAAAGGGAGATTAAGGTGACACATGGGAGTTGGGGCTGGTAGGCCATGGGCAGGATGTAAAGAGACCCTGGAGCTTAGTGACAGCCCAGCAGAAGTGAACAAACCCTCTGTCCAAGCCAGGAGTCAAATAACAGTCAGGCCAAGGGTTTCCTTGAATGTGTATAGAGCTCTTTCTATTCCCTGGTGGAAGGGTACCTATGCTTACAGGCAGCCTCTGTTCTTGGGCCTCTCACTGCTCAAGCACCTGCATTTCTCTGGCTGTCGGCAGGACTCTTCCTGAGATCTTCTTAGTGACCAGATGACCTAACCACATTGCAGTGGTTAGCCAGAAACCCAGGAGAGCAATGGAGAAGGGCCCAGGTATGCACAGAAGCCAGAATTGAGAGGGGCTGAGGAGGGGCTTCCTCTTTATCCAGGACTGTCAGATGGTCCACTTCCTACATGCAAAGCAACTAGGAGACCTTTGGCAACTAAGGCAGCTAAGAAATACTGGAAGCTGAATGCAAGATATGCAACACGTTTGGGAATTTATTGTGTTGAAGGACATTCTAGGATACCTTTCTGACTGCTCATTAGTATCAGAGAAAGAATTATGTAAAAATGATTTTTTAAATAAACATTATATACTCCTTCAAATGTGGAGATATGTGTGGGGTAGAACAGCAGCTAGGATGAGAAGACATCTCCCTTCACAAGATTCACAAATTTCAAATCTCTGTTCTATGATTCTGTTCCAGAATTCAATAATTCCGAAAAGTGATTCTCCCTGGGACAAGGTTATCCTCTGAGATAAGGACTGGAATTCATTAGCAAGTGCATTTTAAAATAAATCTCTCCTTAGGAAATTGTTCAAGTGACTCACCCGACCTCCCAGAGTGGGAGCTTCATATAAACTACTCTGATGCCTGGAGTACCTGGAATACTCTGGCCTATCAGGTTAAGGCTCTTGTCGGAGTTGGCAGGGTGACAGGGCAGCAGGACACAAGCCCACAGCCCTCTGTTTGAGAAATGCAGGGCGTCTCAGGAGAGGACTGGGAGGACGTGTTTCTGTATGTGCCTGTGAGTGCGTGGGTGTTGATTTGTGCTTACATTGCCGACACCATTTCTCTGCGTGTGTTATATATAACTGGGATGGTTTGATCGTCTGAATGGAATAACATAATTACCCATGGTATTGCACGTCTCTAATTCCAACTAAACACAATGGCAAAAACTAGACAAAAATGCAGAACTAAAACTGAAAACAACAACAAAAAAAAAAACCAAAACCAAATCACACAATGTTACTGAGGTCATGCAAAGAAGAAAATAAAGAGGTTAAGAAATGGGCAAGCCACAGACACAGTAAATGAAAGACAGAAAAGAAAAAGCCAACGGCATACAATTCTGAAATCATTCTTACCTTCTTCAGTCATTGTGTCATAATATTTTAGTTTTCCATATGATCCAAGTTCTACAACATCACAGTAAAAGACACAAAGATAAGGAACGAGCTAGAATGCAAGAACTTTGTTTTTACACATTCTTAATTAATCAGATTCAGAGTTATACTGTCAAATTCGGCAATCGTAACTATATGGAGATGTGCAAACACGAGCCATGTGGTAGACGGCTTCACGGCCCATTTTCAGAATCACTGAAAATATATTATTCAACCGAGGGTGGGCTGGGTCCTGCGGTACAGAACAGGACACGTTAGTTCAACACTCCACCAAACAGAGTACTTGGCAAAGGTGCTTCAGCCCAGGCCTTGCCTCGCCTCACTTTTATACAGATGACACTCCAGGGAGAATGGACAGCCTTCTAGACCCAGAGAACTTTGTCCACACTTGCCATCTTTAGTAGTCCAAACGTCATTATGTGGCTTTTCCAGCCCCCAACAGAACCATCTCCTAGAGAATAAGGAGGCTACCTGGGAAGAGGCAATACGAACAGCCCGATTTTGGCTCTCCTATCACTGAGGATCTCATACTTTAGATGAAACACCAAGGGTCATGTGTGCAGGAGGCTGGACGAGCTGCCAGTGGTACCGAGGGCACTTTGAGTATCAGTATCATCTTCCCAGGAAGCCCGCCTGGCTGAGACAGGTGAGAGAGAGGCACAATTCCGAGGCCTGCTGTGGTGCAAAGAGCATGGGCAGGGGACCAGTTTTTGAGCTTCTGAGTGTAGATGGCCCTGGGAACCCGTCTGTAATGGAGATCACTGGGAGGTAGGGATGTTGGAGTCAGCTGGCGGTATGGCGACTGGATGAAGGGAGAGGGGACAAGCACGTATCATTTCTCTTTTTCTTCCTTTAGTTTCTAAGCAAAAGCTTTGATTTCTGTTCTTTTTTCAAAATCCCAGATTATTTTGAACAATGTTGTGAGCAGATTAAAGATGTCTTTCTTGGTCATAACAACGTTCTACTAATAAGTTTCAAGAAATTAATTAGACTCCAGAGACATTCCACTGAATGTGTCCATGGCCCATTGCCTTGGATAGAGGCTGAAAACCCACACGTGAATCAGCCTGTAATCGATGAGTCTGTGTGAAATGCAGGAGCCTGCTTAAAGCAGATGTCAAACATCCCTGTGTTGGGTATTTATACCATATATTCTCTTTCTATATATTCCTTCCCACATGTCTAATTTTATCTAAAGCTATTTGGATACACCAGTGTAAAATTCTGCCCTTGGGGAGGAAAATCACCCCATCTTTACATTCTTGTGGATCTTACCTATTCTGCCCATTGTTTGAATCATTACAAAAGAAGTGGATGCTTCAATGAGAAGTGAGTTTTAGGTAAATAACAATTTTTTTTGGTGATTTCTGGGGATTACTATTAGTTAAATATTTTTTTCTGTATTTTTAAGAACAGTTGGTGTGTGTATATGTGTTTACAAAAGAGTAGAATTTTTAAGTGATCTACATATTTCATCAATATTAATCACATGTTCATAGTGGCATTACAAAATAAGGGTGTGTGTGTGTGTGAGAGAGAGATCTTACAATAAATTGATAAACTCTATCAGGCAACTAATAGTTTTTTGTAGTTTCCCTTCCTTCTGCCAGGTAAAGGAAAGAAATAAACAGCTGGAATCCATTATGATCTGCTCAGGAAACAGGACGTGGGTGGCCCTGTGTTTGCAAAGCTGGCTGTCAACCATGTTCTGCACAGTGATGTCACATCACTGCGTGTTAGTGGACCCATCTTTTCAGAGGCACACCTTTCTATCGGCACCCACCTGTTTTCATGTATTGATCCCAACCTTGAAACATCTGTTTATGGCAGAGGATACTGTTTTGAATTTCGTCTTGAGTGGAACCATGTATAAGAAATACAATCACATTGCTTCATTGTTACTCTGTGTTGACACAGAGTAAGAATTGTCCACATATGACAGGCCTCATACATTCTTTCACCATGGCAATATCTAGATTGTTTCTGAGCTGCTTCCTTGGATGATGAATGGGACAGAAGGACGAGAACAGGGCACACTCCGTGGAAAAAACAAGGTGAACAACGGGGGAATGAGGACAGCGAAAAGCTGCATGGCACCACGGCACACGGCTATTCAAACAGCGGGAAGGAGGGCGCTGAAGGGGAGAGCATCCACTCCAGCAGAGGGGGATCCTTTTTGTGAGAAAGGATGGAGGATGACATCAGCCAGTTAGAACACAGTCTTCATCGTTGGCAGCCACGGGATGGTGAGATGGAGAACTCAGCAGCCACATCCCGAGGGAAGCAGGGCAGCAGCTCCACGAGCCAGACAGTCCTGTTCCCTAATCCTGGGGCCATGAGTGGTGCAGGATGAGGGATGCAACATGCAAGCAGGACAAACACAGTGTGCATGCCGAAGCCAGAGCTCCTCACACACCTGGCTACTGTCCCATAGCCCAGGGATGCCCCATGGAAAACGGCCACTGTTGGTTGACAGTCTGTGGCCAGGCCTAGCCTGGCTGTAAGGGCCCAGAAGGCATGATGAAAACTCACCTGTGCAAGAATTTGACCTCCAAATCACCCATCCCCACAACCCACTGACATCTCAAGCCACCTTCGACTTAACATCTATCTGTCTATCTATCTATCTATCTATCTATCTATCTATCTATCTATCTATCTATCTATCATCCATCCACCCATCTATCTATCTATCTATCATCCATCCATTTATCTATCTATTTTTTCAAGACAGGGTTTCTCTGTGTAGCTCTGGTTGTCCTGAAACTTGCTCTGTATAGACCAGGCTGGCCGCAGACTCAGAGATCCACCAGCCTCTGCCTTTTGAATTCTGCCATTAAAGGTATGTGTGACCACTGCCCTGCTACCTTCAACTTATTTGGGCTAAGAACTAACTGAGTTTCTTGAGGAAAGGAGAGAGGGACTGAGAAAGCTTAGAAGGTTAATATTTGGTCCCATCTAGCATCATTCACTGTAGCAACTGAGCAAGAGGCAGCCAGGACAGGAAGAGTGGGGTGTCACTCAGGTTTCCATTCTGGGAATCACCTGGGGCCTTTTCTTTGAAATGTTTCTTCAAGAAGACCATGTGGCTGGGGGTAGGGATCCCAAGCCCATTGGTTTGCATTTGGGATGAGCCTAAATCTGACTATGGCTGACTCCTGGCACAGTGTCACACAAACCCACTGATGTAGGCTTCAATGAGCCTGCAGGCTGACCACTGACACTGTCTAACATGGTCCTGGACTAGCTTTGGGGCCATCTGGAGAGCTGGGAACCCAGGAGGGACTTGGTTCCTAGATCTCCAAGGAACTGAATGCTTCACTGTTCTTCTGTCCACCTTGATGCATGCTTGCCAGCAATCTTCTTACCCGACTTGAAGGGGCTGGCTCCTGGGTTCTTGTCCATACCTCACACTGAATGAAATAGGAGTAGGAGCCTTGCTTCTAATCTTAAAAATCTGTGAATGACATCTGTGTCCAAATTTTCAAGACAAAGTGTAAAGGAAGTTTCACTGTCTTATTTTTGTTTTGTGAAATGTGCTGTTTAGAAACCTTTAGAAATTGGGAGGTGGTGGCACACACCTTTAATCCCAGCACTCAGGAGGCAGAGGCAAACAGATCTAAGTGAGTTTGAGGTCAGCCTGGTCTACAGAGTGAGTTCCAGGACAGCCAGGGCTACACAGAGAAACCCTGTCTCAAAAAACCAAAAAAAAACCCCAAAAAACAAAAAAAACAAAAACCAAAAAACAAAAACAAACAAACAAAAAAAGAAAGAAAGAAGAAAAAAAAAAGAAAAAGAAATCTTTAGAAGGCCATTTTACCCAGAGCACAGACAGCAGTGAGCATTGTTTTGATTGAATGAAGTTTATGCTTTACCTTCTCTTTTTAAAAATATGTGAATAAGAATTAGTATTTGGGGCCCTTGACTCCAGCCTTTCTCAAGAAGTACATGGTAAAGATTTCTCTTTCCCCCGTTTTGAGGCCTTTGACATTCTTCATCCCACAGCTCCCACCAAACCCTAGAGACAGGAGCAGCAGAAAAAGGACTTCTCATGTTTCAAGATTTAAAATTCAGAGGTATGAAATGGAAAGTCAGTAGAAGGATCTATGCTGAACTCATTTGATCTGAATGAAAACTAGAGGTGGAGAAATAAATGAGAAGACACATTTATTATTTAAGTGTCATTTCACAGGAAAAATTAATGGTTGATGCTTTATTCTCTTCTAAGAAATAAATGGGAATACACATTATTATTTCAGTGTCATCTCACAGGAAAAATTAACAGTTAATTTTTTTATTCTTTTCAAAGATCTAGCTTTGTTTCTAGGTCAAGCTTGAAAATCACTGTTTTACTAGAACTGACTGCAGTTTCTTGGTAAAGCTGTCCAGCACTTATCAAGATGTATGTATGGGTACTGGCTTGCATGGAAGGGTTATGTTCAGCAGTGCATGGAAGAAAATGGGATCTGAAGATTTATAGTTTTGAACCCAAGATCTGTTGCCTATGGGACATGTGACTCTGAGCCAGGAGTTTCCTTTCTCTGAACACTGGCATCCTCAACTGTAAAGGTGCACGGTAATGGCTTTGTCCTATAAACAAGGTGGCAGTGGAGGACATACTGGAAGACCCACACAAGGCAGAATATGAGAAGCTGCCATTATTGAAAGTGCCACAAAGATGAGAACCCCTAAGATGTGGAGCAGGGAAGTGAGACAACTTGGTACCTTATCCAAGCTTGTTAAGACAAAGTCAATATGACCAAGATATTTTAAATAGAGAGTTGTTGCTCAATAGCAAAGGATATTGGTCATGTTGGGGCCAATATTTAACATCTCTTCATTAACTCTACACATCTACTCTCAGATCTAAGGGAAATCAAAGCACATACCAAAAGGAGAGAGAGGATGTGACACGTGGTCCTTGTTTACCTGTCCAGTGCCATTTGGAGCCTAGACATTTCCCCTTTGAATATTTACCAGTGAGCTGGTTTCTGGCTAACTTGTCTTATGTTGGGAGCAAAGACTCTTTTTCACTTTAAATCTGTCTAAAACAGAAAACTGAGTTCTCACACAACATTCTCTGCTCTCCTCACATTTCCTAAATAAAAGTATTCAAATGCACAGCTCTCCAGAGACAGTGACATTCAGAATGCTTTGGTGTGTTGAGCTTTTCTGGACTTGGTAAGATCAAGAAGGTCAACATTGATGCCCAAGGTTTTCGACTGTAGCCACTACAATATTGCTATACAGATCAAGAGGACTTCTGAATGACATTCATTGGATAGTTCAAAGATAGGCTCCACTACTTATGAGCTGGGTAACCCTCCTGTGCCTCTGTTCTTTCTGTAAAGTGAGGTGCAGAGCACAGGGAGAGGCGATCACTCATCGTCAGAAGCATTTGTATAGGATCAGATGAGATGAGCTATGAAGCACTTTGGACTGGGGTGTCACATCTTTAGTGGTTGGTCTCTTTTCACTGTCTGCTGAAGGTCTAGCAACAACATGTAAAATTCAGCTTAGTGCAAAGTAGTGAAGTCCAATCCAAAGGTTAATTGTCTCCACGGGTGGATATTATCCATGAGTACTTTGAGATGCACAAATGAAAAAAAAAATTACCTACATTTCTTTTATCCACAGAACCTGGAAAAGGATGCCTTGGAAAGCTTCCAGAAGCGTGTCTGCAATGTGTTAATTTAGCCTCAGAATGAAGGTACTCATAAGTCGGAGGGCCTCCTTTCTTCCTTTAACTATGGAATAAATGCTTGCTTTGAAGATTTTATTTATCTGTTGTTACTTTGGGTTTTGAGACAGTGACTCATGTTGCCCAAGCTGGTCTCAAACTCACGCCTGAGCTGAGCTCAGCCTGGAACAATTCCTGTTCCTCCTGCTCTTACCCACCTGAGTGCTGAGATTAAGGGTATGCACCCAACAGCCAGCGTGGAGGTTTCTAAATAACAGGACGAGGGTTGATGATTTGTAATTTCCCATCATACATAGTTTCTGCACACCTTGTAGATCTTACTGTTTTGTGAGGTATTTGGAATAAATTAGTTACTACTTTTTTTTTCTTATGACTCCCTTTGAAAAATCTTCTTCATACTAAACATAAGTTCTTAGCTGAAAGATAGTTTCTTTTCTTTCTTCTTTTTCTTTGATTTTTTTCTTGAGACAGGGTTTCTCTTTGTAACAGTCCTGGATGTCCTGGAACTCGATTTGTAGACCAGACTGGCCTTGAACTCACAGAGATCCACCTGCCTCTGCCTCCCAAGTGCTGGGACTAAAGGTGTGCGCCACCACCGCCCGGCTGAAAGATATTTTCTAACACAGCCCAATTTTAAACTTTTTGGCTGATTTTTTTCTACCAAAAAACAAAACAAAACAATAACAACAAAAAACCCCAATTTGTATGGACTACTGAAATTAATGGCTTTTTCTTAAAAGGTTTTCTTTGGTCACTATTCTTATGTATCAAATGTTCATGGCCCAAAGAAGTAATTTTTTTTAAATTAGAAAACAAAACAAAAGAAAACCCAAACCACGTCAGAGATGGAGGTTAAATGAGGAGACAGCCGCAAGCCCCACTTCCTACTCAAGTGAGAAGAGAAGGAATAGTTCAACCTTCAAACTGAAAAGCTTTCCAAGCTTTCAAAGTACTGACTCATTACAGCAGCTCCCCTTGGCATTCTGTGGGAGACTGGCATTCCAGATGAACCTCCCGAAGCGGCTGCTCCGCACATACATGGTACACAGTTGCCTGGAGAGAGCTGAACTCAACAGGTGGCTCACATATGTCATACATGAGGTGTGAACAGACACCGATTTTGCCCTGTGGAGCTCTTCCCTTATCCAAATCCTCCAAACCTATGCTAAACGATACTTCTCTTTGATCTAAGAGCTTAAAACCTCTCACTTCGGTTTTTGAACAAGGTGAGAACTTGGCAAATGAAAACAAAGGGCTGAACTTGGGGGCACTGTTAGGGTTTGGATGGGTCCTCTTGAATTCATGAGTTGTAACTTAATCTGTAGCGCAATGAAATCAGGAGTTGGATCATGAGACAGGTTTGGGTCATGAGAATCAATTCTTCTGGCAGACAATGGTGCCACTATAAAAAGGATTATGGGAGTGAGAGTGACTCTCTCCTTGCTTTTGCGAGCAACATTCAATGCCTTCACAGGACATGTGTTCAAGGTGCCATCTTGAAAGCAGAGAGTCTGCCCTCACTAGACACCAGATCCCCAGAACCATGAGCAACTGAACAACTGTGCCTTGTAAATTAGTCAGTCTCAGGCATTCTGACAGAGCAGCACAAAATGAACTGGGACAGTAATCCTTCAATAGCTATTGAGTTCCAACTTGGATGTATGAACTGGACACACACACACACACACACACACACACACACACACACACTCTCATCACCTTTGAGCTCTTAGAGTTACCACTGATTTTCATTTCCTCTGAATCACCCTTTTGTGAAATTCTTACTCTCCTGTCTCAACTTCCCTGCAAATCCAAGCCTCGTGGTTTGTTATTGCCAACGTTTTCTCTCCTCACTCATTTGCTTCCTGGTTTATGTACAGACCTTTTCTTATGAGTAGAATCTAGATACCTGGGTTTCTGGGTGAAATCTCTCAGTTTTCAAGTGTTGTCAACAAATACCAAATTAAAAAAAATCTAATAAATCTGAGCTATATCTGACTCATCAGTTTTGTAACTCTTGCTTTAAAATCAGATTGCTTGGTCCAGTTTTCTTACAAATATTACTTAAATGAATAAGCCATTCTGGTGGCTGGACCTGGGAGGGATGCTTGCCAGACGCTTTTCCTCAGCAGGTCAAGTTTTTCTTCTTTGTACCACATTCCTTGCTGGCTGAGAATGGGACTGAATCTTATGATGGCTTCCTCTGGGAAACTGTAGTGGAGCTCATACTGGGAAACCTGAGCAGTGATGGGACTGTGACCAATCCCTCTATTACGGACATTCCTGGGCAGTCAGCTCTGCCACTGTGCAAGTGGAGAGAAGAAAGCAACTTTTCTTACTATGTTTTAAATTTTGTTTTAGGAGGAATGGAACTTGCTCATTAGGTCTAACCATCCTCTGCCATTTGGCAGAGTAATACCTGGATTAGGCAAAGCACAGTAGAAGATTTTGAAAGCTAGGTTAGGATCACAGAGGGAGGTGTCAATATAATTACGTGGGAATTATCAGCCTTGAACAGTGAACAATAATGTGTGGTTATTACTGTAGATCATCCAGATGGCTCATAATAAAATGTCCATGCGAGTCCCCAGATACTCTGTCTTCTTATAAATTTGTCCCCTAATTTGCAGCCAGCTCCTCTATGGTGTTGCTTAGCAATGTCACAGCACTTGCCGAGATCTGTCCTCCGAGGAGCTGACTCAGACTGTATTTCACCATATTTTACATGCTCTGGATGATCAGGCAAGAAAACTAGACCCTGGATGTGCCGTTCTGCTTTCTGTTTGAGAAGGACTTGGGAGGGGGAAGGAGCAGAGTAGAATAAGCCTTTTTCTTCAGAGAATTTTTTTTTTCAGAAAGAAAAACAATGAACATCCTAAGCAAAAGACCTAGCTTAACAGTGTAATTATAAAAACACCCTTCTGCTATGAGTATCCTTTTAACTGTGCCGTTTCAAACCTCAACAATCATCTTCAGATAGTTTGACTTCCTGACACTTTGCTAGAGTGTGGTTTGCTCCTTTTTCCCAAAGTCAAGGTGAAAAATAGGTGATGATATAGTATGATAGCTGTGTGTACAGCTTGCAGCCCTGAAGATCTTAACTGCACAACAGGGTCTGCTCTTCCCGGCCAGTGAACACGGGTGCGTGCGTGCGTACGTGCGTGCGTGCGTGCGTGCGTGCGTGCGTGCGTGTGTGTGTGTGTGTCTGAGGATATCTAATCTCCTTGAGACTCAATTTCCACCAGTCTGTAAACAGGAACAATCATAGCCATCTTATAGAATGGTGTTGAGGATTACAGGTATTTATTGAGTTTAACAACTTGTTTGGATCTTCTAATAGCACATTTCTAAAACATGACCTTAACAATTTTTAGGGGCTTGTGAAGAGGGTTGGAAAGACGAGCTTTTCACTGATAATAACTACAAACATTTTGGCTACATTTTTACATCTCTGTAAATTGAATGGTTGTGTTTACAAAATCAAGCAAAAGCCCTCTGCAATTCCATTCTACCCAATCTGGGGTGATAGCTCTAGATGGGTTTGTTGCTCTTAAAATTGGTAAAATATTCAGTTCTCCTGAATGTTTTTAAGTCTTCTTGATTGCCGACACAGACAGGCCAATGTGTTTCATAAACGTATAAATCTGAACAAGATCTATGGTTGGGGGAGGGGCATCTAAGGCAATGCTGGGCTGGTCAGGGGCTGGCATGGAGCCTTAGGGATCCAAGAGATGAGCTCCCTAGTTCTTCTGTCTCCTCTGCTCTGTCTTCTGTGCCCTGCCCCCTTTACCTGAGGTCTGTGTGTTATACTGCAATCGTCGTCTTATCTGAATCCTGCTTTCCTGATTTTTCATACCACTTGTCAAACTGCAGTATTTTCTTTGATTTTTTTTTTTTTTTTTTTTAAATCGGGGTAATCTTTTCAAGAGACAAAATGAAAACTCGGTCTTTCTTAATGCTACAATACCATCTTTCTGTGTTGGAACT
Organism: Peromyscus californicus insignis; assembly: GCF_007827085.1. NCBI lineage: Eukaryota > Metazoa > Chordata > Mammalia > Rodentia > Cricetidae > Peromyscus > Peromyscus californicus. The sequence continues at coordinate 64,210,960 of NW_026294573.1, read as the reverse complement.
TTATTGCACCTCCCAAGTTACTTCCCCCTCCAAAACCAAGCTTTGAGGATCCCTCCTCCAGGCTTCACTCCCTGAATGCCCCCAACCCCACCGGAAGCCATGTGCTTCCTGCTTGCCTAGGTCGGGTACTTGCTTCTGCTGCTGCTGTGCTTGTCAAACCTACCTTAACCTGCTTGCTTTAGGGTGAGGAACCACTGTTCTCATTTTGTTAATTCAGCCCCCAGCAGAGTTCCAGGTGCTCTGTAGGGGATCAACGATTAAATCCCCAATGTAAAGTGTTCTCACTGTCTCCTTTCAGCCCCCGCCCCCCCCATCTTTGGTACTTTTGCCTGTGGTTCTTTTCCGTTTACTTCTCTAATTCTGCAGGTTTGATGACTTTCTTCAGTATCTGCGGGGAGGAAGTATGTTAAGGGAAAAATGTGCCATTACTCTTAGAATGCTGTTCATTGCTTCCATAGTGGGAGGAGTTACATCACCCAAAAGAGGCATAAGAGGGGTGAGATCTCAGCACACAGATAACACCTAGGACATGTGAGGGAAACACTGCTGAAGACAGCAGATGCTGCATCCTGGCTGGAGGACACCTTGGGCGTGCTCCTGGATTTCTTCCCTGGGCCTGGCTGGACCTGGTGGTTGGCACCACACAGAGAACCAGAGATAAAATGTATGTAGATACTGGTTCAGCATAGGCAGGCTTCTACCCTGCTCTATATGAAGCATCTATAGGGAAAGTATTCTGAGGCAGGGGATGGAAGGTGGGAGAGACATCAACAAACAAACCAAGTCTTATCATTCAAGAGAAAATAAGGCAAAGAGTAAGTCAGAATGTGAACATGAGAGAGGATCTGAGGACAATGGTTCCAGGGGTAAAAGACATAACAGAAAGGCAACTAATACCACTGATATAGAAGTAATTAAGAGAAACAGCATCCTCATAATTAGATATTCTATGTGATAGCATTGTCCTGGCTGCTATTTCCCTAACTGCTTAGTTCTTGACCACAGCAGAAATAAGCAGCCTACATGAAGACAAAATTAGAAGACTGGATTTAAAGATGGAAGAAGGCTAACACGAATCTCTAAAATCTCATCATCTGTTCCCAGCATCAGTTCATTCATCACCGCCACTTCTTTACATACTATTCTATGTGACAGAGACCATACAGATGGATGGGATGACGGGAGAAGATTGAAATATATTTCACAAGTAGCCTATTATACACCCGAAGTTAAACAGCAAACACGATGAACCAGGAGGCAGGAATGCAGGCGTCTTCTGAGCCCAAGGATGCTGCAGCAGGCTTTGAAATTAGTTCAGCAACTGCTTTTCTAGGTTTTTATTACTGTGTTGGAAAGAGGTTATTGTTTTCCTCCCTGTCTGGATCATACTAAAGATATGTACTCCAGGTGAAATTTCAAAGCAAACAAGTGAGGTACCACGACCCCCGATTTCCTCTCCCCACAAAAGACAGGAGAACTCTGTGGACACAGAAACCCCGACTGTGCAACTCCAGGGTAACTGCTGCCCAACTGGAAGGTGAGTGACAGAAAGCCTGCCATGCGGTCATCCATGGCCACGCAGGTTCCTTTACAAGGGAAAATACAGAAAAGGAAATCCAAGGATGTATTTTGCAGTATTTGGGACTGAACCTAAAAGCATGCCTGTCAGGTCCTCTATCACGGAGCTAACCGCACTCTCAGAACTCTCCTGACTTGTAATCACACCCCCCCCCCCCCCCAGCTCTTACTAAATTGTTCTGTTTGGCCTAACTTCCGGAGAAGCTGGGTGTGGTGGTTTGAATGGGAATGCCACTCCTGTGTGAAAACAACACTTGCTCCTCTGTTGGTGGCACTATTTGAGGGAAGTTGTGGAAACTTTGAAAGGTAGTGTCTTTTTTTTTTTAAAAAAAGATTATTTATGTGTGTGAATGTTTTGCCTGAATGTATGTGCACCATGTGTGTGCAAATGCCTACAGAAGTCAGAAGAAGACATCAGATCCTCTGGAACTGGATGGTTGCGAGCCACCAAGTGGGTGCTGGGAATTGAACCCAGGTCCTCTGCAAGAGCAGCCAGTGCTCTTAGCTGCTAAGACATCTCTCCAGCTCCGGAGTGTGGCTGGAGAAAGTACATCACCTGAGGTGGACTTTGAGTATTTATAGTCCTAATCCATTTCCAGTTGGCTCTCTTTGCTTCTTGTCTGCATTTGAAGATGTGATCTCTCAGCTTCCTCCTCCTGCCTCCATGCCTGCTGAGTGCTGGCAAGCCTCTCTCTTACAGGGGAGAATTTTCTTCCCAAAAAATTTTCCGACATGAGAGCCACTCACTGTTGAATTTAACTCCTGCTAATGACAAGTGCTTTGGCCAAAAGGCTTTTAAGTTAGCACAAAGCTCCTTCCATTTTTGGTTATTTGGTCATGAGAACTGACACCCTGGAAGTCAAATGAAAGTAGCTGCGTAGATAATGCAACTCTACTTCCCGAAGTTCAGGTTCAATCATGGCATTGAGCTAGCTGTCCACAAGCAGTCTGGCACCAGCATTGGCTAAGAGCTCCCCAGAAACTTGCCTAAATGTTTGCCCAAACTAATGAGAGTTCCTAAAAGAAACTGTTCTGAATGAGGCTGCCACGCATGCCAGCTTGTGACAGAAAACTGTTTTTGTGAATGAATGGGTGAATGTGTGAATCCCCACTGCCCCACCAATCTGATGTAGACCTCAGAGCTTTACATAAGCAACACTGTTGTTTGGCTCTTTTCAAAATCATGCATGTGCACATGAGCATACAGTATAGTCTCATTTGAGCACCGACAACCTGTGGAGGACAGTGTGGTGTGGGTGAAGGGATGATTTTAATAATGGCTGATATGAAGAAGCCAGATCTGGCAGACTTGGTAATGTAAGGTCAGAAGAGACATGGGCCTGAGAGCCACTTGAGGTTGAATGTTTTCAATAGGATCAGCATCCCTAGGATAGAGGCGAGTACCTCCCAGATGGACGGGACAAGGAGGAAGGACCATCTCATGGAAGGACCATGCAGGCATTCAGTTCAAGTGCCTTTCCTTTGGAAGGAAACCAATAAACAGCCTACATTACAGATGATATTCATGTATGAATCTGCATTTTGAAAATGCATTTTCACCTTCAGGATTGCCTCTGCCCTTCACCCGATCCCTGTATCCAAGGACTGTCTGGAAAGCTGCTTTTCATCTCTGGGACTCCGAGTCCTCCCTTCTGAAAGAGGGGCTGTTGGAGTGTAAGTTCCAAAGAAGCAAATGAGGTGCAGTCTTGTGCTTTATAGTCTATCTCCTTCATGCTACATTGAACCTCAGATGTCATCAAAATAAATTGTTGGCCAGGGAGGACATGAGGGGGGAGAGAGAAACCGTTCCCATACTCAAAAGCATTTATTTCAGTAAGACAACCCACATTCCCTTATGCCCTAATTGATATTTACCTATAATGTGTACCACATAAGGAGTGATTCCACTTCAATCATCTTTGCTGATGGAATACAGAAATAAGCTTTGTTGTCCCCTAAAAAGAGGGGCTAACCAACTTGTCCTTTCAACAGCCTGCTCGCCTCTGTCTGGAGGTTTGGGGTCTACTGCTCTCACCTTGTTAATCTGTGGCCTGTGTTTCCATTTTCTCCTCCAGGCAGCTTTCCCCTCCTGTTGCCTATTCACTTTCCTGGCTGAGGCTGTGTGCAAACATTTTTTCTTGCTGATTTAAACTGATGTATAACTTGGGACAGAAAGAAAGGTTACATTACTGCTTCCAGGGACGCCGCCGTAGTCTGAACGCAACAGGCATGAAATGACTTTCTTTGGGGATCAAATGAAAATTTGTAAAAGCTCATTTTGTCGCTCTTTCCTTTAAAAACCAGAAGCTGGGAGAAATAAATAACAAGCTCTAGTGTCTGGTAAGGAAAAAGAAGACCCAGCAAGAGAGTGGAAGTTGAATCTTCATGTCAGCTCCTCACCGACATTCACATATGTTAGAGACTTGGAAGGCTACAGAATAGAGGGACAGATGGCTCCGTGCAGAGATGATGGGCGTGTGTGACTGGGGACAAGAGCCCTGTGTGGGTGCAAATGTCTCAGCTCTGAAGCCAAACTTTGGGCCTGGCTGGCTGTTAGCACTCACAATGTTTTTGAATATGTTTCCTCAGAGGCAAAACACTTCTACATTCTTAGCACCATTGCTGAGAGAATCCCAGATGACCATCAGCTGTGTGACTTGGAGTAGCGACTTACAAAGTGCACTCTCCTGCGGCCAGGACACCGCTCAGTGGGTTAAGTGCCTGCTCCCAAGCATGGGACCTGAGTTTAGATTTCCAGCAGCACACAGCTGGAAGTGGCAGCTGATGCGCCAATCACTGTGCCTGGGGAGGGGCAGAGACAGGAAGAGCATGGAGCTCATTGGCCAGTCACTCTGGACAACTGGTGAGCTCCAGGTTCAGTGAGATCCTCTCTCAAAAATATGTTGGAGAGCAATAGAAGAAGCCAGCCAACATCAGCCTCTGACTTCTCAGGCACACACACACACACACACACACACACACACACACACACAGGACATGTATGTACTCATGCATGCATGCACATGCTCACACACAGAGACACACAGATACACAAGGCACACACACATACACAGACACATGCACACACACAAAGCCACACACTCACTGAAACACACAGACACCCAATGCAAACACACACATGTGGTGGTATTGTGTTCCCCAAAATATTGTGCACCCTAATAAACTTACCTGGGGTCAGAGACAGAACAGCCACTAGATACAAAGGCTAGAAAAGTGGTGGCACTCACACCTTTAATCCTAGCATTTCAGAGGTAGAAATCCCTCTGGATCTCTGTGAGTTCAAGGCCACATTGGAAACAGCCAGGCGTGGTGACACACGCCTTTAATCCCAGAAAGCAGCCTTTAATCCCAGGGAGTGATGGTAGAAAGGAAAGATATATAAGGCGTGAAGACCAGAAACAAGAAGCATTTGGCCTGGTTAAGCATTTGGCTCGTTAAGCTTTTAGGTTTTGAGCAGCACAGTTCAGCTGAGAGCCATTCGGATATGAGGACACAGAAGCTTCCAGTCTGAGGAAACAAGACCAGCTGAGGATCCGGAGAGGTGAGGTAGCTGTGGCTTATTCTGTCTCTCTGACCTTTCAGTGTTCACCCCAATACCTGGCTCAGGTTTGATTTTATTAATAAGAACTTTTAAGACTCCTGCTACACACACACACACACACACACACACACACACACACACACACACACACACACACAGGCTCACCCAAAAACACACACTCAAAGAGTCACATACACACACACATAACACACACAGAGGCACATATATACCCTTTGATGGGAGAGGTTGCCAGACCTGAAGTCTAGTGGGCAATCAGGGACATCCAATATGCCCACTCTTCTCAAAGGAACTCTCACTTCTGTTGAGCCTACAGTCCATATTTTGAGTCCCCCTGAACTAACCAGCTCCTCAGATGTTCACATCCCCTTCGCTCACTTCTGCAATCTACTCTCCCAGCTCATGGTCTCCATGAATGCTTTCCGATGGCCCTTCCTCAGGCTTCACACAGCAATGTGGATTCCCCAGGACCCGGCAAGCCACACTCACTTACGCCAGAGGCTTACGCTATGCCAGCTTCCGCACTTGGGGTGTACGTGCACAAGGACACTTGATGAAATCCCCACATAAGTAGTGCATGCAGAGGGGCCTGCTTCTTTTAATACCCCGGGGAGACACCCCCCCCCCCCCCACCCCCCCCCACCCCCCCCCCCCCACCCCCCCCCCGCTTCACTCAGAGCAGGTCATAGACTGTGTGGGGCAGTGGAGCTCACACAGGTTCCAGGAGTCCCTCAAGGGCCCCCCAGGGCACTGTCACCGCCTTGATGGAGTCTGTTCTCCTTCCTCAGACTTCACTAGAGCATCTAACACACGTGCTTCTGACTGATTCTTCATCTCTGGGTGGCACACCTTCCTTTTTCCCCTCTTTGTTGCCAAAAAATATCTTTTGTTCTCCTTATTTAGTTTACGTAAATTTACAAATCAAATGAAGTCTCATGCAGTATCTTTGCGGGATTTCGACGAGGATTGTGCTGCCTCTAGAGTTGAATGGACATCTTCCTAGCGTGTTGCCCTTTTGTTTTGGTTTTCTTTTATGTTCTCAGGAAGGTTGATAGTGTCAATTATTTTTGCCACAAAATTTTTAAATATTTATTTCAAGTTTATCCTTTGTGCCTGCCTTGGTATTTTGTATCTGTTCTTTCTTTTCTTGCTGTGCCATAGGGAGGCCACTGAAGCTGACATTCGAGCTCTGGAGTTATCACCAGCTAAAGACTTACTTCCTCTTCCATTCGGGAATTTGTTTGAACAAAAGAACTCTGCTGATTAAAAAAAGGAAGATCTATGATCTATAGGGGAGGAAAGATTGTAAAATATATATATATATATATATATATATATATATATATATATATATATATTCACTCTTCATTTGTGAAGCTTTGACATCAAGACATTCAGCAGTTTAGGTCACTGATGTCACCTGCTTCCCCCCATGGCCTGAACCATCAGGCTGTCACGTAGCAACTAGAGAGGGAAAGAAATGAGGGCATGGAAGGTCTCTTTGAAAGGCACGGTGTGGCCAATCTGCAGGAAAGTGAGACGGCTATGGGCTCCGCTGGGGGAGTGGGTTCAGCACAGGGGTGTCTGCCTAACTGCAAACAAAGAAGGTATCCTATGGGAAAGGTGGAGTCAGTTAAGATATCTTATTGCAGCATTCTGAAGTGGTTGTCATGAAAAGTGGCCTCAAGAAGTCCATATGGGGACTCCACTGGGACCTGCTGCTGTCCTAAACCTTCGCACATATTGCTACTACTAATAAAACTGTTAAAAATGAAAAAAAAAAGCCCAATTTTTAATCTACACAGGATAGAGAAAGTACTAGACTTAGGAAAGGGTTCAAAGCAGTGGAAGAGGAGCTATGCTTTTCTGCCTCAAGACCACCTTAACCTCAAGCCATGCTCTGGGTGCCGGATTACAGGGCTGGGGTAGTATGTGTGTGCACTGTGAGTGACTGACTCAGACAAACTGCTTCTTAGACTCTTGCAGTGGTGGTATTTTTTTTTTTAATTTGTGAAACTAGATCCATGCAATAAATGAAAGGGCCAATATCAAGAGAAAGAGCAGGAAAGAAAAGGAAAGAGCAATGTATTTGGAAGAGGTCTGGGATTCATGAGGAAGTGAGAAGCAGAGTGAGGCTGTTTCTCCCTATAGCAGTGACTGGGTATGGGGGGGTTTATTTAACCATCCATCAAGGGCACACACCAAGCATCTGCTCGAAGACGGTGCCATGCTAAAGGCTGAGGATACAATGGGAGTCAAAGCACAGAAGATTGCTTCCCACTAGTGTGAGATGAACAACTGAATAGGACTTTGTTGATCACAACAAAAGCCCTTCACCAGAGCACAGATATATACACAGTTGTTCAGAAGAAAAAAAAGATAAAGCCAGTATTCATTCTATTCAGCATATATACACTACACACACACACACACACACACACACACACACACACACACACACATATACAACAACAAAGACATACACATATTATATATACACACATATATGGGTCTGCTTGAGCTAGGCACTGGGAGTAGTACACAACCTGCCTCAAATCCTGTCCAAGCAGACATATAAGGGACACACAGGTGGGAAACAACAGATAAACGTGCTGAGTGTTATCGAGAACTACAGAGTAGAGCAAGAAAGACTGGGGACTCTGATGTATTACCATTGTTTTGATGTGGATACAATTTTCAAGGCTAATTAAGACCTCTCAGATCAGGCAGCATTTGGAAGCTGACTTAAAGGAAAAGAGAAACAGTGGACATGTGGATGTCTAGGGGAAGAGGGAAGGTGCGCAAAGGCCCCCGTGGCAGAAGTTTGCTTGGAGTTTGTAGGAGCTTCTAGGTAGCCGGAGAAGTCTAACAAAGGAAAAAATCAATGAAAGAAGAGAGAGAGGGACAGGCAGCGACACAGGAGTGTGAAGAGAGACAACGGGGAAGAGCAGGAACAAGAGTGAAGAGAGGGAGAGGCAAGGAAGGAGGGCAGGAAGAGGGGCAGGTATGTACGTCACAAAGGATTCTGCATAGGCTTTGTTGGTCAGGGGGCTTTGAGCAGAGGCGGGTCATGACTTCATTACTTTTCTGTTGCTGTGATAAAGACCATGACCAAAAGCAACTTGGGGAAGAAAGGGTTTATTTGGCTTACACATCCTGATCATAGTCCATCAGTGAAGGAAGTCAGGACAGGAACCTGGAGGCAGGAAATGAAGCAGAGACCATGGAACACTGTTTCTTACTTCCCATGGTTTTCTCAGCCTGCTTTCTTATACCATCCAGGACCACACGCCCAGGGTGAGCACTACCCGTAGTGGCCTAGGCCCTCCCACATCAGTTGTCAAGAAAATGTTCCCACGGACTTGCCTATGGGCCAATCTGATGGAGGCATTTTTCTCAATGGAGGTTCCCACTTTACAACACCATGTCTGCCCGCATGCTGCCATGTTCCCGCCATGATGATAATGGACTAAATCTCTGAACTGTAAGCTGCTACTTCAATTAAATGTTTTCTTTATAAGAGTTGCTGTGGTCATGGTGTCTCTTCACAGTGATAGAAACCCTAAGACAGCAATATATATTCTTAAAGTAGTTCAGTGAAGCCAATGAAATAGGTGGTAGTATTCTTATTTTATAGATGAGGCCTCTCACACAGCTGGCAAAGGACAGAACTAGATGTGGAACACACAGGGTCTGCCTCTACTTTGCTGTAAAACGCTGTGCTAGAATTAGTCTGTGATGATTCAATGCCCACAATTTTCCATAAAGATCAAGAATTAACCTGCATCTCCTTGAGTAGTGCATATAATCTCATGCGTTTGGTACTCCTGCTCAGCTAGTAATAGGTCCCTAGGGTAAGGACTTTGGAAACTGTCCAGTATGGGTCTAGGTTGATATCCACCTGGTCAGGCCACCAAAATGGTCTTGGCCTTGGTAAACATCCAGGAAATAGAGGTGATGGTGTTCACATGAGGTTATAACAAGTGTTCAAAGAGTGGGGGCTGCTATTGCCAATGATGATTATATTTCATTTTGTTCAGCCAAATAACCTCAATATAGTACTCTTTATTATTACTTTTTAAAAAAATAACTTTGCTGCCTGCTGGACCCAGGGAATAATTTTTAAAATTTTGTCATATATTTAGTGCTGATACTTTACATTTGGAATGTATACCATCATCATGAACATTGAAGCCATCCTGTTTTAACTTTTCTATCCATTATGCTATCCTTGGATCTTTACCAGTAATTTTTCCTGTGTTGACTGTGACTGTTAAAACATTGTAGTACCCTTTCTTCTTTGGGGGACAGATGGTCACCTGCCTGACAGGTGTTCTTACCTAGAGCAGTGAGTCTAGGCTTTGGAAGCTTTCAGGAGTGCTGAAGACAATCTGCAGTTCTCACTTCCATGGGATGCAACTAAGGAGCCACGAGACCAGCAGAGCTCACAAGGCTGGGAACAGGAATATTGCACCATTTTTCCCCAATTCTCTTTTTCCTATAGAAAGCCAGTCCTGAACCTCTTAACTGTAAGCAAATTTGGTCATTTTCCAAAAGCCAGAGGAGAAGAGAGTTTTCCTCCTCTCTGGAAAAGCAGGCACTCCATGTCTTTCTAAGTAACAATAGTGTGTGGGAGCCCATTCTTGGGTTCCTCGTGGCTTTACCCAGCAGGTCCGCATAGAGGATGATTAGACCACGGGCCTGAGTGCAGGTGTCTGGGATGGTCTGCACTTGGCTGTGCTGGAGGAGGAGGTCTTTTGCTCCACCCCTTGGCGTCTCTATAAAAACCCTGGGGCAGAGACAGTCGGGGCCCGTTGGAATAGGTTCCAGGCCCTCTCAAGGCTATCCTTTATTTTCTATCTGTTTATCTCCGCGATATTCTCCGCAATAAATCCTTCTATCTAATATTTCCTGCTGCTCGCACTCAAGAAAACTCTGGGGAACTGTGGGGGTGGTTAGGTAAACGCCCCACAGAATGGCGCCATGAACAGGGACTAAAGAAAAAAGAAAAAAAAGGGACTAAAAAAAAAGAGGGGAATAAAAAAAGGGGGGACTAAAGACAAATGAACAGGGACTAAAGACAAAGTAATAGGGACTAGAGATAAAGGAAAATAATAGTTTTATTACAGAGTTTTTGGCGAAAGTGCTGAGTTCAGCCCTGCCAGTAGATAAGGCATGCCGGTGTTATGGAAAATATATATTTTTTATATATATTGAGAGGCAGGGATTTTATCCTCGAGAGAAAAGGAAAGCGGACGGGAAGGATGTCCGATGCTGCAGCGAAATTCTCTTCTGTCAAAATTTTCTATCTTCTATCCCTTTCTCAATTTCTATCTGTGAAAAATAAGTATAAGGCATAGGGTAGTAAAATAGCGTAGGAAAAACTTAGAAGTGTAAGATTGTGTAGGAAAAAAATAAGTAAGGCAACTAGACAGAAAAACTCTTCAATTTTTTAACTTTGGGGGCTATGAATGCAAACTGGGAAAAATCTTTCTTTGGGCTTTTCGGGTAGTAAAAAAGCTCTTCTCTGAGCTTATGGGGAAGAAAAAGTTTCCAATGGAAGCTTTTGACCTGGGGACAGCTGAAATGCTAAGTCCAAGCGGCAGGAGAAAGTGATTTCTCCCTGAGGCAAAAATGGGGGTGTAAAAAGCCAAAGTTTAAAGTTGGGAAGTTTTGGGAAAAGTTGGTCTTTCTCTTGGGGGAAAAAATCTTTCTCTTAAACTAAAAGCTTTTCTTGGAAAATTTGGGGGGAAAAACTCTCTAAAAAGCCTTAATCTTTCTCAAAAGCTCTCTTAAAAAACTTAAAAACTAAAGCCTTTAACTTTCTCAGAAGGACAAAAATTAGAATCACCTGAAGATATTAGTATGGTGATCACCTGTGATTAGCTCAAAGGGAAAACAAACCTCTGAAGACAGCAAAATCTAAGTTCTTTCAAGCTTTAAAAATCTTCCCTGCAATGCAGGAGGCAGGGACAAGTTCCTAAAAACCTCTCTTCTGAGCTCTGTCTCTTCAAGCTAGTAAAAGACAGTGGGTCAGAGTACCCTGAGGAAAACGCTTGGGAGAGTGTGGGTAAAGAGCTACAGAGAGCCCAAAAGGGCAGGAAACTTTACCTGAGAAAAGCAAAAAAGCCAAGCTTTTCAGTTACAGCCTAGCTGAGGCATCAAGGGTTTTGAGTGAGCATTTCAGAATGAAAAGATGCTCCTAACTGTCCTAATACAAAGATCCCCTGAAGCAATGCAAACTGTTAGCATTGTATCCTCGCTTCTGAGCAAAAACCCAGAGGCGATTGGCCAGCGTCTCTGAGTTGGAGTGCATTTCGGGGATACTAGGGTTCCTGCAGTTGCAAACTTCCTGGAGCACAGAGCTGAGGCAGGAAGGTGCAGGACCCAGGGGAAGATTGCCAATGAACAACCAAAGCTAAAGCCAGTGGGAACGGCACAGTTGTCCACTTTCCTACAAGTCCCGGGTTGATAGGTCCACAGCTGAAAAAGAAATGAAAAAAAACTTTCCTATCAGAGTAAAGACCTTTCTGGGAAAACAGTAAAGCTGAACTGTGTCTGAAACAGTTGTGCTGCTGAGTCAGAACGCTGTCTGGGGAAAGAGACCAGCCAGGGCAGAACAGAACTATCCAGGAGTAAAGCTTTCTTTTCTGTCAGAGAAAGCACCTCTTTGAGAAAAGCTTTGTTTCTACTGACTCCCTGAGATGAGGGAGTGTGGCCCTAAGGGGTGATTGCCTCTGGCATAAGCTCTGTCCTTGAACACCCAGACAAGCAAATGCAACCCACTGGGGGACTGGGCCAGGTGAAGGCCTGGTGAGGCAAAACACCTGTCCTAATGGGAGTTTAGAAATGGCAAAAACCTCCCTTGTTAGATTTTCAGTCTGTACGCAAACCACACAGACCCTGAAAACAGAAACGGACAAAAAACCCCTTCAGTAGCAGGGAAAGCCGCCACTGTAGTGTAGGAAACTGTTTCTGGGGTAGAGGGGATAAACTGAGACCAAACTGGGAACTGTCTGGGAAAGACTCCGAAGAAACAGAAGGGACATATTCCTCCCCAGAAAATACATGACCTGTGAAAAGCTGCTAGAATTTGAGGCAGATTCGGGGGAAGAAAAAAAGCCCCTACCTCCAAAAGCAGCTAGCAGAGGAACAGAGCCGCAGACAGATACCTGAAGCTCTGCATCTGGGGAAGGAAGGAACAAGCAAAATGAGAATAAAATCAGTGGGAGAAAATCTCTCTCTGAAGGAGCTATGAAAAAGCTCTGTTGTAAATGCTTGTTTTTCACTGACTGGCTAAGACAAACACAAGCCCTGAGGAAAGTTGCTATCAGAAATGCCAGCCTCAATGCGCGATAACGAGGCAGGTGCAGTTCTGATTTGGGGCCAGTGTCAAATGAAGGAGAGACACCTGTTGAAGCCAGCTGAGGAGAGAATAGAAATCTCCCAATGTGCCATAGTTGAAAATGTAAAATGTTTGTTCAAATCTCCCGTTGCAAAAGCAAAAAACTTTGTTCAAACCTCCCAGGCAAGAATTTGTAAGCAAGTCTGGTAAAAGAGAACCAGTTGACTCTCAGACCCAAAAAAATACGGGAAATGACTGATATAAGGGAAATGATATAAAGAACTGATATAAGGGACTGATACTATTATGGACTGATATAAGGGAAATGCATTCTGGGAAAGGTAGTTTTTCCGCTAAAGATGGCGACATTGCCCTGAAACACTTTTTGTCAGCTCGAAAATACGTTCATGGTAAATTTAAAATACAGCTTTTAAAAGAATAAGGAGGAAAATCATCTAAGAGTTTAAGTGTCAGTTCCATTGGAAAAATTGAAAGGATATGGAACTAGGTGCTTCACGGATTGGGGCTCCGTTGGTAAAATGCCTTATTTACCCTAATAGCTGTGCAAAGTTTTTACAGTAGTTGGAAGACAAAAAGCTACCTTTAAGATCAAACAAGCCACTTTAAAATCCTTAAAACAAGAGAAAGCAGTTTATACACTGAACATTGTCTTAGATATGAAGAAACATGTTGAAATTTAAGAAGTTCTTTGCCTTGAATGAACAGCCTGCAATGAGTGATTCCTTTGCAAATCTAATTAAGGGGATAAGAAACAGGCATTCAAAATGAAATGACTGCTTTATAGATGGGAAACAAACTTCAGAAAATCTAGCTGTCTTACAAAAGTTGCTTCACCTGAAAGTTCCTTATAAAAAAATCAATGCTAAATATTACAGCTGCTAATAATATCAGGAGTTAAAGCTAATGAAGTGAAAATACTAAATACAGTTCAGAGCTGTGCCACTTTTGGTTTTACTAGCTCCTTTAGAAAAATACTTTATATCACCTAATAGCTGTGCAGTATTTGGTGAAGAGCTTTACAGACGCTAAATACGGTAATTTCACCCTCAGCGTGAAGTGAAGTTTTTCAGTAGAACAAACCAAAAGTACTGCTGTAATAGAAATGTTTGTCTGAATTGAAGCACTTAGGGGACTATTATGAATTTGAGTGAAGGGACAGCCTCTAGTTAAAAACCGTCTACCGCTGACAGTGCATCTCTGCCGGTTCCGGAACGGCTGAGAGAACTGGCAACTTTGGAGTGTGGCTTCGTCCCGAAGATGTTACAGTCCCCTAGCAACAACTATCACAATTCTATAACAACAACACTCACTAAATCCCAGTGCTTTATAACAAAGTTGACTATAAACTCTAAACTTTAGAAATGATGTATGTACTTCCTGTCTAGTTAAGAATCTTTCTAATAGAGATAATGATAATAATTAAGAGTAAGAAGTAGAAAAAGATGAAAATAAGATGTGAGTCTGTAAAAATTCTCTTGTTAGATCTGTTAAGAAATCTTTAGGTGTTTGCTAAGTTAAATATATGCTAACGGTAGCCCTATATAAGTTGGTAAAATAGATCTGTAGAGTTCCTTTAAGAATATAAGCTTGCAAGAAATATCTAAGGTAGTCTTAAGACATGTAGCAATAAGCTTGTAAGAAGTAAAGATGCTAGTTGTAAATGTAAGTTTAAATAAGAAATAAGATGGAATGAATATAAGTATATAAGTGATAAGAAATATATTTGCTAAAGTAGTTCTATAGTTTCCTTAAGGAGTATAAATAAGTAGATGTTAATGTTATGAGTTTGTAAAAACATGTAAATGTTGAATGTGAGTCTAAATGCTTTGCAAGGCAAAAAATGTTATATGTGAGTTTAAAAAGTGTAAATGTTAAGTGTGAGTCTATTAATGTATATGGTGAAAGAACCTGAGACACAGAAGGTAGTGTCCTAGCAGACTGCAAAGTAGGCAGTCTGAGCAGTTTTCAAAAGTTCCAGAAGCCGCTAAGAAGCTAAGAATGGCGGACGCCAGCACAACATGGCATCCGCAGCTGAGATCCGTGGAAAATCGACGCAACACAGAAAAACCTGAGCTAACATCAAAAACGGTGCGGTTTAGAATACTACTGTACCTAAAAAGGTCTCTGGCTTAAGAATAAGTTCAGAGACGCTTGTTTGAACAAAAATTGTTAACTGCAAAAAGTTTTGGTTGAAAAACGTCTCTTCACATTTTGAAGTGAAAGCCTGATACCAGAATTTATTTGTTTGAACTTTTTGAACTTAAAATGAGATAAAACTACAGAAAGATTTTGGTTCTGGATTTCTTCATATTTGGAAGGCTAGTACCAGAATTTATCATTTGAATTCTAGGACTTAATGAACTGAACAATAGATTTCATTGCAATGGGACAATTTTGAGTTTACTTACAGTAATGACCCAGAAACTGTTTTCTGGGACTGGTTTTGTGTTATAAATGGAACTGTTTAAATGGAAAAGTTTGGGTTTTATAACTAGGCTTGAGATTTTGCTTAAAAAATTATAACGAAAAGGGGGAGTTAATATTCCTTAGTCTAATTTCAAAAGTTGTTTGAGTGGATTAATGTCATGTTTTTGTTAGTAAGAAATGCAAATGGGGTATACTAAGAGACTACTTTTAAAGTGTGTAAAGAGTTTTATTAAGAAACTGCTTTTGGATGTTTTGCTAAAAGTTTTCAAAGTGTCAATGGTTAGATTGAGAAGATTGCTTTTCAATATGGGTTTGTAGGAATTGTATGAGTTTGGGTTCTTCTAACTAGGTTTGAGATTTTGCTTAAAAAATTATAAAGAAAAGGAGGAGTTATGAAGTTGAATTATGTTTGCAGAAATTATATTTACCCTATTGATATTAATGCACCCTGGTTTTGTGGAGTTAAGGAAATATTTAAGTTTGATGTGAATACATCGAAGTTTTTCCTATGTTCTGTTAGCAAGAAAATTCAAATGATTGAGTTAATGTTGTAAGACGGAGAAAATTAACTATATATAGCACCATATATGCTAATTCAAATGGTTCTGTTAAGAGTTTGCTTTGTGTTGTAAGATTGGGAGAATTGTGACTATGTATAGCAATATTTATGTTAACCTGTTAATGGTAATAATGAAGCTAAGGGATTCTTTAAGTTTGTAGTCGCCTTAAGAGTTTTTGGTTTAGAAAGGGCTTGAGGCAGCTAAGACTGCTGTAGTCACCTTGGACCTAATTCAAAAGAGAAATGCCATCCTTATCATCCTCTACTCCCATACTGGGAGGTGTAACAGCTATGGAGATTGCTGTAAGCCATTAATAGTTACTTTTTTTATATATTAAGAAAGGGGGACCTGTGGGAGCCCGTTCTTGGGTTCCTCGTGGCTTTACCCAGCAGGTCCGCATAGAGGATGATTAGACCACGGGCCTAAGTGCAGGTGTCTGGGATGGTCTGCACTTGGCTGTGCTGGGGGAGGAGGTCTTTTGCTCCACCCCTTGGCGTCTCTATAAAAACCCTGGGGCAGAGACAGTCGGGGCCCGTTGGAATAGGTTCCAGGCCCTCTCGAGGCTATCCTTTGTTTTCTATCTGTTTATCTCCGCGATATTCTCCGCAATAAATCCTTCTATCTAATATTTCCTGCTGCTCGCACTCAAGAAAACTCTGGGGAACTGTGGGGGTGGTTGGGTAAACGCCCCACAATAGTGGTATCAAGATAAAGTGGTAAACATCAATGCCGTCTTCCTGACCTCCACACTCTACTTGTCCTTGCAAAGTACACCCTACTTTTGTTGGGAGGTGAAGAGTTTGCTTCTGGCTCCTTTGGACATTGAGGTGGTCGAGTGGCCCTGTTCTGGCTCTAAGGAGGTACACGGAACTCAACTTGTAGGAATCCTAATGATTTGCTCATTAGAAAAGATACCTATCCTTTTTTCTTGCTTGAATACAGAAACAATGGTGGGGAGTTTGCTGAGGGGGCACAGCTGCTACCCTACAGAGATGAAGATGAGGGACACAACTGTAGACAGTAGAATGACAAGGAGATGAGCTCCTGAGGCTGAGGCAGGCAGAAAGATGAAGACTGTGAGTTCTATGCCACTCAGTCTGGGGAGTGTTTTTTTTTTTTTTTTTTTTTTTTTTAAGAGGTTTTAAAAAAAGAGGAATGTGATGTGACCAGGTCCCTAAAAACAGGATCTTATTTTCACTACTGGGCTCTGGTTAAATAAGAGTAAGGAAATTTTTAAAAAACTTAAATTAACTCGAGTCCATGACATGACATTGGACTCTTTTAGCAAATCACAATTGCTAGTGGACACAGAGCAACCTTTTCTGCTCCTGGGGGGGGGTTACTGTATAGACTCCTTACCATAAACTTCCAATAGTGGTTCTCTCGCCATTTCCTTGCATATCTGAGGAACCCAAGGCCTGAAGAGGCTGCCTAATACTCATCACACAAGAATGCTTGCAGTGCCATACGTGATCTATTTTAATAAGGTGGAGAATGGAGGTCCAGTGGGGTCAAGTGGTTTTCTCAGGCTCTCGGGTAGGATTTGAACCTAGGCGGTCTGATTCTCAGAGCACACACAACCCAGTTGTACATGGCTAAACTATGACATCATCCCACTTGCTTTGTTCTTCAATGTCATCACAGGTCATGGGCTTTCTCAGAAATGCAGTGTTGGGTTATGGGCATTTTCCCATTCTCTGACTCCTCAGATATAAATCTGGCTGAACTCTGCTTCTCCCTTTTTTTTAATCTCTCTGTGGTGCTGGAGATTGCCTTGTATATGCAAGGCAAGACCTCTACTACTGAAACCTGAAATGCAGGGTTGGCTATGGGGTTTCTTTCCTGGTGTAAATAGTCTCCATGCCACCCTAAACAGGCAGAGCAGTAGTAATTTTGTACACAAGAGAAGAAGAAAGCTTGGACACAAGCTGAGAGGAGAGGAGGGTGATCTGGGGAAAGAAAAGGCATGGGCCTTTAGGCCTTGCTGTGAGGGAAGATGTGTGGGAAATCTGGACCTCATGAATTGAATAGAATATACAAAGTCCAGGTATGTGGAGCCCCCAGGATTTAGTCTGTTGTCTGCACCAGGAATATAGTGAACACCAGATTAGACATGAGTTTCCACAGGAAGCTGATTGATGGAAAACACTGCAGTACCCCTTCCTCTTTGGGAGACAGACAGACACCTGCCTGACAAGTGTTCCTACCCAGAAGGTTACAGGAGGGTCTCAAAATGTAAGAAGTACAAACACAGATTTTGAGCAAGGCAGATACTGGTTCAGATCCTGGCTCTGCCATTTTATTCTTGTGTCACCTTTAGGCAAGACTTGGCCTCTTTTCGACATCTGTGTCCTCTGCGTGATAGAGAGGGGCCAGGAGAGACTCTGGTTCACAGAGAGTTTGTAGCAGAGTGCCTGGTCTGCAGTAAGCACCCTGCAAAGATGTGTGTTTCATTTTCAGATACAACCAAAGCAGAGGGTGCTTGAAACTTCAGAACACTCCACCCAGCACCCATGCTTTAGGTTAATAAAGATGGCTTGTTTAGAAAAAAGTTAAAATCAATATAGAACAGTGAGTTTATTAGAAGGATCAGTTTAGACAGGCATGGTATAATCTCAAAGACTGAGAATTCTAGCTCCCCAGGACTTTCTAATAAAGGAAAATAAATTGTATTTCAGTCATTTTCTCTCTTACTCTACTGCCCTCTCTGGTTTTTGATACTGGGTCCTACTTTGTAGCCCAGATTGGCCTGGAAATAGCAATGTTCCTGTGTTGGTCTATTCCAACCATCTTAAGAGCTTTATGCTGAGTCTGAGACCTTGTATTCATGACCAATTCATGCTCATAGTTTTGGGTTCCTGAAAAGACACAGGCCAGCTCTGTTTGACAGACTGACCAGGGATTGTTTTTCCACAGAGTGTGGATTGCACACCAAACAACCATGAACAGGTGAATAAAACAGCCCGTGTTAAATTCAAGGATGGTTTCAAGCTTTTTAGTACTGCTCTCTTGAGAAGCAGAGCCACATACCCTTCCTTGCAGCTTTTGTGATGCTTGACTGAGGGATATAGCAGAAGTGAGGTTCTGGGACTTCCCAGGCTGGACTTCCTAGAAGGTCTACTCCTGGAACATCAAGTGGGGCATCTGGCTATGTGCAGGGGACCAAAGACAACATGGACAGTCACAGATCTTCTTTTAAAAGATTGCGTGTGAGGGAGGCCCTTTTGGATCTTCCAACCTATTTGTTGGCCAGATAGATATCACTTGATAACCTCCATTGACACTGTATGGAACAGAAGAATCATCCAACTGATTCCAAACCAAATTCCCATCATAAAGTCAAGGTCTAGGTCTTGGATGCTTTGTGATATATCAATGGAAGGTGGATACACACACAGATGGATTGTCGGACTCAAGCCCAGAGGCCAAACCAGCTGCTGATCAAGGGTGTTAGCCATGGTTCAGTCAACCCACCTGTGTGGCACAGATGAGACTCCGGGAAATATGTTTCTAAGGGCATCTGTTCTAAATGTTTTCAATGAAACTGAATACTTATCTTTGTGAACACTGGCTGCACACCAGTGGTGCCAATGTGCCTCTCAGCCTGGTGAGTGCCAGGAGCACCAGCGAACTGTCTGGATATGGAAGCTATTGCAATGTTTATGGGGTCAGCCTGGGGACAGACCGGCATGATCTATATTCTTCAAAGGTTGCAGCTTGGTACAAGGATATGTGAACTCAAGTGATTAAACCTATACGGTGAGAGGTGACTATCTCTGGGAAAGCAGTGGGTTAGGTTTTTGGCTGTTCTTGAAATGGAAAGTGATTGTGATTTTGTTGGGTGTGTGTGTGGGGGGGGGGCGTGTACCCTAATCCTAGCAAGCTGTTTTCTTGGCTTTGTGCTATGGAGCAATTTGAAAGTGTCAACATGTTTTCAGTATTTTTCAGTCACTCAAGTCCCCAGCTGATTATCTCTTAGATTCATGGTCCAGGAGCTCTTGTCTTTCTGGGAGAGGTTTCACCTTGAAAGCTGGTGCCCAGATTCAGAAGGAAGGCGCCTCTCGCCACAGCAGCAGGAGCAAACAGCTTAATTGCAGCTTAGCTCCACAAGGACCAGGTGTTTTGGAAAATCACTGATGGTCTAACTCTGAGACAACCCAGATTCACTTTACCTTGTCTCACAGAAACAAAACACAACCTCCCCTGCAAGCAGAAAAACAAAAACAAGCCCTTTCAGAAACTGTATCCTCCCAACTAAAGAGATACCTAGACTGCTCAGACCTGTGGATAAAGACACACACATAAACATAATACACAGCACACACACATCACACAGACACACACACACAACACAGATACACGCACAACAAACACAACACACACACCACACATACACAGACACACACAACACACAGGTGATACACACACAACACATACACAGACACACAACACACAGATGATACACACACAACACATACACACACAACACACATACAGACACACACATAACACACAGACACACAATATACACACACACATACAACACACACACACACACACACACACACACACACACACACACACACACACACATTTACTTAAGACAGAATTTCTCTGAAAGGAGCCCCAAGAACCTGATAACAATGGTTTCTTTGAGGGAGAATTGGGGAACTGGAGAAAACTGGGGTGGACAGTTGATAGAGGAGGAAAGCTTATTTTCATGATAACCCCTTTGAACACCTAAAAGCTCACCCCCTCACTATACTAGCTCATCATAATAATGTATGTGAACCACGCAAACCTGGTTAGCACACTGGTAGTGTGTTGTGTTCTCTGTGTATTCACACCTTCAATCCTTATGGCAGCTTTATAGTGCAGACATCATTATCCTTCTGATTTTATAGATGAAGAAACTGAGGTAGACACAGGTAGGTAAGTTGTTCAAGGTCACGTAGCTAGTAAATGCACAAGTGGGATCAAGAGTCAGAATGTCTGGGCCTGGAGTCTTTCCTCTTTACCACATAACATTGCATTTCCAGAAATCAAGCTCCTCCTCAGCTACCACGACAGAGCTGGGATAGAAACAACTGTTCTTTTCTCAGTTGATTCTCGAGAGCAATAGGCGTAGAGGTGATGGTGTCCTAAAATAACCCACAAACAACTCCTTGACAGCCTCAAGTCCGAATAGACTTTCAGGGGCTTTACAACTGAGCCTTAGTGACCATGATGTGCTGGGTGCTCTGCTAGGCCTTGGGGACAACTGCTGAATGGCACAGCACCCATGTTCTCAAGAACCTTGGCCTTAGGAAACAACCAGCGGGACTGCAAGAGGTGCTGTAAAGAGAACAGAACGGGAGCATGCACAGGTGAGGGGTAGAGGCCCTGACTTGTGCTGGGTGGTCAGAGGGCTGAGGAGAGGAAGGGAGGAGGGCAAGGAAGGTAGGACCTGGGTGGAGGGAAGGAATAATGTCATCTGGCAGTAGGAACAGCAAAGAGGTGAAACTGTTGAGAGCAACTATCTGAATATGGGGCCCTGCATACCTAAACAAAACAAGTCCAACTGAGTTTGCAGTGAGAAGCATATCCCGGGGACTGTGGTGAGGGTTTCAGAGTTTTCCTAAGAACCCTGGTAAGCCACTAAAGCTTGTTAAGTAGGGGCTTACACAATCCAGTTGACTTTTAATGACAACCTGGCTGCTGTGTGGGAGACAGGGGGAAGCTATGCAAGAGGACCAGCTCTAAAGCTGCAGAGGAAGCAAGAAGATGGCTCAAAGAACATGATGGTAAAGGGTGAGCAGGAGGTACATTTGGGATCTCTGTTGGTCATACAATACTCCATGGAAGGAGAATGATGCGGCGCTGTGGTGGATCATAAACTCACAAGCATGAAAATGCTGTCAACTGTAAAATGTCCAATAAAGAAAAGTGCCATGATAGATGAAGATGCCAGATTCTAGAGACCCTAACACGCCCAAAGTCACATGGCTGCATAGTGGCAGGAGGTAGGACTAAGTGAAAATGATCCCTTCACTCCTTTCACTGGGGATGAAAGAAAAGAAGGTTGGTGGTTGTGTCTATTTCCCTTATCAACTAGACCACTGGGTGAACAGAGTGATGATATCTCTGCTGTTCAGAGGCAGGTGGATCTCTGGGAGTTCGAGGCCAGCCTGGTCTACAGAGTGATATCCAGGACAGGCTCCAAAACTACACAGAGAAACCCTGTCTCGAAAAACAAAAAACAAAAAACAAAAAACAAAAAACAAAAAACAAAAAAAAAAGAACCAGGAGTGGGAAGCATCGTGACAACTCTGCTCTAGAGTTAGAATGGGTGCTTTGGAACTGAAATGAAATGGGATGTGACCTGTGGTCCTCACTTACTCTGAGGAGATGCTTGTGTCCGATGGGATAGACAGGGCTTGGGGAGCTGGTCTTTGGATGCCCAGTTGTCCTTTATACCATGTAAATTTTGAGTACCTCTAGCTTGGAAAGACCATGGCAGAGGTAAATTTTTGCTAAGACCTCTGATGTATGCAACATCACTGATAATCAGATCTCCCGTGTCTGTTCAGTGACATGTGCCTACTTCTTAGTCTATTTCTGTCCTACGATCCCTTCCTTGGGAAGGATGATGAGATTCAGGAGTGGAAGGGTAGACTTGGCTGTATCTGACCCCTGACTTGTGGCAGAGCACTGATCACTTATTTAGTTATAGCAGATATCTACCCACTACAAGAATCATATTTAGGATATCTATGCACTGAAGAAAAAAGGTAGATTTGGCTTTGTGACTAAGTAAAACTGAAAGGACATAATACTGGGTTCTTTGTGATAGTTCTTACAGTTGCCCTGGGGGGTGAACCAGGCCTTTTGGGTCCTTGGTGACTGGTCCCAAGGAGTTACACTGGACTTTTTGAATGCTAGATGCTACCTCCACCCAACGGCCAAAGAAATAGGTACCATGTCACTGGTCTTCAGAGAACCTCATTCCCTAAATCATGCATAGTCCTCCCAGGAAGAGAGTTCTTTTTCCTATTCTTTTTAAGGTACACAATTTATCTTCACACACAACTTTGTTTTCCAAGTGATAAAGGGAAATACTGGATGAAAGGGAGACCTTTCTGTCCCTGCCTCATAACAAACTGTGATTATGCCAGAGGCATCAAAAGACAGAATCAGCACGTGGAACTCATATTCTACTCCTGGCATAAAACCACCCTGCCAGGAACTGAGCAGTGGTGAATAAAGCACATGGCAGAGTCAAGGTTTCCAATAACGACGTTAACCAAGAGGAGTCTGATAGATACGTGTAACCTCAGCATACACATGCTTTTTTTTTTTTTAAAGCGAAGTATTCGACATCCTCCTCTCCCCAAAGCAACGATCCCAAACCAAAGCCTGATGGTTACCTTCAGCGAGTGGGTCAAGGGTGTGTATCATGAGCTGGAAGATGCTATTCCTCATAAGACTGTTGTGGAGGGAGGCAGAACTTCCACCTCGCTGGAGGCGCGGCTTAGCCTGAGCAGAGAAACCAAAGATGCTGTTAGTTCTCAGAAATGAGAGGAGCCTCATCCACCCTATGGTCAATCATTTCCATTACATGATCATAAACAGTTGAACCAAAGAATTTCAAAGTACATTTCAAACATCCCAAGGAAATAGCTTTTCTACTAAATGAATCCATTTTTCCCACCCCTGCCCCCTTTTGACAAAAGAAGTTAATACAAGGCAGGCAATGTGTGGCATGCTTCACACCATTCACTCATTTCATTCTCAGAATGAGCCTCATGAAATCCGTATTGTTAGTATTAACTTGAAGTCTCTGAGAAGCGAAATGAGGTTCTGGGTCATACAGACAGAAAGTGTTGGATAGAGGTGGGGATTCCAGGCCTGCTTTTCTTAATGACTCTTTATAACGGAGCAGAGAGTCTTTAAAATTTTTGGATTGTGCATCCTATCAGCAAGATCTTTGCTTCTTTTTGTGTTTATGACAACAGATGTGCCTACACCCATATTATCTCACACATCTGCTAGCCTCTGATCCAGAAAGCTCCGTGGTCCACATTAAGTGAGAACCTGAAGGCAAGTTTCCTGTTGTGGCTCCATACAGAGACTTCCTGGCTCCTAGTTGTGATCTTTTACTCCAGTAAATGGGACTGAGATATGAAGACCCCTAGTGAGCTTCAGGAGAGAGGGTCACCAACAGACTTTTACTCTTTTCTTCAAAAGCAAACAGTCTTAAATCAAACCAAAGTCACCCAAACCCTCTTTGTATGGACAGCTTTTAAATCCTGACTAGAAATGACTTTCTTCTTTGTGGTTGACTTCTTGGTGGTGACCACAGGGGAATTATAGACAGACTTGAGGAGGATGGCTGCTGAAAGTAGACTAACAAGACAGGGTTTCTCTGTGTAGTCCTGGCTGTCCTAGAACTCACTCTGTAGACAAGGCTGGCCTTGAACTCACAGACGTCTGCCTGCCCCTTCCTCCTGAGTGCTGGGATTAAAGGCATGTGCCACCACGTCTGACTTAGATTACTTTTTTTTTTTTTTTTTTTTCCGAGACAGGGTTTCTCTGTGTAGCTTTGCGTCTTTTCCTGGAACTCACTTGGTAGCCCAGGCTGGCCTTGAACTCACAGAGATCCACCTGGCTCTACCTCCCGAGTGCTGGGATTAAAGGCGTGCGCCACCACCGCCCGGCTACTTTTTTTTTTTTTTTTTTTTTTTAAATTTAACTCTTGGTCCAAAAATTTGACAAGAAAATTTTCTGTGGTCTGGCAAAATTAAAATCCCGTTTTCACCAAGTCTTCCAAACTTCTCCACACAGATTTTTCCACGAGACTCCACAATTAAACACATTTGGACAGGGTGATGTCTTTTAGAACAACTCATCTTTGGAATATTGTAACACAAAAGAAATAAGGTTCCAAGTTATTGACCTTACATCTCTTACTCCAGAAAATACTTATTAAGGGTCATGGTTCAAAAATTTGGTGGTCAACCTAAATAACCTGTTGCAAGACTGAAGTATGAGTAAAATACCAGTATGGAATACAAGTAGAAATCAGCAGTGATTTTATTATAATTCATATCCTTTAAAACTGTATTCCCAACTTTTCAGAGTTCAGCAATGAATGAAGAATACTGGTGTCTTAGTAATGAACAGCATTTTGAGCTTTTCAAAGGCAGCCTGGAGTTTGAGCTGGTCTTGAGTCTAGTGTATCCTCTGGGTGTCAGTGAATGTCATATCTTTGCTCTGAGTGTTAATGGAAGGAAATATTACAGGGTCACAAACATTTTCATGGCTATCCCTTTCATCCTTAAAAGCCTGTAACATTTTAAAATGCACTGTGGCATTTAGTTGTAGGGGATTCAGATAAGCAAGGTTGAAAATGTTCTAGGGGCAAAGGTAGCAGACTTAAATCCAGTGGAAATGTAATAACTGTTTGTTGAACACGAAAACTCACAAGGTCATTTCCTTGTGAGGCAGCACAATATGAAATGTCATGTGTTAATTGGAGAGCAACTGAAAATGTGGTCGTTGTTAGTAATTTGTCATAATAACCACTGTTAGTATCGTTGTTATTCTGGAAAACCACGAGAACTCTGTTGTGTGTATCTTCTTTAGACCTGAATTATGTCTATGGAAGACACTAAGCATTCTTTCAGGTAGTGTTGGGTGTACTGAATATTTACATCTCATGCAGCATTTCAGAGAGGTTGTGCATGCAGACACATAAAGAAAACATTTCTCAAGCATTAGATCCCACACTGTCCCCACATATCAGCCAGCATCCCTTGGAATGTAGTTTAGACATTTCTTACCCCTTTACACTTATAAAAGTTTGTGTCCAATGGAAGAAAGAATTCAAGATTTTGAGACATAAGACCAGAAATAAGTAATGAGTGAGTGCCAGAGTTCAATTGTTACTAAGTGTAGAACAGAAATACAACCCCCCTCTGGTGGAATAAACCACAGGTATTCCAAGGGAGAGGAAGATTTGCAAGCATAGAGCTCCCTCCCACCCTGGCCACACATTCTCCACAGGCACAGGAACAGGCAGGGCTACTGCTCCCTACCGGTAAAGCCGGGTCTTCCTTGTCCCCTGCTGTAGACGACTGCATAAGAGGAAAAGGCAAAAACAAAAGACAAAGAAATAAATAACAAATCCCACACAGCCTTTACATTTAATAACAATCACCAATATAGAGATGGTTATTTCTACTTCTGGTATGAGTGAAGTCCAAGTAGGGGCACACAGTTAATTTTTTTTTCCAGATATATGCCCCATTCCCTTGAAAAGTCAAACTTGAATTTCCAACTCTGATGTCTAGTAATAAAGGGCAGTGAAATCAACTATGGCACAGCCATGCAGTGGAATACCATGAAATCATTAAAATACATGAGATGAATTCACACATACTGAAATGGAAATACATGAAGTGCAAAAATATTTTTAAAACCATATTTATTACTTTGCTTTAACAAAGGTAAGTAAGTACTATCTTAGTGTATGTAAAGAAAAAGATTCTTCAAGAATTAGTGTTATGAATGGCTATTGTTGGGTGATGGGATTACAAGGAAATGCCACTTTTTATGTTTTGGAGGGAGTTTATATCCATTGCCCCATACATGGTGAATGAAATAATATCCGAGGAAATTAGGCCATGGATTAAAGACCAGGATTATCACACATGGAACCCAGACAACCCACCCTTTCTCCTCTCCCTGACATTTTACAATGGAACCCAGACCACCAACTCCTTTCCCTATCCCCACCATTTTACAATGAAACCCAGACAACCAACTCCTTTCCCCATCCCCACCATTTTACAATGGAACCCAGATAACCCATTCCTTCCCCCCTCCCCACTATTTTACAATGGAACCCAGACAACCAACCCTTTCTCCTGTCCCCACCAATTTACAGTTCCTATTCTACAACAGAAATCTCCGTTCAGGTAGGAAATGTTGACTAGAACAGAAGGCACATAAAGGTCAGGTCATCCACCTGGGAAGAACACCAGACAAAGAGACACTGAAATTCCATTGGTGTGACCCAACTGGATGACTTTGCTTCCCCAACTCAAATGGTATTTCCTTCTTATATAGAGTGGGGGCCATTCTGGGGCCTTTCTAGTGATGTACAGGTGCTTTGTAAGCTCCACAAGCTCCACTGCCCCTGTCATTTTACCCCAACCATGGGTGGTTACAGCAAGAACAAAGCAGAACCTCAACCTCCTTCCCCTGGGCAACCTCTGGTCCTTCGCAGGGAGTCTAAGCAGACATGAGTCTGTGGTAATAATAATATATGTGAAGAGGGGTGCAGGGCTGTTCAAAAAATCTTCACCAGCTGCATACTCTCCAGTTTTAGGTCCTGCACACACGTCATATAAAGAATGTTATGTTTCCATATTCCACATGCAATGTGTTCCCCTGTGGAAAAGATGGAGAGGATACTTTGAAATAGAAACGGCTGGCTATGTGCCACTTATGATTGGCATGCTCAAAATCTTGGAAAATAAGAAAATTAAATCCACACTTGGTTCTCATGTGTGATATAACAAGATAAGTTTTGATCTTTAAAAATATATTTATTTTATGTGTATGGGTGTTTTGTATGCATGTATGTCTGTGTATCATGTACATGCATGGTGCCCTCAGACGTGGGTGTGGGGTCCCCTGGGACTGGAGTTATAGACAATTGTGAGTCACAATGTGGGTGCTGGGGACTGAACTGAGGTCCTCTGGAAGAACAACCGGTGCTCTTAACAGCTGAGCCATCTTTCCAGCTCTATGTGTGATATAATTTTTAAGAGTAATAAATTTGTTACTTAATAAAGTTGATATTAAATATTTCATAGACATTCAATCAAATATTTAATGATCTTTAATTTTGTTGAAATGCCTTTTTGGACCCTGGAATCAATGGAATGTATGTCCCCTTCTGTTTCCAAACATTGTTAGAGATCCATGTAGAACTTGTATGTGTCAAACACAGACAGACAGACGGACAAGTTCTGGATTGGTGATAATTTCCCAGCACAGCCTGTGGGTATCAGTAAATTTGCCATAACTTGTTCTTTGGGGGTTATCTCTCAGTGACATCTTGAAAAGTACCATAAGAAACGATCTCGGATGCCCTAGTTGCCAAGAACAAGCTTGGAAATGGAAGTGGACCGGAAGCTGTCCTTTGATTTCTCTCTCTGCTCTGAAAGGCGCTCTGTGAGCCCGTTTCTCAAAGGCAAGTTCTTTGTTCTTCCACATCAGACAGCTCAACACATGGATCCACATTCTACAGAGTAACCCTTGGGGGAAACTTTCCAGCGCAGCCAGCTCAGCCTTTGGACCTACACGGAGACGAGCTGCCAGAGCACGCCTTTACAGTTAGCAAATTTATACCTTGTGGCTAAACGGGGAGCAAATAACGATGAGCCCGACTGATACCCCAGCTATAGCACAGAACATAAAGGAACAGAATGAAACCAAGGAAGAAGAAAGGGCGGGCTTTCGAAGAGCAAAACTCCTCAGCCAAGGGTTTGAATTTTTAAAAGTGTATGTAACGAAATTATTTGAGGAAGAAAAAAAAATATCCCAAACTACATTTTGGCCTGAATGAAAGAAAAAAAAAATTTTTCCTCACTGATTTTTTTTTCTCTTACAAGCTAGAAGGATCATAAAGTAAGGAAGCTGAAGGAACACGCCCAGCACAGATTCTGTACAGGGAAACCTCTGGAGCCTTTTCAAGATGTCCTGCTGTGTAATGTCAACAGAAGTTGATAGCGTTCATTTTCTTTCAAGTCTGATTTGCAGACATGAACATGCATCAGGTTCGTAATGGCGCGTAAATGTAGGTGACACAGAAAAGTGTGACATGTGATCAAGACCATGTCCCGCCCTGTGGCGATTGCTGGTGCTCACCTCACTTAGGCTCCCAGTCCTGATGGTGCATTACTGACTGAGTTTGGAATTCAATGGTGAAGGTAAACAACTGGAAAAGAAACCGTGTACGGTTGTGTGCCATGTGTATGGCCAACGGGTTGACGTTGGTGTCACAGATTTATTTTCAGGGCTATAGAACACCTGAGAAGTTTATTGTGTTGTATGTTAAACAAGACTTCAATCTTGGTGTTCTTATAGTGCACTTTAAAAAGTATACATTTTAACACAGTTCATTGTCTTTTGATAATATATCAATACTATCAATTCTGACTGCACTAACTTGAAAGCCCGGTTCCTGTGGTCAGTTCAAAGACTCACGTACAGGAGAGGTCTGTTTAGCCAGTCTGTAGCACACACAGCGATTCTCCAGCTTATTTAAGAGACTTCCTAGAGGACATCCTGAAGGGGCTTAGGTGACCAAAGCAGGCCCCTCTATCCTACAGTAACAGGAACCAACCAGGCCAGGGTGTTGGAAAGAATTCTGCAATTCAATTTTTTTATCTAATGTAAATGGGTCCCTCCAGCATTACTCTGAATTAGTCATGTGGCGACTGCATTGAACTCAAGCAACTGGAATCATACAGTATCTAATGTCTTTCTTAGAGAAAAGTGCTACTTGCACATGGGAATTTTATTAGCTACTTATGTTTTGAAAGTGCTCTGCCCCTAGATGATAAAACCTATTACCTGTTCAGAAGAATTTTAGATAGAAATCCCCCTCAAATCTTTAAATAGTTTTTGTTTGTTTGTTTGTTTGTTTGACCCTGAGAAGTCACTGGCTGGGAAATGGTTTCACTGTATGGCACATGCAGTTTTGATGTAACTCTATACACAGCTTTACTGCTCCTCCATTCTTTTCCTGGCACATGAAAATGAGAAAATGAGGCAAATATTGCATAGTCCAACTTCTTTGGACCACACAGTGAGACATGCCTGTGGTTCACTCTGACTTGCAATTACTTGCAAATTATACAACCAAGTTGGTCACCATAAAGACTTCACATGCCAACTGACAAGTCTGGAAAATGAGAGGTGGTTTTCTGAGCCAGTGACTGGGTGTAGGACAGAGCAGAGAGAGGAGCATTCTGAATGCTGCAGCAACAGTTATTAACTTCCATTTCAAACCTTCTACCAAGTCCCATGAAACATACCAAAGACCAGGCAGCAGTATAAATAAAGGACATGTAGACAAACTTAAAGGTATTATTTTTCTGGTCATAAATGTGACCCAAGCCAGATATTCTAGAAATTAAAAGGTGAATTTGATCTTAAACTGGCATTAATTTTAACATCCCAGGATTGAGAAGGTTGAGCGAGAGGTGACTTGACTGAATGACATTTACTAAAAATGATGTATTCCTTTTCTGTCAGTGTACTTTTCTGTAACAAAACTGCATTTAAATCATCTTCCTCAGATAAAGCTAGATAACCTCAAAGCCTACTGGAAAGATGAGGTAACAGGCACAACACCTCAAACTTAAAAGGAAGGAAAGAAGCCCTCCCACCTCTCAGATGGAAACCCATCTCCTGGTCCTGCCTTCTACCAGGTACCAGCATATCCCTCAAGACACCAACAGAGGGCAACTTAAGTAATTGCTTAGCGATAAAAAGAAGAGACAAAAATTCAGATGACTTTAGACTGTGTACTCATGTCACACTCCCTGTCAATCCTTCAGGAAAGTAAAAAAAAAAAAATCCTGCCTGAAACTGGTAGCCCTGGATGACCCAATATCCATCATAGTTCTGCTTTACAGAGACATCAGATGGGGGAAAAGCTAGAAATGCCCCAAGTAAGAAAAGTTATCACAGAAGCTCATACTCCAAAAGCAAAGCCGTTTGATCATTTGTTTGAATAGATCATCTCCATCATCATGAAATATTTGGGGCAGTAGAAAGAGATCTGAAAATAGATAATCCCTGAATAGAGAGAGTAGACAATAAATTGCCTGGAGAGAGCTAGAGAACATCATTCTATTTTTTAGATTATTGTACAAGAGAAGAAATCAAGTCAGCTGAGAAGTGGTAGTACATGGAATTCAGGACCAGTGTTGGATGTTTGTGGTTTTTTTGTCCTGTCTCTTCTCAGCTATATAACCTTGAGGAAGTGATCTCATTGCTCCATGCTTTAGCTCCTTCATCTGTGAAATGGGGATAAGGATATCTGAGATATAGTGCTGTTGTGATGGTTAGGTGACATACATGTCTGAAGAGCTTCCACAAGACAAGGGAATAACAGCTTAAAGTAGTTCGAGGCCGTAAACTAGACTTGGGAGCAGGGTGGCATCTATGGGAAGCAGGCCAGTTCATTGATGAGGGTGGAGGGAGGTGGGTTAAGTAGGAATCTAGGCAGGGTCCCGTAGGCATGTCCTAGCTTGGCATCTGTGGAAGGAGATGACACAACAGATTCCAATTCTTTGACTTGGCTTCTGACTCCATCCCTGTCCCTTCTGAATGACACAGCATGGACAAGGTGGGGCTAACAGCTCATGTCTTCAATGCCCAAGGCTCTTAGGAGGTGAAGACTGACAGAAGATAGAATGCAGACAGAATCTCACACAACCCACAGAATCTCAAAATCTGAGTGTGCTATGATGCTTTCCCTCGTAGGATGCTGCTCACACAGGTGGAAAAAGGAGCATGGGATCAGAAAGCTGTGGACCCATCCTGAATTCAGGCTCTGTTGGGGTGCTTTCCTTCTCTGTCCAGATTCTGGATTAGAGGTTCCCACATGCAAGAAGCCAGTCTGTATACAGATGATTCATGGATATATCTGGTACAGGCAAGCATGGGAGGGCTGGCTATCTCTTAAAAGCCATGATTTGGCTAAGGAGGGAATTAAAGTCTTTTCATAACTTGAGGAGAAACTTACTATGAAAGAGGGCAGATTGTTACACTAGAAGGTGAGAAGAGGCATGGCTTGGACTCTACTAAGATTGTTAGGAAATATAATTTGGAAATGATCAGTAAGTAAAGCAGACACTAGAGTAACATCAGAATACAGACAGACCTGGACTATTATTGACAAACTTATATAATTATGTATAATCATTGCTGCTAACTGTTGATCATATACTGTTATCAGAAGCATTCTGAACAATTATGGACATTGACTCTTGAACATCCACACCTCTATCTACCTGTCACCTATCCTTTCTTCCTATCATCCATCTATCTATCCATCCATCCATCCATCCACCCACCCACCCATCCACCCATCCATCCACCCACTCACCCACCCACCCGATCTATCTATCTATCTATCTATCTATCTATCTATCTATCTATCTATCTATCTATCTATCTATCATCTTTCTATCCTTTTGTACATCATTATCTATCATATCTGTTCCTATCAAACATTAAGTAAACATAGACTTTACTTTTTCTTTACTTTTAAATAATAATAATTATTGTTGTGTATGTGTGCACATATCACAGCTCAAGCGTGGAGGTATGAAGACAACTTGTGAGAGTCTATTTTTTACTTCAACACTGGGAACTGAACTCAAGTCATCAAGCTTGGTGTAAGCATCTTTATCCGATGAACCATCTGCCTGACTCTCTTTCTTGAAAGATAAAAATAAATAGAAGTCATCCTAATATTTTCTTCTTGCTTACCAAATAGTCATCTTGTACACTCCATCGGCACATGAGGTCTGAGCTTTAAATAGAACTTCTTAATACCTCTTGCAGAACTGACAAACTATATTGGGTGCATCTGTACCCAGCTCCTCCACAGAACCTCCCAAACATTGTAAGTTGTAAGATCTTTGTGGACAGAATTCACCTCTGTGCTTGCCATGGTCCCTGACTGTGGCAACTTAAAATCTAATCAGGTGGCATGCCTGAGTGAACCACTTAGGTTGAACAGGAGCTGTGTGCTTCTGTGTCAGCCAGTGAAGCTCCCCAGCTGCCTGGGACATTGGTTAAATTAATAGTTGTGGTGATTATTTAGGTCCACTTCTTCAACGACTACTTAATCTTTCTTATTAAGTAGGTACACGGCAGACAGTAATCTGTGTTTTACAAATGGAGAGTGAGAGGCAGGAAGGGCCTCAGGCTGTTTCTGTACTCAGGATATGTAGCACCAGTGCCAAGTCATTTAATTTAGGAATTAACAGTCCATCTACCACTGCTACTCTTGCCTCCCCCTGAAAAATCCAGATGCTGCTAATTGACTTCACTGTATTGTTCTCGCAATTCTCCTAATTGCTAATGAACAATTTTGATATGCCAATCAAACAGTCTGTTAGTGTTGGTATAAGACACACACATTACCCTTGATTGGTTGGGAACCCAGAACATTGCTTTATCTGTTTGCAATGCTGGTAATAAAATTCAAGGCCTCAGACATGCCTGACAAGTACTCTACCACTGAGTCAGACCCCTGCCTTCTTTCTTTTCAGAAAAGAGTGTCTAAGAGGATGTGGGATGTGTGTGTGTGTGCGTGTGTGTACACATGCACATGCGCGTGTAATGCGTGTGATATGCTTGTGCACAGATGTCTACAGATGGTGCATGTATGTGACTGCATGACTAGTTCACACAAGGTACCTTTTACTCTCACTTCCCATCTCAGTTGTTGAGTCAGGGTCTCTTCCTGAGTGTGGGGATCATCAGTTAGACTATAGACTAGCTGGTCAGGGGGCTTCAGGACTCCTTTGTTTCCACCTCCTCAATGCTGGGATGCAAGCTACCATATTCATTTTTTACATGGATGGTGGGGATCCAAACTCAAACTCAGGTCTTCATGCACATGCAGCAAGCACTTTACTAACTGAACTATCTCCCCAGCCCTGGTTTCTTTTTAAAATCCAGTAAATGCTGGACAAACTAAAAATACTTTATGCAAATCAGGCACCATTCAGTAAAAATGGGTATTATTTACAGAAAGCACAGATATGCCAACTATAAATGGAATACCTCACCAAAGCTTTAAATTAATATGTGGTATAATCACTTCTATCTCCTCTACTACATAAAGATTCTGAGACTGATAGAGGATGGGTGGTTTATTCAAAGGTCACATGGCCAGTGTATGGCAGAGCTGGGGTCTGAGCTCAGATGGCTGGGCTCTGGAGCATTTGAGAGTGTTGGACAATAAGAAAGTGGAGTTTTCCTTATAGTAACCTGTGGGAAAAAAGTGGCAAGCATCAGAATTCCAAACGCAGTGAAAATATTAGGAACCATTGAGAAACTTCTACTTCTAATGGAAACCAGACGATGCCAAGTAATTGTTTGGAATTTGGGATGACAGATTTTATTTGTATTGATTAGGTACACATTTTGTTTTGTTGGGAATTGTGAGTGAGTACTTGAGAGTAGAGAAAATATAGGAATTAATTTTCTTGCATTTGTCTTTTTCAGAATTATAATTTAGACTCACCCACAATTGTCAGAGTGTTTTAAAAATATAATTTCTGTCTCCTGTGGGTCATGGAGGCATTTTCTATGGCCTTCACAATGTAACAAGTGCAAATGAGTTTCTTTCATACATCAAGTGGACCTGTATTAGAACTCAATAACTCAGCAATAGGTAGGAAAAGAGCTGTCTGGGGGCCTTGTTCCGTCTGTGGCCAGGAGCAGATCCCACTCTGCATGTTGTTTATTTAGAAGCACATGGGTGTCTAATTTTCAATTGGTTTCTGGCACTTGGAAGATGATTGCTCTTATTCCATCTTGGAAATAAGCTCAGAAAATGAAAGAATCAGCCTTAATGTTTGAATATCAATAGAGACTTTGAATAGTGAAATGTGAATAAAGACATCTATCCACTTTTTTTTTTCGAGACAGGGTTTCTCTGTGTAGTTTTTGGTGCCTGTCCTGGATCTCGCTCTGTAGACCAGGCTGGCCTCGAACTCACAGAGATCCACCTGGTTCTGCCTCCCGAGTGGATTAAGGACGTGCGCCACCACCTCCTGGCTCTATCCACTTATTTAACACCACCTATTTGATAATATTTATTGCACTCTTAATATTATGCCAGGCTGTCTTCTAAGTTCTATGAACTTAGGTGTGACCAAAACTGATAAGAGTCTTTCTCCTTATAGACCTCACACTGTGGTCTATGTTATTATGAAACTAAAGAGAAAGTGGGTAGTAGTTGCATAAGCAGGTTACCTAGGCTCTAGAATCATGTCTGCAATCATACGTTGTGACTGGTCTTTAATCCTAGACTTAATATGTTCTCTCATTTGGAGAGATGTTGGTAAAGACAATTAAAATATGAAGAACATGACCGTGTCCACAGAGTTATAAACTCAATGTATAGCAAAAATTAAGGATTAAAAGGAACCAGAAGCCTAAAGCACTAATAAAAGTAAAACTGGTAAAATTTCAAGTGTGATTCAGTTTTTCTTACCACAAAGTTCCTTGCTAATATTTTTTTTAGAAGTCTTCACAGACCGAAGTGTGAAAACAAAAGTCTGCAGGGGAAGTGACACAATGCAGTCATTGTATGCATTATAAAGCTTTTCATATGGCCTCTGTGATGTGGAAGTATAGCCTTTGTAATGCCATGTATTTATCCTTTACACATTAAAGATCCATCCTAGAAATGCTGCCTGTGCTTGCCCACCCCTGATTCCTGCAGCTCCATGACCCAATTTCCACAAGTGCAGAAAAAATAGAGACACCCTGGATTTAGTTGAGGATTTCCCAGGAATAAAATAAATGCAATGCAGCACAATTTGAATACTTCATAATATAAGTGTTACAGAAATACATTTTGGAGAAAACAATGAAACACCAAGTATAAAGTCTTTTCTGTTGAGAATGTACTGATACTGAGTGTTAGTGGCACCTTTTACTCTGCTCTTCTGTTCTTGGTTGAGGCCAAGAGGCAGCTAAAGCCATTCACAACACAGCTATGAATGAAAGTGGGACACAACCATGTGGCTGCTTCTACATGCCCTTCCCACAGGGCCTTCCATCTCTTCTCCAGCCTGTCCTTCTGTCTTGTTTATCTCATCTTTCCTTTCCATCATGGATCATCCTTTTGACAGCACACACCATTTTTATTTTATTTTATTTCTCAATATATACTATAGTGATGCTAGAGG
Organism: Peromyscus californicus insignis; assembly: GCF_007827085.1. Classification (NCBI taxonomy): domain Eukaryota; kingdom Metazoa; phylum Chordata; class Mammalia; order Rodentia; family Cricetidae; genus Peromyscus; species Peromyscus californicus. The sequence continues at coordinate 64,175,449 of NW_026294573.1, read as the reverse complement.
CTCAGGAAATGAACACTTCATAATAGATAAATCACTGAGCCATATGTTCGTCTATAATGATGCTGAAGGGCAATGGTTTTTGGTTAGCCCAATGTTGATCTGTGTCACTTTCCTCATGTCTTTGATACTTCTGAAGATCTAACACCCCTTGAGTCTTTTCCCTCATCACAGGCATGTACACTCTGGCCTGGCCCCATCTTCTTGGTCTTTCGAAAGCCCTACCAGCTTAATCCTCCCTTCTTTGAACTTTAGTCAGAATGAACATTTCATGACACTGTGAAGATTGACTGGATTTGGACTCACTCAGGAGACACACCCCTGGCTTCCACACAGGTGTAACTAAGGAGGGAAGGTCTACCCTGGATGTGGGTGGCACCATCCCATGGCTGGGGTCCTGGACCAGAGAAGAAGGAGAAAAAGAGGAAGCCACTGAGTGCCAGCTCTCATCTCATTCTGCTTCTTGACTGTGGGTGTGACCAGGTGCTTCATGAGTCTGCTTCCAAGCTTTTCCCACCATAATGGGCTGTACCTCCAAACGGTGAGCCCCAATAAATCATTCCTCCCTTAAACTGCCTTTTTTTGGTCAGGCATTTGGTCAGAGCAACATAAAACTAACTAATACAAAATAATTCTTAATTGCCTAAGTGAGCCATTTTATATGTTTTATGGAACTGTAGGCTTTCCTAAGCAAGGTTGGCTGACATCTTACACATCTTTATTATACTCCATATTTTGTCTACTGTTGTGCTAAGATCACATATATACTTAGCAAACAGTGATCTTTTGTTGCTAGTCACAAGGGGTGGGCCCAGCACTTTTCAAGAAAGGCTGATGCTTAAGTAGGTAGAAGAACGATGAGGAAAAAAAGCCGGAGGTATTTAGATCTGCCATTTGACTTTTAGGTCATAGCCAGCAGATAGTATTTGATTAGTATACAATGGCATCCTTGAGCTATTCTGTGGCTTGATTCCTGGGATCCTGGGTATCTTTCAAACAAATTTTTGCGTAAACATAAATTATCCGGGATTTATGCTAAGCATACAACTTCTGGGTCCTATGATAAGACCACTCTTAGTTTTAAAAGGATCATTGCACTATTTTCTATAGTAGCTACCTGTACCATTTTACACTCTCACCAGCAATGTGACTGATGAGGGTTTCCTTCATTCTGACCAGCACTGTGTGTTATCACTAGTTCTTACTTCAGACACTCAGATTGGTGCAGTGATAGCTGTGTGTGGTGACACCCTCACTGTGGCTTTCTCGGATGGTTTTGATGGTGAATATTCTCCAGTGTGCTTATTTGTCCGCTATGGATCCTTGTCAGAGAACTGTTTGTGCACATCCTTTGCCTACTTTCTAGCTGGATTGTTTTTTTTATATATATATTTTGGAAATTCTATGTATACTCTATACACATTTTAAAACTTTTTTTTATTAAGAGATTTTTCTATTCATTTTACACATCAACCACGGATTTCCCTGTCCTCCCTCCTTCCACCCCCCAGTCTTCCCCCCAAACCCATCCCCCATTCCCACCTCCTCCAAGGCAAGGTCTCCCCTGGGGAGTCAGTAGAGCCTGGTACATTCAGTTGAGGCAGGTCCAAGCCCCTCTTCCCTGCACCAAGGCTGAGCAAAGTGTCTCAGCATAGGCACTAGGTTCCAAAAAGCCGGCTCATGCACTAAGGACAGGTCCCGGTCTCACTGCCTGGGGGTCCCCTAAACAGTTCAAGCTAAACAACTGTCTCACTTATCCAGAGGGCCTAGTCCAGTTCCATGGGGGCTCCTCAGCTATTGGTTCACAGTTCATTTGTTTCTACTAGTTTGCCTAGTTGTCTCTGTACTTTTTCCAATCATGGTCTCAATATCTCTTGCTCATATAATCTCTCCTCTCTTTCATCGATTGGACTCCTGGAGCTCTGCCTGGGGCTTGGCCGTGGATCTCTGCATCTGCTTCCATCAGTCACTGGATGAGGGTTCCATCATGACAGTTAGGGTATTTGGCCATCTGATCACCAGAGTAGGTCAGCTCAGACACCCTCTCAACCATTGTTAGTAGTCTATAGTGGAGTCATCTTTGTGGGTTCCTGGTGACCTCTCTAGCACCCTGCTTCTTCCTATTCCCATGTGTCTTCATTTATCATGGTCTATACACATTTTTTTGGTCAGATATCTTGTTTGAAAAACATGTCTCCTATTCTATGATTTGCTCTGTTAGACTCTAAATAAAGTTTTTCTTGTGGCAAAAACTTCAATTTTGGTGACATCCATTTTTTCCTTTTATGTCATAGTATGTGATTTTTGGATGGTCAATTTTTTTTGGTGATGGATGCTCAATTGCTATTATGCATACTAAATTTTGCATGTGCGGAAGTGCAGGAACATGTGTGTCCTGGGGTGTGGGTGGAGGTCAGAGGACAACTCTTAGGAGTTGGTTCTCTCTTTTCACCTTGTGGGGTCTGGGCATCAAACTCAGGTCATCAGGCCTGCATACAGGTGCCTCTATGTACAAAGCTATTACACATTTTAGAGAGGAAGGGTGAGTATGGTTAACTAACTCACCTTGAGATTATACAAGTTGTATGGGGAGGGAGGAGCTGGAATTGAGCAAGCAAAAAGTCTAAATGGAAACCATGTGCTTCTCTCCCCCTCATTCCCCTGCTCTGCTTGATTTGAGTGTAGAGGACTGAATCTAAGGCCTCCTACATGCTGGATAAACACAGTGGCATGCACTCTTAATGCCCAGACCACCCAGGTCCATCACTGCCTTTGCATTCCCCACAAAGACACAGAATACAATCCTAATTACCTCCCCGGCAGGATAGTAGAGTGCATTTAGAAAATGTAACCCCCCGATCTACATAGGAGTATTTAAGGATACCTGGAGCTTTAGGCATTAGCTTTACTTTGAACAAAAAGTACATGGTTTTAAAAATAAACTTCATTATTTTCAATGTCACAAGTCTTTCTAACCTTACAAGATGAGATTCATCTAATCTTATGACGTATGAAAGGAAAAATCAGAGATGAAATTGAGGCTTGATACTAGGATAGCATTTCATATTTGCTGAAAATGTTGGAAGTTTAGTCTTAAAATAATAAAAAAAAAATCTGGTTCCAAGCAGTGGCTGCGGTCTCCCAGGGCCTATCTTATCTGTTATCTGTCAATAGAACAGCGGAAATTGTGTGCAATTGAAAACAGATGTAGCCTGGCAGTAACAGAAATGGAAAGATGTGCCCTGGAAGGCCTAACTGCATTACTGTCACAAGCAGCCAAGAACTGACCAGTATTACATCAGTAGCATCTTCATGGCCAAAGACTCAGCACTATTTTCAGTTCTGGAATTAAAAATCCATTGCAAGATTGGAGGACAAGGATGCTAAGTCTCCTGATGACCACTGGCCTCAAGCCTCGGTTTGCTGGTGACAATTTCTTAAGGTGGTTTCAGAAGCTTGGAGGAGCAGCATTCACATACTTACTGCTCAGACAGCATCTCACATGCTGAGCATAATCATCAGGTCGTGTGGAATCAGTGTCAAACATTTACTGTTCAGTCAATGGCAGCAATGCTGGATGTCTCTGGACAGGACTCCAACATGCAGTGGAGATTATACTAGAGCTGTGAGCTGATTAAAGGAGATCCAGTCCCAAATCAAAGACTGCTTGTGCTGACATTTCCCTCAAAATTATGTGCCTTCGTCCTTTTTTAAAGTTTTTAGAATGAGAAATGTCAACCTGAGGAAAAGTTCAGAATAGCCGTGTCTCTGACACTTAGGCAAAATCACTGTTATTTTCTGTACTTGTTTTGTTAACAAAGTATATTTTTTTTCCTGAACAATTTAAAGTGAACTATTAGACATGGTAATATCTTGAGCCCAGAACATTTTACAAGCTCGTGTGGAGTGTGCAGACATACTCCTGTGCAGTCACAGTCACTGTGTGTGTGTCTTGTATGCAAGCATGGTAATGGGGACACGTTGCACTAACAGGCAGACACATACTAATGGTGCTGCTGTTTACTTATTGACAGTTTTATGACCAACACTGTCAGTTTTGTTTGTTTTCTACTTCTGTCCCAAGTCTAGTTATGGAAAACAATTAATGTCACCACTTGCTAAGGCTTCTTCCTTTCCCCTTTCTTATACTTTCTCATGAGAACAGATCGTCAAACGCCACTAAATTCACTAAAATATTTTGCTGTGGCACAAGCACTTTGTTTTAAAAAGGCTTTTAAATACATTTGTTTATTTTATTGTGCGTGTGTGTGCATGGACCTGCACTTGCCATGGTGCATGTGTGTGGGTCAGAGGTCAGCTTACAGGAAGCTGGCTCTTTCCAGCACCCTGTGGGTCTTGGAGATCAAACTGGGGTCATCAGGCTTTGCAGCAAGAGCCTTTACCCCCTGAGTCATCTGCTGCACTAAGTACAATTTTGCTGACAATGTTTGGTGTTTACTCATCGCTGGACACACTGTTCACAAATCTGTAAATATAAACATTATATACTGCCATGACTTTTCTTTTTTTGTCTGAACAGGAAAGGAGCTGCTTTGTTAGAAGGGAGACACAAGGGGGTCTGGAGGTGTACAATGCCTTGTGGTGACTTGGCTGTAAGGGCAAGAATAGAAAGAAGCAACTGCTCTGTATATTAAGTTTGGGAAGAGGAGGATTGTGGAAGTCTGAGACTGGCTAAGTTTTGAACTACACATCCTTTGGGAGCTAGAAGGTACACTTCCAAAGGCCACATGGGCTCATTGCTCACTGGCAGAAAGGAGGAGCCATGAAAGGACCCTTCCAGTCCATTCAATCAACAGCAGCCCACACTGGGAATGGGAGCTGGCAGAGGTGAGGAAGAGCAGAAGGCAGCATGGAGCATTTCACACACGCTGTCAAGCTCTCAATTAGTTCACACTCTTCAGGAAAAAGCTGGGATGTCACTGCAGATGGTCTGACTCCATTCAGTGGGCACAGACTGGGCAGGGTGCCCACGGTCTGCTCTGGGCATCAGCCGCCTCTTGCCGACTGCTTGTTCTAAATGCTGCCTCTGCAGGCGCTGGTAGCCTTGAGGACAGTTTACATCTGTGGTTGTACTCAGTTTCAAAGACACACAAAGGGGGAGGCAGAACCCCCAAAGCCCCCCAAAACAAAAACAAAACCAATAAGAAAATAATGAAGGCCTCCCTTTTTACTTGTCTAGACATTTTTAAAAATGGGTACTGGCTACACAGCCTCATCAGTACCAAAGGGAATAAAACAAGGGTTCAGAGAAACACCTAGCCTCATGTTAGGGTGTCTTCCACAGTTGTCTTCTGGCTTTAGAGGAATTAGTTGTCTCCCTCAAACACCTTTTTCAGAATTAGAAGGAAGTGGAGCTCAAAATGACGAATCAATTGGCCTGGGTAAGTAAGGCCAGCCAGTGACTCAGCAGAGGGGGCTGGGTCACAGTGTGTCTGATGAGTATAATTTTCCACCACATCTCTGCTGTTTGGAGCTACTCAGCTCGAGAGGCCAGCTGGAGACCTGACCAGGTGGAGTCAGCCTGCATTGTGGGGGTAGTCGCTTCTTGAGCTTTGTGCTAGCCTTAGTCAAAAAATGGACCGTGAGAGATAGACCAATGGCACTTAGCATTTGAACCACTTGATTTACATGATCTCCTTTAATATTTATAGCTTTGTGAGCATTATTAATCCAATTTTACTGTTAGAGAAAGAGCAGGATGAGCCCAAGACCACAGATGTAGTCCCTGGTAAAGCTAGGGTTCACATCTAGCTCTGTGGCTAAGAAGCTGGGACTCTCTGTCCCTGCAGGTTTACTACTATGAGACAGGTGGGCTTAATAAATAGTTAACCCTCCAGGAGGGCATAAAGTCACAGATTACTGGAGGGCACTTAACTATATGAGGAAAATCTTCTCTTCAAGGGACTCCCCTTCAATCCAGTACATTCTTAGGAAGTTTATGGGAAATTTAAGCAAAGTGAATTTATTATTATTGGTAGATATTAATTTGCCAGAATAATCTGAATACTTTCAATGCTCTCCAGCTCTTCTGCTTACTGAATTGGAGAACCACAAATAATCATTTAAACATACTGGAAGTCTTAATGGAATTGTGTTTTGTTCATTTTCTGGTAATGGAATAATTATTTCCCAATGGGTTTGATTTTGATATTTGCTATTTTTTTTCTTTTTAGGGGGGTCGATGTGTGAGTGGGTTTTCCCTATGTAGCCCTGGATGGCCTTGAACTCACAGAAATTTGCCTGCCTAGTCTCGTAAAGGCTGGGGTTAAAGGCATTAAGTATTTCTAAGTTTTAAGTATAAAAAAAGAAACATGGTAAGGCTGGGGAGATGATTCAGTTGGTAAAGCATCTGCCACACAACATGAAGGCGAGTTCAGATCCCCCCAGACGGACATAAAAGCCAGGCATGGTGGTATGTGTTGTAAGCCCAGCACTGCTGGGATGGGGGAGGGGGAGTCAGGGCAGAGGTAGTTGATTCCTGAGATTCACTGACCAAACAGTGTGTGTCAACTGATACGCTTCAGGTTCAGTGAGGCACCCTTTCTCAAAAATAAAGGTAGCAAACCATTGAGGAAAAATACCTAATGTTTACCTTTGAACTCCATGTGGATGCACACACACTAAAACGTCAATATGACACACACAATATATATATGCACAAAACAGACATCAAAATGCTGTAATTCAGAAGGGTAAAGCTGAGGTTGACCCTGGAGAACAGCACAAAGCATGCCAAGAGTCCTCCTGCCAATCCTCAGTGTGGGATGTCCCGTTGGACACTTAGAGGGATGTAAGCCTTAGAAATGACACATGTGGAATGTGAATGAAAGCTGTCTCAGAGGATTGCTTAATTATCAAATTAAATATGACAACATATGTAAAACCCTCTCCCTACAGGCACTCAGTAAACATATATGAGGTATAAAATGATAAGAATCTCTGACCGGGCAACTTGGTTTCCAAACTCAATAATGGCTGGCGGCCAGGTTGGAATGTCTGCATCTAAATGAATCTCTCCAAAGCTGGAGCTAAGAATTTCAGTTTCCTAAAGCTGTGGAGAAAGGGCAAGTCAGACAGGGTTACAACCTCTCAGTTTTCCTTCTAATGATGGCCACTTTGCATTTGCAAATGGTTTTTTACCAACACAAAGATTCTTTGCCAGGGCTCTTTGTTTCCTTGTCTCTCTTGTTAAAAAGGGTCACTTTCTTTTAGCTACTTCAGTGGGTCTCCAACCTTATCAGCTGTGGTACTTTGTGGAATGGCTGCGATTACTCTCCTTCCCATACCCAACTCCCTTGACAAAGGTCCCTTCCAGCACCCCCTGGCCACCCCCCCAGGTGGTAGTGGAATTTACTCCATTCTTTCTACAAGATCTTGTGATTTATTGGGCCAAAGAGTCCAGTGGAAAGGCACATGCCATTTGTTAGCATAGGCCTCAAAAAGTCTTGTATAAATAAAGATATCTATCCTTCAAAATGCTACCCAGTTTCCATATGAACATGTCCACACTACCCTGCCAGCTGTCCCTTGTAATTCCAGCCATTATCTAGATGGATGACAGAATTAACAAGCAATGAGCAAGTATTTTGGGGGCATGTATGTACTTGGACACATCCAGGTGTCTTCTGACCGACAGCTTTATATGAATTTCTAGGTCATATTAGTAATAGATCTAGATAACTAATTTCCATTATTCACATTGATAGCATTTTGTAATAGTGATTGTCAGCTCTCAAATAAGGCAGCATGGGTAGACAATAGTGTGAAAATTCACACAAGACCTTCATTCCAATCTCGTATGAGTTGAGCTGTGAAGCGGGTCAATACAGTTTGTAGGCTTGTCTGAATGCATTCATCTGCATGTAATTCATCACAGGAGCAAATCAATCTTTAAAACATAAGGCCTAGGCTGCCGAAGAGAGAGGAAAGACCAAGAGAGGGGAAACAGTTCTTGATAACTTGGAAAACACAAATATTTATTCTGTAAATCAGACCCCAAACTGTATGTTAAAAGTACGATGTTTAGTTGGTTTATAAGATCCTTCCTGCTCCAGCACAATGACTGGAGTGTATTGGATGAGTGAAGAAATCTGCCATGCCTGTTTCTTTCAGCTGGTCATTTGGTCAACAGAAAAACTTCTCGAGTCTGTTTGCAATGGGTAATGCAGAGGCTCATATTGGGTCAAAAATGCTCACAGTTAACAACTGTTGAGTGCCCAGCCCCAAGTGAGACATCTATATAATCTTCTCTAAGCTTCAGAGAACATCACAGAGGTGGGCGCAGGAAGAATGTAAGAACCAGAGCATGGGCAGAGGTGCTGTGGAATGCTGACTTCTGGTCGTGACATGCTGCTGCACTCATGAACGCATGGCAGCAGGGGATGGCTACCTGCAGAAGACCTGAACAAGACAAGACTCATTAACATTCCAGGTGGAGAATAGAGCGACTTATAAAGTTCCACTCATGGCTGATGGTGGAGGCAGTCATGCTCTTTGGAAAATGGCCCTTGCTCAAATAAACAGCCCTCACCCCACACATGCATTCAACCCTATTTAAATGCAGTGAGCTAAAATAAAAAATAAAAATAAAAAGACATGAAAACAAGAGGAAAGACTTGTTGGGAAGGAGGGGTTAGTGGAGGGGGAGAGAGATAAGAGAGGAAAATGGGGGGTTATGGTTGAAGTATATGATACTTGTGTGTGAAATAGTGAAAGAATTCAAAAACAAGAGAAAAGGAAAACTTCCTTTCTGTTGAAGGAGTCATAAGATAAAATTATGATCCTAACATATTGAAGCTGTCAGAAAGCAGGATGTCTTCTGCAACTTTAATCTGCCTGGAGCTTTTCCATGACAGCATCATCGGCTTCATCTGAAAATGGCTCTCCTGCTGTTCCTAATCCACCGGCCTCTCTGAGGAGTCTCAGCAAGGCAAGATCAGATCCAGTGGGAAAACTGTTTTGATGAGAAAGTTCAGTGTGGTTCTCTCTGTACTTCTGGGCAAAACTTCTTCCTACCCTTGGATTTATTTCAGGTGGCTGGAATATATTTTTCAAAGCACTGACTAGAATTGATATGTTTTGACTGTGAAAGGCACACATATTCACTGGGAAGTACAGATAGGTTCCGAGGAGAACACAGAGATCAGGTGAACTCTTCACTGGCCTCCTACACAGGTGGAAAAAAAAAACAAAACAAAGCACCAAAACAAAACCAACCAACCAACCAATCAACCAACCAAACAAACAAACAAAACCCCTCAACAAAACAACCACAAAATCAACCCAAGGAGCTAAAACAACTTCATAATGCAGAGATAAATGGTATTGTATAATATTAAAACTGATATAATGCAATACCTAAAAAACCCAGCATTAATGTCAAAAAATTGAATGATGTCAGAATGTCAAGGTTTTAAACAAAGAGAGCTTCTGCCTCTGTACTTCCATGATCCTTCTCATGTCTTAACCCTAATTCGGGCCCTGGTTCCAACAAAGCTTTATAAAAACACGAGGCTAGTCTGCAGGTTATAGTTTGCCAATTCATGTTTTCCAAAATATCACACTGAATCAAAGGCAGATTTCAAGCTCCATTACACTTTGTGTTTGAGTTCCTTACTCATTTCCAACTTGGTACAGCCTTGAGTTGAGTTGTGTATTTGATCCTAGGTTCAAAGGGTGAGCTAATGAAGGTGTTACATGGCTACCAGCATTAGATTTTTAAAAAGATGGCTTTGACTGATTGGAAGGAGACTGATCAATACAATAGTGATAATCAGGAATGCTAGTGATGAGGGTAACACATAAGACTAGTGACTCTTCTGTGGTCCAAGTTATCAATGACCATAGATACAAAACCTGAGCTCATATGCCACATGACACTCTCCCATGGGCTTATTCCTGAGATTCTTCTATGACTTCCGTCTTAGTTAGGGTTTTTATTGCTGTGAAGAGACATATAGCCACAGTGACACTTATAAAGGAAAACATTTAATTGGGGTGGCTCACTGACAGTTCAGGGGTTCAGTCCATTACCAGTATAGTGGGACATGGTGGTGTGCAGGCAGACATAGTGCTGGAGAAGGTGCTAAGAATTCTACATATTTGATCCACAAGCAACAGGAAGTGAAGTGAGTGTCACATTAGACATGACTTGAGCATATATCAGACCTCAAAGCCCAGCCCCAGAGTGACACACTTCCTCCAACAAGGCCATATCTAGTCCAACAAAGCCACACTTCCTAATAGTGCCACTCCCAATGAGCTTATAGGGGCCAATTACATTCAAACTATCACAGCATCCCCCTGCCTCACTGACTTCTCATAAGTCACAGGTGCTCTACTTTGGCCTATTCTTAAATGATACTGTGGCCTTCAGTTCTCTTAAGAGACATCTCTAGCCCTGACTTGGTGCACTCCAAATATGTAGCTGTAACTGTCCACCTTCCATATCCATTCAGTGTCTACTGAGCAGAGCAAACTTAAAGAGGTTGACGTTAACTTTCCTGGATGTTAAGAGGTAAGAGTCCTCTGTGTGGATGGAGCTAGTCTCATCACTAATTTGTATGTTATAAAAATATTTCATTTCTTTGGTTTACTTTATATTTCTTAAATATCTTTTAAGGTCATTTAATTTGATGTGTATGTGTGTGTGCCTGAGTGTAATATGTGCATCAGAGCATGCATGTACTAGAAGGGGCCAGAAGAAGGCACTGGACCCCTTGAACCTGGTTTTATAGGTGCTTGTAAGCCATCCAATGCCAATAATTAAACCTAGGTCCTCTGTGACAGCAGCAAGTGCTCTTAACTACTGAGCCATCCACCCAGGCCCTTGTAATCATTTTTTTAAACAATTGAAGTAATTTATGTGTTGAAATGATAAAAACAATGCATGTTCACTGGGAAGTTTTGACTCCCTAAGTCTAAATATATTAATCTTCCATATCCCTTCTAGGGGAAGAAAATATCACTAATCCCATTTGGCTGTTTAAGAAGAGAAAAAAAAAATCACTTAATTACTATTTTCCCCTCTCCCCAACACCTATTCCAACATCAAATGCCACGGATTCTCCCAAAACATGTCTTTGTTTTTTTCCTGAAATAAGATAAGCACCAAAAGTAGGCCTAGAAAGGATCTAGCTCCCATATGTTCAGGGTAGGGTTTCCCCTGATAAAGAGGCAGGGGTTGGGGAGGAAGCGAAGGGGGTACAAATAATAGCGCTCAATTTCCAGATGAGTAGATGGGGGCACTGGCATGCCTTTGGCAAGTTTAAAACTGCATAGTGGTGAGAGCTGGCTTAGGTGCTTGGCTTCCCTAGGTCTGTAGCTAGAGTTTTTCTCTCCGGGTCCCACCAAACCCCGGCAGTCCCGTAGCCCACTTATAAAATATACACACAAATACTTCTATTATCTAAACTGTTCAGCCATTAGCTCAGGCCTACCATTGTCTAGCTCTTACTCTTATACTCAGCCCATTTCTGTTAATCTATGTCGCCATGTTTTCCATGGCTTTACCTGCTGCCTTTACATGATGTTCCCTGGACGGAGGCTAGTGTCTCCTCCCCTCTGCCTTCCTGTTCTCTCAATTCTCCTCTCTGCTAGTCCTGCCTATACTTCCTGCCTGGCTACTGGCCAATCAGTGTTTTATTTATCAATCAATCATCCACAGCACAGGTAGCCCAAACACTAGGAGATGTTCCAGTTTTTGGCCGACTGCACACTTTTCCTGTCCTGTCATTTGTGTGCACATATCTGGATCTGAGACCAGAGGGGGGAATAGTCAAGCAATCAGGCCTCATGGCTCTTGGAGAGAGCTGGATGATTTCAATGGCTATGTGCCTCGTCACCATCTGGCAAGGGCCTGAGCAGAGAGGAGTGCTGAAACACTCAATATCCATGGCTGGGGCCAGATAGAAGAGTACTGAAACCACAGGGTCAGTTTTCCAAGCCAACAGCACATTTCTCTGGGAGCTAAGTTCAGTCATACAGAGTACACTTAACTGTCGACTAAGGCAAACTAGTCCTGCTTCCACAGAACAAAGAGCTTGTCTTGACTGCCAACTTGGGTTTTGTGACTACAAGATCCTGCTTCTAGAGATGGCATCTGTTTTTTTTTTTTTATGTTACAGGTTTAAATAAATTCAACAATCATCTGCCCACTTGTAAAAAAAAAAATCAGTGAATCTGATTTAGTAGTTACAGATTAGTGTGGTATTTGCATATCAAATGTAAGCTGCCAGAACCCTATTAAGAAGAAATTTTCTTCTATATGTTAACTGTTTTAAAGATCATAAAAATATGCTTTACTTACACTGGCATTTTACTAATTCGGAGGACTCTAAAGTATGAAAGTATTATATTTAATCCTCCATCCCACTGAAATGTCATGGTTTTCATTAATATTATTTTTTTGAAGTGTCTCTAGCTAAATTTTTATTCATCAGCATCATCATTGTTTGTGTGTGTGTGTATGTACGATGCATGTGGGTGTGGGGTCAGAGGACAACTTTTGGGAGTTGGTTCTCTCCTTCCAATGTAGAAGCTAGAGGCAGAATTCAGATCACCAGGCTTGCAGAGCAAGTGCTATTACCTGAGCTATCTCCCCAGCCCTCTAGATTAGTTGTGCGTGTGTGTGTTTGTGTGTGTGTGTGTGTGTGTGTGTGTGTGTGTGTGTTGCACTCATGCAATTTTATCCTTAAATTAGCATCTATTTTAATTAGCACACATCAGGTTTCTTTGTGGAATTTTCATGCATATTTACTTCTGGTTGATCCCTACCCTCTCAGAGGTTTTGGTATGGCGCTGCTACTTCACACATTTCGACCCACCAACATTAAATCAGGGAGGCTCCAGAAGCCCCCAAATAACACGGCCTACTTCCATTGCTCTTGGTTGCCCATATGAACTAGATGGCAAGACCTTCTTGTTGAAGACACAAGGCATTTTGGTTGCATAGAAAAATCAGATGAATGTAGGTAGAAGACAGGCTTCTTGGGGGGCACAGTGGCATGTTTATAACTTTAAGGTAATGGGTACTAAGTGCCTGTTAGTACAAAATAGGAGGTATGCGTTTCACATAGGTTCACCTACTGTAGCCGTACAAGCCTGTGAAAGGAGACAGGGGGAACTGAGGAAGGGAATGAACAGATCTGTTGCTCAAAGGATGTAAAAAGTGGAAGAGCTGACAGCTGAGCACAAGTGAGTATGTCTCAGGTCTGTGCCCTTGAACAATCAACAATGCACAAATTAAAATAGCTTTTTAATTTCAATTGCGGTTTCTGTTTTCCTTACTTGACTCCAGCTTGTATACGTTTTCATGTGAAATCATATGACTGAAGTGTAGAGAACTCACACTGATGTTTTGAAAAGCACGGGTTTTCATGTTTCAGTTACGGAATGCGTGAGTGTCTGGTTGTTATATAGAATATCTACCATTGTTGACAGGGCCTGTTTGCACGGGTGCTTTTCCAAGTCTGTGACTCTATTGGTCTTCTCATTCTGTGAGCTCTCCAGCCTAAAAGCATATTTACCTAAATAAGGGCTTTTTCTCTACACTAACCACAATGAAACATTTCAGAGCAGATTTTGAGCAAGCATGAAACTAAACAAGGCGATTAAGAGAAGTACAGCACTTGCTGGTGAGAAAATATCCTATTCTTTCATTACATCATTTTGTAAAGTTTCTCTAGATGCTCCCTGAAGAGAACATGATGATTATTCAAGCTATATACTGTACAAACAGTATAAAGAGTTAGATCAGTGAGCCACTCAGACATCTTGGTACATTATAAATGCTACTCCCGGAGGTCACTCTTAAGGGATAATGACACAATTCTATTTACATTCATCTGCAAAAGCCAAGCTACCTGGAACTTCCACCACATTAGGAATATCATATGCTAGTGGCTGGCTGTAAAACTGACACTTTTTTTTCTTAATGTCTCTGCTCTTGTTCACTGTGCTGAATTGTTATTATTTGTAAATAAGGGCTATAGTATTCATAAACTAAGTTTAGGGCATCTAGTTGTATGAGAAAAATGGGGATTTTTTAATATTAAATTCTCCATTACAATAAACATAGTATGTTTTCCACCATGGTAGTAAAGAATAAATATGCTTAAAAATGTGGCGCCAAAGAGGGTTAGATATGAAAGAGTGGGGTTTAGAACGAAGGTGGGAAGGTTGAGGACAATGGTCTTGAGGTTGGGTAGTGTTCAGCATGGCAGTGGGTGACAGAAGGAGTCACTGCCAGGTGTCCGTCACCAAGACCTGGGCATACCCCATAACTTACTCTTCAGGTTTCTACATTACTTCTGCAAAAGAGAAGCCTCTGCATCCATTTTCCTTGAATCATAAATCAAAAGACTTTCTCAGGTTACAAGGAGCCTCTAAGGTCTAAGGGAATTCTTTTTTTTTTTTTTTTAGATTTGTTTGTTTTTATTTTTTATATGTACCAGTGCTTTGCTTACATGTATGTCTGTGCACCACATGCCTGCAGTGTTCACGGAGGCCAGAAGAGGGCAATAGATCCTTTTGGAATTGGATTTATAGACACTTGTTAGCTGCCTTATGAGTGTTGGGAATTGAACCTGGGTCCTCTGGAAGAGCAGCCAGAGCCATCTCTCCTGTCCCATCTAAGGGAGCTCAGGTTTAGCCCTTTGGTTTTATAGGCAGGAAATGATCCCTGGGTGTGTGCACAGGTGGGTGACTTTAATGTGCAAAGGACACTAGAGCTGAGTAAGATGATTGGCTTGGAGTCTTTTCTGCATCTTCCCACCCATGTGAAGTGGGAACTCCATTAGCCTTTCTGGTAAACAGCTTTCCCCTCAAAACTATGAAAAGAATCCTACAGGCCACAGGATGCACCTCTACCTTAGCACACTTTCAAATGGAAAGGGGCATAGGTGTGCATTCTGGGTTAGCTTGTAACCCGTTCAGTCGTAGTGCCAAACAGCTTTAGCCAAAATGCAAGGAATTCTGGCCATTTTATTTAACTAATATAGTCCAATGGTAATGTTCTACTTGTTAGGATAAAGCTGTGAAAAGGTACCTCTAAGAGATCATTCCGCACAACAGATCTAATTCAAGAGGTTTGTTGGGGGAGAGGGGAGAGAAAAAGGCTGCCTAGGAATGGAGACAAGTGAGAGAGATACAGAGACAGACAGACAGACTGGGAGACAGAGGGAAGTAACAAGATAGACCAATCTGGAGTGGTTGGGGGGGTGTGTCGCTATGCAACTCCAGGCAATTCAAAGCAATAGTGGAAATACACCACAACTAGCAGTGTGTGTGTGTGTGTGTGTGTGTGTGTGTGTGTGTGTGTGTGTGTGTGTGCGGGCGCGCGCACCAAATTTACATTAGTCCCTACAAATCTACCTGTTCATTTCCTCACCAAGTGAAAAACCAGTTGAGTTTCTTGGCCGCTCTGGGAATCTCCTTGCAGATTTGCAGATTTGCAGATGTATGCTTTCACCCAGCAGGCCATTTCTGTCCTCTGAAATCAGACCTGCCACAGATGATCACAAACCTGCATCCTTCTGGGCAATGAGCAGGAGGTGTGGTGGAGATGTCATCTGGGGACTGACACATTTTTTTCTTTTCTCTTTTTTCTTCAGAAAGAACTTTCTCTCAAGCCCTGGATGCTGAATTTAAACATCACTGGTGTCAGGTCAGGTTTGTCTTTGAAGAAAGGTCATCACTGTGAGGGACAGATTGGTGCGGATATGTGAACAGGGCCTCAAATTGGGGAGGTGGGGGTTTGACAGGCTCAGGTGACACGCGAAGCTCCCCATTTTAACAGTGTGTGTAATCAGATGGGGACAAGAGAGAAACAGTTTCTTTTTTCTTCACGATCTTAGCTTTTAACATGTTTACAATGAAAATAAGGTTTTGTGGCCTTAAAAATGCAGCTTTAACTAATTGTTCTAGGTGAGTATTCCCCAGCAGTTTCTCCCTCCCTCCCTCCCTCTCTCTCTCTCTCTCTCTCTCTCTCTCTCTCTCTCTCTCTCTCACACACACACACACACACACACACACACACACACACACACACACACACCACTTTGAAGGAAGATGTTGTTACATCTTCACCTGGAGTATTTCCTTGGCCATCTCTCTGTAGAAGTCTGAATGCCATCCTTTCTTTAACTCTGACACCTTTCAATATGAGTCTTCCAAGATTTTCTCATCTAAAATTAATTTCCCTTCCCACAGTACCATGAAGATCCCCCCCTCCAGTGCTGCAGCAGTGTTCATAGCCTGACTTCATTAGCAATTGATTTTTAGTTTTGCTTTCTCATGATGCTGTGAACTCTTCATTGATAAGGGATCCAAGTCTTGCCCACAGAAAATGAATATTTCATACAGCAACACCGAGCTGACGAGTTTTCACAGTCATCTTAAAAATGACATTAAAAAGGTCTTTTGTGTGTAGGTATGTGCACACACACATGCACCCATGTGCCATGGCGCACACTTGCAGGAGTCCATTCTCTCCCTCTGCCTGTGGGGCCCAGGGGTCCAGCTCTGGTTGTCAGGCTTGGCAGGCACCTGCATTCTCACTGAGTCATTTCACTGGCCCCCAAACCATCATTTTGATCCCACAGAACTTACAGATGTTTTGCATTAGGCTTTCTAAATTTCTCTTATTGGAAAATTCAGTCAAAGAGGACAGGATCATAAATTTGTCTTTGAAATTAGAGAAGGAATGCTGGGAAGGATGAAGAAGGTGTGGGTGTTCATGACTATGTTTTCATGTGACAGATGTCCCCGAGAGAGAGAGAAGGGGGAGGAGCAAGCTCTGCTCCAGTTAGCATGGCTGACTCCAGAGTTCCATGGTGGGGTGGGCAGGAATAGTGCTCTTAATCACAGGAATAAGACAGAAACACAATGCTTCTTCATTTTTCTCCCTCCCTCCACAGTTATTAGCATGGAGGTTAATTTAAGAGTATGGTAACACAGGGTGTTTTTTTTTCTTTTTCTTTTTTTGGTCAGTTTGATATAAACTAGTCTTGTCTGGGAAGAGGGGAACTTCAAACTAAGAAAGTGCCTCCATCAGAGTGGTCCATAGACAAGTCTGTGGGGCATTTTTCTTGAGTAATGATTGACATGGGAGGGCCCAGCCCACTGTGAGCAGTGCTACCCCTGAGCAGGTGGTCCTGGAAGATATAAAAAAGCAAGCTGAGGGAACCATGAGGAACAAGTCAGTACACTGTATCCCTCCATGGTCTCTGCTGTAGTTTCTGCTTCCGGGTTCCAGCCTTGGTTTCCCTCAATGATAGACTGTGTTTAGTATGTGTAAGCCAAATAGGCCCTTTCCTCCCCAAGTTGCTTTTGGTCTTGGTGTTTTATTACAGCAATAGAAAGCAAACTAAGACACCGGGATAAGAAAAAAAAAAGGAGAGGAAATAAGATTTATTCCCAGCAGGATAGGATGATTACCAAATTAATCACCTGAGCACTGTCTCTAACATTGACTCATCGTTTTCAGGGGAATACAGGTTGTCTATGAGAATCATTGGCTCCTGTCATAGATGTGAAAACACTTGAGTCACAAGAAGCTAAGGTCCGCAGTAAACAAGGTGATAGGTGTCTCAGTTAAGTTGTAAGACTACTTTATAGTGCACATTCACACAGGGTGGTGAGCTCTGAATTGGAACCCCCTTTTCTCTCTTCACATTGGTAGTGGAAGGCAATAAGGGATGACAAAGAGAAGATAAAAAGCCAAGGATCCAAGAGCGGACCATTCACTAGTTCTAATGAATAAAATGGCATTAACCTTAATGATCCTACCCAAACTGTATTAAGCATAGGCAGCTATTAGTTTATATGACAGTCACAATAACCCACTAAGTTAGCTATTATGAACTTCATTTTGCAGATGGGGAGCACAGGCACATTAAGGTGAAGCACCCTGTTCTAAGGCCATCCGATTAACAACTGGGACCGCTGTTTGTCTTTGATCTGAAAGAACTGCCAAATTAGGGTAATGCATTTCAAACAAGCTTTCTAAAACGAATCCATAGAAGCAGCAGGAGATGGGATGAAGGGATTAAAAACAAAACAATCCTAAAAAAAAGAGACAACATCTATGCACCAAAAGAACTTGTATGCCGTGAATAAAGACAACAGGAAACACAAAATGAAAGCAAAGGGTGGATCAAGTGAGTTAAATCCAGAACCTGCACAATACAACAGGTGACTTGGAAGCAAGGAAGCTGAAGTAGGTCACCTAAGGAGACTAGAAAACAAGTCACAGCGGTAAACAATTTTAAAGTAGGAATTAATTGGACTAGAGAAAGCATCCCTCAAGTCTACTGGGCAAAGAAAAACCAAGGCAAACACGTCACTGAATGGAGGGGCAGCTAACTAGAGAACATTTTTAAGATTGAGGGCTTAGGGCTGGCTAGTGAGCTTCATGCTTCTGAAACTTCTAAAAAAAGTGTTGATCAGTATTCCGTGTTACAGACGCTAGATCACCCACATGTATTGACAGATTGAGAATGCTAGAAATAGGGGAGGAAGTGACTCAAAGTTTTTTTTTTTTTTTTTTTTTTTAATAAAGACGATTTCACTCAAATTGTCTGGGCCTAGAGACACTTACTTCAAAATAATGTAGCTTAGTAAATTTTACCACTATTGATTAAAAACAAAAAAACTGATTCTTCCAAAAATGTGAGCATTGTTTCAGAAAGTTCAAAGTCAAGAGACTGGTCATTGCAATTGAAAAACTACAGAAGCATCAGTGTTGTGTACTAGATGACTTCTAAACAGTGTAAGTGTCCAGAGGTTTGGAGCTAAGGTTGAATAACTAATAACCAAATAATGCAAAACTGTTTCTTGAGATGGAAGAGTATGGTGGGGTTTGTACATTTATAATAAACAATGAGGAGTATTGAGCTTTTCTTTGTTCTTTTCCCAGATAATATAGTTGTTCTGCAGATGGAATAAGCATGAACCAAAATGGCTTGGGAAGATAAGAGACCCACATGTTCATAATAAATGGAGGTGATGAGGGCTGGTGAGGATACTAGGTATGTACTTCAATGTGGGTTTTCTTTTGGCATTTGAAAATCACTCCTAAAGAATAAGGTCTCGTACACACTGATGTTTGGAGAGAGTAAAAGAAAAGTTAAAAAAAAAAAAAGATCAAGAGCGTCCTTGGACACAGATTTTATTTGCTCACCAGTTTCAACATGTTCAAGCACATGTGTTTCTTAGATTCAAGCACGGTCTACTTAATTCCAGTAGTCTGGGATTCAATAGAGAAATATGAAAGTGTCTGGGACTATGATTTAATGATGGGCACTGAAAGAACTTGCTCAGTTAGCATAGTTTTCCAGGTACATGTTGGATGCACCTCTGATAAGAGTGACATGATGCAGGATATTCCCTTCCCTGGGATTACAGCACAGATTCAAAGTAGGGTGAATTTGTAGCAGGCCTCAGTTTCCAACTACTATGTTCAGCATAGCACTGTTGGAAGTAAGTTTCAAAGCAGCATGGGTAAGAACACGGCCTGCAAGCATGGGCTGGATCCTGACTCCTGCTGGCTGTGAACATCTGACTGTTCAGCTGCTCTAAACCTTTGTTTCAGAGGGAAGAAAGAAAATCCTGTTTTATCTCACATGCTAATTTGATTAGAGAGTGTCTCCTGGTATGTGGTAAATACTCAGTACTCAGTGTTAGACTTTGTTTTGAAATGTTTACTATTAAACTTAATGTTTTACTTTAAAACATGCATAAATACTTGTTTAATTAAAAAAATTACTTGTTTTTGAGAATTTCATGAGTCCCATATTTGCATCATTTCCTCTTTCCTCTCCTCACCCCAACTTCTTGGTCTCCACTCATCTTGTCCCTCTCAAATTTATTACCTCTTATTCTTGAATTATTATTGTTACATATAAATACATAAATACAACTTCTTGAGGCCATCTGGTGCTGTTCATATGTATATGTGTTTAGAGCTGACTACTTGGTATTGGGTAACCAATCTGGGGGCTCTGCCTTCTAAACACCTATCCTTACGTCCACAGATAAATGTAGCTTTCACTCCTGATCAAAGAAATTTCTTTTTGCAATAGACAGCATTACAGAAAACCACGTAGTCAACATGTAGAAAGCAACTGACTCTAGGCTGCCTAGCCCAAGTGATCTACCATACAACTCCTATACCCAAGGCTTAGGGAACATTCTAGAAGAGTGGGTGGAAAGATTGTAAGATCCAGAGGACTAGGATGTCTACAGTTAGATTTTGTCTTCTACGTATGCCAGAGAAGCTGGGCCCATGAAATCTCAGTAGCATGGCTGCTTAAGCAAGACTCGAGCAATGACAATACCAGACGACATGGCAATGTGGATGGGGAAATCTCACAATGTTTCATCCTAGATGAAAAGCGAAAGGCAATTAATGACTCCTGAGAGAAGAAGACTCAGGCAGTGCTGGCTTTGATTAGTAGAGTTTTTGGTAACAGACTCAAGGGCTGAAAAATGTACAAAATGTTAAAATACCTTCTGGAGACAATAAGTAATTATTACTAATTGGGTTACAGGATATGTGCTAGGCATAAAGGGAAGGAATGATGAAATGATTTAGTGGATCATAGAGAACCCAAAATGTACTCCTGCAGGGACTCACTCCAGGGTGGTTTAAGAAGTGCTCACAGGAGCACAAAGCTGAACACACCAGTGAGTGGTCTAGCTGTCACTTCTCTAGGTCTGTGGTCTGCAGTAGGCCCTCGCCTGTGGTTGTGTATCAGCCCTGATAATCTGCTTTACCCAGCATCCACCCACTCTGCTGAGACAGCTTGGGTTTAATAATTAGGGAACAGCCTAGCCTGTGGCTATGAGCAAAACTAACTGGCCAAATGGGAATTGAAGCTGTGACCTTGGCCTCATTAGACATAGCAGTGTCCTTGAGTGGACCACTTTCACACAAACAATCTGGCCACCTTCAGAGAAAACGCAACACAGCACGCATACACTCACAGATCAAAATACACAAATAACCATGACTTACAACTGAAATAAAAACTAATTCACGGAGCTCTTACAAATCAGCTTCTAGACTAGTGTGTGTGTGTGTGTGTGTGTGTGTGTGTGTGTGTGTGTGTGTGCCAGCACCCAGAGGCCTTCTGTAAACTCTGCTGTTGGACTTGAAATGTCCCTGAAGTAGAGAGCTGTTGCTGGCACTTGCATTTGTAGAAATCTCATAGCTAAGCAGTCAGTTTTCATTGGTAGAGTATCTATATGCCTCAGAGGTAAATGATGTGCTGCCACCTAAAATCTGGAAATGGAAAAATTAGTACCGCTCCAGAAACAAGCTGAGCTGGGAACTTGACGATAGCAGGGATCTGAAGCCTTGGTCACTTCCTTTGTCTTTATAGTATGATGTGAAATAAAGAGTCCCAGTAAAGTGATCACACTCGACGAGCATGCCAGCCATGAGAGCACCTGGCTATATGAGGCAAGTATGTACAGTGTACAGCAGTACCCGCTGTTTCAAGGACCTAGTATTACCTAGTTGGATTCCTGTGTCTACCTGATGCCAAAGGTATGTTATTATTATCTTATAGACCCAAGCATGGTATGGAGAGAAATTCGACAACTTGTCCAAGGCTGTCTGGAGAGTGGAATGAGGCCTCAGACTGTGGGCCTAACTCACAGCTACCCTCTAACCCCAGGGCAGATCCAGTCAATGGGGCTCCTGAGAAGAACTGACATTAGGAATTAAGGAACACACATTCTGCTGTGGGGAAATCCATGTTCATCTTCAGGTTTCTTTCTTCCTTTTCCTATTCTTTCCAGACTATTACTTTTGTGAGGTTAAGTTTTTGGTAGAATTAGGAAAAACCAAAACCAAAATGAACCAACCAACCAAACATCAAGAAAAACTATTCCCAAACCAAGCAAACAAAAAACCCAAAGCAAAGCAAAGCAAACCAAAGTAACTACACAAAATCACCAAATGAAAAAACCCTAAAACACTAACCAACCAACCAACCAACCAACCAACCAA
>NW_026294573.1:62899372-62953316 GCF_007827085.1 Peromyscus californicus insignis | reverse complement strand
TTTCAAGCATTTATCTGTCCTGTACATCTGGAAGAGAAGGGACACGCGTGCTGTGGCACATGTGTGGATATCGCAGGACAAGTGAGTTCTCTTCCACTTTGTGGATCCCAGGATCAACCTCAGATCAACGGGCTTCACAGCAAGTGCCTCACCCACTGAGCCATCCCTTGCACCCCTTTATTATTTCTTTCCTTTTTAAAGCTATATTTTTATTGCTACTAATGTTGAATTATGTTCCATTGTATGAATATACTTCAGTTTGCTTATTAATTCATAAATTGATGAGTGTGCTTGTATTTGGAGGTATTTGGAGGTATAATGTTATATAATAACAAGTGTTCTTGAACATTTGTGTGCAAGTCTTTCTATGAGCATAGGTTTTTGTTTATCTTTGTTATATACTTAATATCAGAATTTCTGGGCTTTAAGGAAATTACTGGTTTTTCCAAAGATTCTTGACGTTTAAAATCAGAAAGCATGTCAGGGGCAATGAGCTTGCTCTTTTATTCATTTAGTTTTCAGGAATTAGAAGGATCTAGTACTGGTTAGAGTTTCAAAGACAGTTCTCAATCATACTAAACATAGAAAATTCCAACTATAAACTAGAGACTCTTGGGAAACACTGCTTATTAGAACTGAAAGGTTCTCAGTGTGCCAGGGTATCTCTGGTAATGTAGCGTCGTAAGTGAATGCTGTCATACCCTATCTGGACTATGCCTGAGTGTTATTCCTGAAGTTCTCTCAGAACCAAGTTCTCAGTGTTGAATCTGAATGAAGTCTTGTCTTGGGGAGCGCTCAGGAGGTTAAGTTGCTTTCACATGTGCATTCTGTACTGATGGTAACTCTCCTCATGGTTGAGCAGCATCACTAGAGTTGAGATCATTACACATAAGAGAAGCATTTGCTCTCTGTTTTCCTTTATCCCTCTGCAAGAATCCTGACTCAGTGCAGTTGCTAATGAAATGGTGCTTTGGGGACCTATGAAGAAGGGCAGTCTGCAGGAATTGTTAATTATTTCTAAAAATAACTCCCAGAGACAGGCAAATGGTAACGACTAGGTTCTGGCACTTTATGGTTATAGCAACCACTTTTCTGTATTTTGATTCCCTACCCTCTTGCTAATTATCTCTGTGTGGACATTATGATGATGTGTCACTGAAAGTATTAAAAATTTAATTAATTGCTTTACCATTATATCTTGTAGAAAATATGATAGTGGTAATCTTATATTCTTATTTTGGTTTGCACACAGCTAACTAAACACAAAGGAACTGAAAAAAATCATCAGAATACAAATTACATACAACAAAGCGAAGCTACTGATTACTAATTTTAGTGTATTTTCTGTGGCAACAGTGGCTAAGTCCAAAGAATGTAAAGTGAAACATTTGTCGTGCCCCAATCTTTGAATATTTCCACTAGAAGGTTTTAAGCTTGGTCATAGAGATGTAGCTGCGATAACAATTTTAAAAGATTAATTTTTGTGTGTGTGTGTGTGCATGTTTGTAACCACAGAGGCCAGAAGAGTGTGTTGGAACACCTAGAGTTAGAGTTATAAAACAGTGTGAGCGGCACAGCCTGTGTGCTGGGATACAAACTCAGGTCCTCTGAAAGAGCAGCAATTGCTCTTGTCGCCTGAGCCTTTCTCTAGCCTCTAAATCACAGATTAAAATAAAAATCAGATGAATCAAATATTTAATTATAACACACACAAGTTGAACACATCGAATATGTCAGTGTTGATATCTTATTACTGTTTGATGCGGTATTTTGTTAGTTTTCTATGATAATCATTGCTCATGCTGGCCTATGATGATGTTCTTATTGTATTGCAATCAATTCTTTAAATGGAACTGAGATCATACCAAATAAAATGACTAGAGTTTATCATTTAATCAGACTGGGACATGAATGTGAATGTGTGTGTGTGTGTGTGTGTGTGTGTGTGTGTGTGTGTGTGTGTGTGTGTGTGTGTGTGTTTTGAGACATGGTCTCTCTATGTTGCCTTGGCTGTACTGTAACTCACACACTAGACTAGACTGGCCTCAAACTCATAGAGATCCACCTGCCTTTGCCTCCCAAGTTCTGGGATTAAAGGTGTGCGTCACCACATCTGCTGTTACAGGAATGGGAGTGTATTTTTAAAATTTCACTTAAATTGTCTTTTGATATTAAAAAGTGATTGAGTCTAAGACAGAGTCAACAAAGAATTATATTTTACAAGTTTTATTTCCGTCTTCTCTGACATGTCATTACTTACTTCAGATAAGGCCAGAAGTGCCTGTTCCTGATGAGTTGGATGAAGAGGAAGCTGTGGACCTTTCCATTCCTGGCCCTTGCTATCTGAGACTGTTGACAATCACTGCTCCTTCGGTTTTACCAGGTGACTCCTGTTTGGCAACCATAGGGTTAGCATTTGTTAGTGATTTTTGCCTGTTTGATCAATTGTGGGGGCTCCTTGTTTGGTGTGCACTTGCTGTAGTTTACTCTCACATAGATACTTTCTAGCTGAAATCCTAAGTATCATTGTGTTCTGTAGGGACCGTCTTAGGTAATATGGTGTTTTAACCATTAGATGACAGTAACATTAAGCTGGAAAATGAGTTTAAATGATTGTTTTCAGTGTAGCTAGAATTCATTTCACAAGCTAAGTTTATTGTGCCAGACAAACTTGCACTGGGACTCCAGGTCACCGCTTTAATTAATGTCCTTTTGTTATAAGCTAAGTGAGAAGGATGGCCATTGGACTTTTGAGAGATTTACTAGTAGTTTTACTGTTATGAATTTATTCCTTTTTTAATTTATTTACTATTTTATATGTTTGGGTGTTTTGGTTGCATGTATGTTTATGTACCATGTGCATGCTGGGTACCTGAGGAAGTGTTAAAGACTATTGTCAGTTGCCACATGGGTGCGGGGACTAGAATTCAGGTCCTCTGCAAGATCAACAAGGATTCTTAACTGCTGAGGCATTTCTCTACGCCAATTTATTCCTTCTGTACAGAACACTAATCACGTCATTAATATTTGAGAGCTCTAAATTAATGCTTTTAACAAATGGATCAAGGTGGGTGCATTGATGTGCACAGGTGGGAGCTCCTGATGAGGCAGAAGCTGGAGGATCCTGGGCTGGAAGCCGGGGTTATACTTCTGCCAGGCATGGTGAATTTGAGGCTCACCTGGTCTATGCAGTGAGGTCCAGGCCGTCCATGGCTACATAATGAGACCGTGTCTTATTTTTACTTTTATTTATTTTTGTTTTAAGGATCAAATTATTTGGTCATCCAGCTTTGATATAAAGTTTATTGGACCGTTAGCCTTTAAAAGGCATGCTGTGCATGTGTGTGGTGCTCACATATGTAGCACTTTCACTGCCCCTATTTTAGTCTTACATAAGAAACAGTAAGTAACTATAGTTTGAAATGTGAATTATGGACTGTGATTCAAATTTATATTATTTAAAAATTTATCTTCTGATTATTAAAAAACACTTAAAAATTCTGTAGATGATCCATTGTGATTTGAAGCTTCTCAGTGTTAACCAACATTTGCTTTTTGTTCAAATTCTACCTTGAATATATGTGTGTATGTGTGTGTGTGTAGTGTAATAAAATAAATGTCATTATGTCCTCTCAACTTAGTTATTGTAATTTGATTGTAGTAATCTGTAATGTTATCTTTTTTTCTTGATTTCATGACACACAGAGGTTCCCTGAAAATTTAGCCAAATTTATTGTTTACTTATAGAGAAAACTTCTGTCCATCCCTGCCTTCTTTCATTAGGGCAAACTGAATCGTGGAGCTGAGGCAAAGATATGTTTTCATTTCTTCTCTTCTTTACAACAAGCCTCGAGGCTTGTTCTCTGTTACTTTCTTCTCCACACTTCCTACCTCATAGCTCCCCAGGAGCCTTGAGTCTCTCTGGGGTTAACAGCCAGCAGGAATAAGAAACAGCCTTTTTATACAACATTCCTCCAGTGTCCTTAGACAGCCACCTCCAATAGTTTATTTGGACTGTTAAAGTGACTTTGTGCCCTTTGCTGATTCCTGCTGTGATCCGCGGAGGGGCATGAGTGCCTGGGAAGGTGGAAAATGTTGCCACTGAGCAGCTCTTTTGAGCACTGGTACCTCCGTGCTGGTATCCATCCGTACTTGATGGTTATAGTACTCTACCAACTCTGGTTGTTTGAGGAAATCGCTAATTGGAGTCAAGTTGATTGTGGAGGTACTAACTATGTCTGGCAAACCATCACGATAGACTACATTTTACATTCTTCTGTGCTCACTTTCTCTGATTAATGGAGCACTGACAGACGAGGACATAGGCTGCAGCCATAGGAGCAGAGACTAGAAGCATACCCAGTGGATGCTGCCTGATCCTCACTGGTTAGTGATTACTTCTCCTCCTCCTCCTCCTCCTCCTCCTCCTCCTCCTCCTCCTCCTCCTCCTCTTCCTCCCTCCTCCTTCCTCCTTCTCCTCCTCCCCTCCTCCTTCCCCTCCCTCCTCCTTCCCCTCCCTCCCCCTCCCTCCTCCTCCTCCTCTGCCTTCTTCCTCCTCCTCCTTCTCTTCCTCTTCTTTTTTTTTTTTTTTTTTTTTTTTTTTTTTTTTTTTTTGGTTTTTCGAGACAGGGTTTCTCTGTGTAGCTTTGTGCCTTTCCTGGAACTCGCTTTGTAGACCAGGCTGGCTTCGAACTCACAGAGATTCGCCTGGCTCTGCCTCCCAAGTGCTGGGATTAAAGGCGTGCGCCACCACCCGCCTGGCCCTCTTCCTCTTCTTAACAAACAATGTTTTAAAAAACTTTCACCTGTATGGGTGCTTTGCCCACATGTGTGTAAGTGCACTATGTGTGTGCCTGGTGCCCATGGAGGACTGAAGAGGGTGTCAGATCTTCTGGAACTGGAGTTAAATACAGTTGTGAGCTGCCCTGTGAATCCTGGGAATTGAACTCTGGTCTTGTGCAAGAGCAGTATCCATTCTTAACTACCAAGCCATCATCCTTCCAGACCCTAATATTGAGCTTGTTAAAGTCCTAGCTTAAAATTATTTGTACTGTAATCCTAATTGGATTTTGCCAGATGCTCTGAGTTTGTGGACCTTAGGAATTAGATATTTTTTCATTCAGCATAGTATATTTAAGATCCTTAACCTAGCTCCTTATGTTAATTTTTCTCAGTTGTTGGATGCTTTTTCGTTAGATATAACTACAGTGTCAACATGCTCCCCTTGTTGTCCTATAGATTTTCCTCTTCTTTTCAAATCCTCACTGGTTATATGCAATGAAGAGGCCAAGGCAAAGGCCGTGGAGAGCAGGAAGAATGCCGGCTGCTGGCTCCGTTGCTTGGGGGAGGATGGTGTTCTCTGTAGTGGCTGCGTTGAGGTGCCTGCATCTTTCCCTCACCTCCCTTCTCCAGGATAGAGCTGAGAGGTTTTCATTGACCACAGAGCTTGACAAGTAGACAGCTTTCCGTGGCTGGAGCAGCGTGCTTGCCAGCGTGTCCTTCTCTTCTGACGTGTGTACTCGTCCCCTTTGTCAGAACACAGTTCTTCCTGAAGGAGCACGAAATTACCCTCTTACCAGAGTGCTCCTAGCTTCCCAGTCACATGACTCACTCACACTCATTTTGAAAAGTCTGTCCTCAGACTGAGCTTAGAGCAGGCATACCTTTACCAGTGTTCAGGAACTGGAGTACATAGCCTGTGATTACATGTCATTCACTTGTTTAGATGTTATATTCATCAAGGTCATGACAGGAAAAGGAGTTCATGCTCTGTGGAATAATTGAAGAAAGTTGAATAAAGTGGTTCTTTAAAAGCATGTTTTCGAAGTTAATGGAGATTCATTAGACATGATGGGTGAATCATCCAAGGATAGAAGGTCCTCTGGCCTGTGTAGGGGGGAGAGAGACATTCGTGTCACCAACAGAGCTGCCTAAGGGGAGACAGCCCTCTCAACAAGGCTGCAGGCAGCCTGTAGTAACCTGTTGGACAGTGTCTAAGGAATCGGTTCCTTGACTTCACTGTGTTTTCACCCTTTGATCTCCTGCCAGTGCCTTTCACTGGTTGAAACCCTGAGCAGCCTGCTGCTGCATTTCTTAAAGTTTACTTTGGGAGGCTACAGAGCGGTGTTGAGAAGGGTGGAGGGCAAGTGTGGAGGAGTCAATGGAAACTGTCTCCAACAGATGTTCTCAGTACTGTGCGTGCGTGCGTGCGTGTGCGTGTGCGTGTGCGTGTGTGTGTGTGTGTGTGTGTGTGTGTGTGTGTGTGTGTGCGTGTGCATATGTATAGACCAGAGATTGGCTTTGGGTGTCTTCTTCAGTTGCTCTTCCTCCTTATTTTTTGAGTCAGAGTCTTTTGCCTGTACCTGGGCATTGCCACTGGGGAGACTGTCTGGCTAGCAGGTTGCAGGATTCCTCTTGTCTTTGACTCCCCAGGCTGGGATGGCATGTGTGCACTGCCTCACTTGGCTTTTTTATACAGGTTCTGGGGATCAAACTCAGGTCCGCATGCTCTGCCACATGCTTTATTGACTGAGCGACCTCCCCAGTCCCTCTCTTTGCTCTGTATGAATAAGTTTGGTTGCATCCAGGAGCTTATATAGAAAGATAGAAGGACACTGAGTAGATGTGCTAGTGCATATTTGCTGCTTCAAATCAGGGTCATTTAAAGATCTTGAGGTAGAAACATTCCTAATAAAATTCGGATGTGGCTGGGTGGACCCCTGCCTTTCTGTTCCTGTTGGAGGAACATGCAGTAGTGTCCCGTGTCGTGTCCCCTCCTCCCCCCTCCCCCGCCCAGTGATTTGTCTAGCTTTAATGCTTTGTTTTTGTTTCTGTATTGGGCAGCCTCTAGTGGCCCTTATGGAAATGACACCTAAATATGAACCCATTAATCTTAGCAGTTATTTTGTTTGACATCTTGCTATCTTCTGATCTTACATTATCATGTTGTTTAGTAGTACATACAGTGTCAAATAGCAAAGATCACAGGCTTTATTAGGAGTGTAGACAAGGTAGTAAGGAATGAAGTTTTCAGATTTTAATACTTGTACTAACATTGCTACAGAATGGTGCTTGGTTCTAAAAGATCTCTCTGAAAACATCCAGAGGACAAGCAGGACTCATTCCATGAACATCTGGTAATAGTATGCTCCAGGTAGACAGCCAGCTAGTCTCGTGTCCCTGTGCAACACATAAGCCTGTATTTTTGAAGAAGAGAAAGGTTATTTGGAAAGATCTTTAACTTAGCAAGAAGGGAACGTGGCAGAAATGAGGTCAGGGAAGAGTGCTGACGATTCCTGGTTTGTGCTCAGAGGCTATGCAGTGAAAACTATTGGATGGTGTTAGGAAAGGACCGCCTCAGCTTCTGGCTGGAGGATGCTGCAGGAATGATCTGGAGGAAGAAGAAACTAAAGATGTAGCTTTTACATTAGCATATTTGAGAAAGGACAAAGATAATAAGCAGGCAAGATTTCATAGGAATGGTTGTCAAAGAATTGGACTCTGAAGGTGGAGCCACAAGAACTTGCCAACGGATTATATGTAAGAAGTGAAGAAGTAAGAGTAAATTCTAACTTCTGATACCTGAACAGTGTGGTGCTTTGTTCTAATCTGGGGAAATTTAAGAAAGAGATGATGATCAGTAGTTTACTTTTCATTCTGCAAATTTCAACCTGAAATATAGCTAGGTGTCTGTGTACCAGTTAAGAATGAATGTTCTGCTTTTGGAATGCCACATTTTTTTGGGTTTTGAACTCTTTTTATTCTCTTTCAGCCTTGGAAGAATTCTTTACATCCCTTGTGAAACAAGAGATGGTGAATATGCCCCGGGGAATATATCATTCTGCATTGAAAGGAGGCATCCGATCAGACCAAGGGAAAACGGTAGCAGGAATCCCCAGTTTTATATTGAAGATGTATGAAACAAACAAGCAACCAGGGTTGAAACCTGGCCTAGCAGGTAAGAATTCTGCATGGTGGTGAAGTTCAGGTTTATAGCTTCACGTCCCAACTCTTACTTTCATGAAGAATTGTAATAGGTTAGATGGTAGGATATTGTTGTTGCTGCTGCTGACATGTACACACAGCTGAAAAACTTACCACAAACCTAACTTGAAAAGGAATCCCAAAACTCTAGAAGCAAATACTACAGTCTTTTTTTTTTTTTTGCTTTAGCAAAAAAAAAAAAAGATAGCTTCCAGTTCCAGAACAGGGAGAATATTTTAGACTTTTTCAACTCCTGGAACATATTCAATATTCTGGCTATGGACTTGATTGGGAGATGGCTCAGGCAGAGGTCAGGTCTGTTGGAGGAAAGAGCAGCAACCAATGGCCAACAAATGTATAGAAACAATTTTAATATCCTTAGCCATCAAGGAAATGCAAATCAGACTCCATTGAGATTCCAGCTCAGCCCAGCCAGAATAGCCATTATCAAGAAAACAAACAAGAAATGCAGATAATGACACAGAGAACAAGCCATGCTCATACACGATTGTTGGAACTGTAAATTAGTTTAGCCCCTATGGAAGTCAGTATAGATGTTCCCCAGAAGATGAAAACCAGAACTGCTATATGATCCCCCAATACCACTTGTTGGTTTTACCCAAAGTAATCAAAGTTAGCATATAACATAATATACTTGCACTTTTGTGTTTATTATGGCACTGCTCAAAAATCAGCCTGTGTCCATCACTAGAGGAATTACTCAACTAAAAAAAACCCTGTACTTTACATATATATGGATTTTTATGTTACCATAAAGAGGAGCAAAATCATGTCATTTGCAGGAATACTGTATGTCATCATCTAAGTGTGTGACATAAGTCAGATTCAGAAGGATATACTGCATATTTGCAATCTAGATTTTTAAAATAGGACATGAAAGTAGGGGAGACTATTTGGGTAGAGGAAGGATACTAAGAGGAGGTAGGAGCTAAGAGGTGATACAGGCATAAATATGATCAAAACACATGATATACATGCACAGAAATGACACAATGGAGCCAATTATTTTATACAGTGAATACACCAATAAAGATACTTTAAAAATTAATTGGAACTACACCATAGTGAGGACAAACCATATAACAGCTTATAGAATGTAGTTACAATCTTTTTCTGTTGACTGATTGATTGATTTTGTGTTTGTGCATGAGTATGAGCAGGTGGTATATGTGTGTGGAGATGCAGTGTTGTGGGAATGCTTGGACTTTGTGTGTGTGTGTGTGTGTGTGCGTGTGTGTGTGTGTGTGTGTGTGCGTGTGTGTGTGTGTGTGTTTGTGTGTATTTGGAGGTCAGAGGAGAACATAGCATGTCTTTATATATCACTTTCCACCTTATTCCTTTGAGACAGAGTATCTCACTGAACCTAGACCTATGCTAGTAGTTAGCAAGCCCCCAGGATCCTCATGTTTCCATCCCCACAGGATTAGAGTTAAAGGTGTACCTGTGACAGTGATTGACTATGTATATGTGTGTGCGTGTAGGTGTGTGTCTGCTTGCATGTTTTAATTTGCTTTCTATTGCTGTGACAAAACACCATGACCAAAATCAAACTTTGGGGAGGGAAGGTTTATTTCACCTTACAGTTTACAGTCCATCACTAAGAGAAGTCAGGGCAGGAACTCAAGACAGGAGCTAGGAGGCAGGAACTGAAGCAGAGACCACTGAGGAGTGCTGCTTACTGATTAGCTCCCCATGTCTTGCACAGTCTGCTTTCTTATAAGACCCAAGACCACCAGCCCAGGGGTGGCACTGCCCAGGGTGGACTGGGTCCTCCCACATCAATCACTAATATTAAGAAAATGCCCCACAGGCGTTGCTACTGGCCAATCTGGTGGAGGCAGTTTCTCAATCGAGGTTTCTCTTCCCAGGTAATTCTAGGCAAACACCTAGCTAGAATAGAAATATATACTTTCAATTTATATATTAGAAACAAGGAAGGGAAACTAAACTTCTGTTTAAAAGAGCTGGGGAAAGAATAGCAAATCAAGTAAAGATCATAAAAATATGTGACCAAAGACAAAAAGATACTCTTCAAGTGAAGGTTTAACAAAATCAATAAATATGGAAGGCTGAGAATGCCTATATGAGTAACAGCAAAGGAAATGCTGTTTCAGATCCTACACCATTCAGAAGGATAAATGCTACTAAGAACTTTTAGTCAATATTCTTCAAAATTTAAGTGAGATACAGAAGTTCCTTAAAATATGAAACTGATAAGAGAGAGAGATTATATGAACAATTTAATATTGACTGGAGAAATTCATTCTCTAACCTAATAATCTTCCTACAAAGAAAGCTTAGGTACTGGCGGCTTCTTGATGAATTCTTCTAAAGTTTGTCAAGAAAAAGGGAAATGGTACTAAATTTATACAGACGGTGGCAAGAACACAGAGAAAACGGATGCTTCTTCGTGGGAAGCAGCATAATATTAATACCAGAACTTGATCATGACTTTACAAAACAGGAACCTTATGCACCACCCTTTTCCAGTGAGCACAGTTGGAAAGATAGGGTAGGAAGGAGGTTTATTGAAGCAATATATGTAAAGGGTAAGAGGGGTTAATTTCATGTTTCAAAGCTAGGATAATTGTTTTAATTTACAAAGGTAGATCAATCTTTAAGTAGATTCAAATGTGCAGAAAAAAATGTGAAAAGTTTAGCACATGTTCATGATGCCAAAAAGACTCATATTAAAAATTATGTATAGATGGAACCTTGTTTTGTTCTGATAAGAGATACCCACAACATGTGCTTGTAGTTAATCCTGAAATATTGAAACTTTGCTGTCTAATAGTGGAAAAGTATATAAATGCTATTATCACCACTCCTACTTAATATTGTACTAGAGGACATAGCTGGTGCAGTCAGCCAAGGAAAAGAAAGAAAAGTTACATGGTTAAAGAAATAAAACATTCATTACTTACAGATGACATGGTTGTGTTCATAGGCAATCCAAAATAATCGATGGATAATTATTAGGACTAATAGTTGAACTCCATTCATCAGTTACTCTGTGTGTATGTACACACACACACACACACACACACAGATATATGTGTATATATATATATATACACACACTCAAAACTGAGTATATAAAATCAATTGTATATTTCATATACTATAATGAATGGAAAATGGAATTTAAAACTATAATAGCATCATAAATATTGAAAATCTAAAACAAATCTGTAGCCTGTATGTTCATAACTACAAAATAATATTGAAAAAAACCATAAATGTAGTGATATGTGATATTTATGGGCTAGAAGGCTGCATATTGTAAAATCTAAGTTCTTTTCAATTTAATATATAGGCTTAAGTAAATCATAATCAATACCCTGGTAAGTTTTTGACAGTCTTTTTCCAAAAATTGTGTGGAAATACAAAAACCCAAGAATAACCAAGGCAGTCTTGAAGAATAGCAACAACAATGTAGGAAGACATACATTACCAGGTGTCAAGACCAGTTATAAACCCACAAAAATTGGTGATGGGGTGTTAGTGCAATGATAGACAGGCTGACCAAAAGAATACATTGTGAAATATGCACATATAACCAATTTGTCACTAGATTTATAGCAGTGGTGTGGAGAAAAGCCATGATTTCTGTAATGAAAAGCTCTGCTGTTTATTTTTACTTTGTGCGCACGCGCGCGCGCGTGTGTGTGTGTGTGTGTGTGTGTGTGTGTGTGTTCCATGTATCCATGTGTGTCAGGGGTGCACATGTATGTCCTTGCATGTGAAGGGAAGTGTTTCCTTCAGTCCTCCACCTTATCTGAGTGAGGGCCTCTCATGCACCCGGTTGGCTCAGTGAGCTCGAGGGATCCACCTGTCTCTGTGTACCCAGTACGTGGGTTTCATATAACATGCCACCCTCCTCTGCTCTTATGCCAGTACTGGGCACTGAGCTCATGTCCTCACGTCTGTGTGGCAAGCACACAGTGCTGACTACGCTTCCCAGATCTAAAAGCTCTAGCTTAAAAGAATGACAAATACATTAAGGACATTTATATGATGTACATATCTGATAAAGGACACATGGAGAATGTGTCAAGAACTTTTACAAAGTAATAAAAATTATTTAATAGCAAAACTAGAAGTCATTTGAGTCGACACTTCAAAAGAGGGTATTCCACCATCACATATTTTCAGCGTTAACCGTTGCTTCCTGTAGTATGAAGTTTTTTCCGATGAATGATGGGGCTCAGCATTAATTAATAAATATAACATGAGTACTTAAAAGGCAATTTGACAACATGACCATTTAGCAAAACATAGTAGTAGGTTCCTCCCTTGGACCTGTGACTTCCCCAGCCATGCTCTTGATTAGATTGTTGACAGTTAAGGGTGTGGGGGAGAGGTATCATTTTCTTCAGCAGTGTAGCCACTGATGAGTTGCCCTTGCTCCAGGAATAATCTCCTACCCACGTTTTGGCAAGAAACTATAATTAAACTCATTGGACCACACGCTAAAGGGAGATAGGGAAGTAGGAGGGACTTGTTGGGAAGGAGGATTCCAGCAGGAGACAGGGATGAGAGGGGGACCTAGGTGGAAATGACTAAAATTCATTATATAAATGTGTGACACAGTCGAACAGGGTTTAAAGAAATATTCACATGTGCAATAAACATATGAGAAGATAATGAATTTTAATATAAAAAACCTGGGTTAAAGCTGTATTAAGATCACATTTCATACCATTGGAATGGATAAAAGATGGAAAATACAAAGTACAGTTGGTTGTATATTCCCCCAGGTTTTATATCTGAGGAGTCAACCTACTGCATATCAAAAATATTTGTAAGAAAGTTTATAGTTGTACTGAACACATGCAGACCTTTTCTTATTATTAGTCCTCCAACAATCCAACACAGCAACTGTTTATGCTTCATCTGATGCCTGCATTGTATTTGTTATAAACAATATAGGGGTTCATAAGAAATGTAGGAGGAAGTGAATAGGTTATATGCAAATACTATATATGAATATTCATGAATTTTGCTGACCACAGGAGTTCTTGGAACAGTTCCCATAGTTACCAAGGAATAACTGTTGGTGAGGTAACTAAGACAGCTATTGCTAATATAAGTTCCTATGATATTTTGAAAATTGATTCTGAACAAATTCCTACATTACTTGGGTTTTTATTTT
Source organism: Peromyscus californicus insignis (assembly GCF_007827085.1). Classification (NCBI taxonomy): domain Eukaryota; kingdom Metazoa; phylum Chordata; class Mammalia; order Rodentia; family Cricetidae; genus Peromyscus; species Peromyscus californicus. Next base: position 62,940,157 of record NW_026294573.1, on the reverse strand, counting down.
TACAGAATTTAAGCCCAATAGATGCTACTGGAGACATAAGTTCATAACAGTACTGTTTGCCTAGTGTGTAACCCAGGAGCTATCTAAATGCTCATTTGCAGTAAAATTAGTACACAAATGTTGCATGTTCATGTGAAAGAACATGATGAGAGAATGAGTAGACAGCTGCCAATAAGGATAAGATGATTCTCAAAACAGTGAGGGTGAGTGAAAGAAGTCAGATACGAAAGCATCTTCATGGTCTAATTCATAAAAAACAAACAAACAAACAAACCATGATAGGCAAAGTGATTGTTTAGAAGTTGTGCTGCCAATGGAGCTTGAGGTGTGACAAGAAGGTGTATTTGAAGGCTTCTGAGATACACGTAATGATTAAAATGGCCCCCAAAGGGAGTGGCACTATTAGGAGGTGTGGTCTTGTTGGAGTAGGCGTGGTCTTGTTGGAGGAAGTGTGTATTGTTGGAGAAGGCAGGCTTTGAGGGCTCATATATACTCAAGCCTCACCCAGTGAGTTAGTCAACTTCCCAGTAGTCTGCAAGATCTAGCACTCTTAGCTCCAGCACCATGTCTGCCATGTGCCCTGCTCCATGATGATAATAGACCGAACCTCTGAAACTATAAGTGAGCCACCCCAATTAAATGTTTTCCTTATAAGAGTTGCCATGGTCAGGGTGTCTCTTCACAGCAATAAAAACCCAAACTAAGATAATCTGGGTCCTGCTTAGATAGGTCTTCTTAGTGCAAAACAATTTACTCAGCTGTGTTTATAAAGTATGCACTTTTCTCCAACATATACTAAGAATAGATGTTGGAAATGTAATGGTGTCTATATTTTATGTCATTTTGGTCCTTGAATATGTATTTTCATTAGCTCAGAATTACTGAGTTTCCATTAGTTACCTGTGGTTGTCATAAGTTACCTCTCAGGTACTTTACTGGCTTCCTTGGGTTTTGATTGTTTTGGGGACCTAGCTAGTACTAGACATTCAGTTGAGAACTCAGTTAACCATAGTTACAAAGGCAGGGAAAAGAGGGGCAACCAAAAGCTGGCTGATGCAGGTGTGAGGTCAACTTGTTTATGTGTGGGACTTATGTTGTCAAGAGTTGACATAGATTAATATGCACACATACTTTTATTTAATGAAACTCATTGTAGGATAAATCTTAATAGTAGTACCACTGGTTTGCAAAAATGTGAAATGAATAAAAAAATTATAAATTTTCTTTCTTTTAAATGTTTATACTGATAAGTGTTAATTATAAGTGACTTGTAAAAAAATTATATTTTAAATGTTAATTTTTGTATTCCATCTGTTTTTCCCTTCTTTTGACACCAATGTTAAAAAATAATAATTTGCTCAACAATTTGTGTTTTCATTTATAAGTTCTCTATCCAAATTGGCTCAGTGTGGACTATTGAGAATTTAATTCATAATTTTTTTGTCATTGGAAATGCTCATTCTGAATTTCTTTATTTTGAAAGGTGGCATGCTGTTTTGCTATGATGTTGCCATGTATCAGAGTAAAGATGGCAAGCCCCTGAATCGGCTGATGGCCAGTAGAGGGCGAAGCTTCAAGCAGACATCACTGGCCCTTGTCCATGAAGTAGGTGTTGTTCCATACCCCATCAGCCTCTTTGTGTTTTAGAGTTCCTCCATTCCCTTCATGTATATGGAATTGCATTTGTTTAGAAAGGTTTTTTTTTTTCTTTGCCACAGTTAGCACAGGTTGCTTTTAATGGCTTCCAAAATAACTGACCAAATGGATGCTAAGTCCAGTGTTTCTGCAAGAGACAGTTGAAACTTCCCCACCGCCCACCAGAATTATTAGGGAGTAGTGTCTAAAGATTTTACTTGTTTCCTTATTTCACCTATGTTTAACTTCCATTGTTTAGATTGAATTTTAACTTATTTAAAGAAAAAGTACTGCCCATTTTTTTTTTCTCTTAAAAATTGGTTGTGTGTGTGTGATAGCATACATGTGCATGCTATAATGCATGTGGGGGTCAGAGGACAACTTGTAGGAAGTGGTTTCTCGGGATTGAACTCAGGCCATCAGACTCATAGGCAGGTGCTTTTACCTGGAGCATCCTTCTGACCCCCTTTCCTTTAGGCTTTATTTATTTCTTTAGTGTGTATGTGCATGTTTATGGCACTTAGAAGTTAGAAGGCACCCTGTAGGAGCCAACTTTTCCCTTCTACCTTGTAGGCTCTGAGGATTGTCAGACTTGGCAGCAAGTACTTTTCTCCAAGGAGTCATCTTGCCAGCTCCTACAAAGTATTTGAAGTCCTTTTTGATGACAACATAATGAGTCTTTTTCTGTCCCAACAGTCAGCTCCCAAATGATGACATGGAGACTTCTTTTTAATTATGAAAGCTTGGCCTATAGCTTAGGCTTGTTCCTAACTAGCTCTTATATCTTAAATTATCCCATTTATATTAATCTATGTTCTATCACCTGACATTACCACTCTTCCATCTTATACCTCCTATTTCCTCTATATGTCTCCTGGCATGATGACCTTTCTTCTTCCCAAAGTCCTCTCTGTCTCTGGAAGTCCCGCCTAACCTCTTCCTATCTAGCTATTGGCCATTCAGCTTTTTATCAGAAGGTGCCTTGGCAAAGCCACATCTTCACAGTGTAAACAAGTATTCTGCAACATAACAGTGTCTCTCATTCAGTTAAAGAGAGAAATGTCTGGGAGGAGTGATGTTTCTCTCAGGGAAAATGTTTAAACAAAGCAAAGGAAAACAGGTCATTTCTATATCTACTATTCCCAGGCATCTCCTTAGTTAGCATGGAAAAGAAAGAGATGTGCTACCTTTACCATTTTAAGCTCTACATGTAGGTATTTTCAGGACAAATCCAAGTTTAAACTCTTCATGAAAAGCAGATTTGAAAAGTTATCAGAACGACATTTTTAAAAAGGTGTAGGCTAGTAGAAGCTATCTGTTAAATTTAGCTAATGTATCAGAAGCTATGCGATATGCTCCACATATGAACAGAGAAAGTGTCTGGATTAAGATACTTGTAGCTTGTGTTAGAGATGGCCTAGAAAATCTCAGAGGGGTGAGAAAATGACAGTATTATTTGGGAATCATTTAGAGGGCCTTTTGGACAGAATTTTGTGAAATCCAGGTTGGGATTTTAGTTCAGATTCAGTTCCTATGGCCCAGTATTAGCTGCTGGTATGAAGGACTGGAGTTTGGTTTTAAGCACCCACATTAGACAACTCACAACTGTCTATAACTACAGCTCCAGAGGATTCAGTATCCTCTTCTGGCCTCCATGCATACCTCTCTGTACATGTGAACATGAACACACACACACACACACACACACACACACACACACACACACACACACACACACAAAGGCAGAGAGAGAATGATCCATTCCTTTCTTGAACTGTTTAGCCAGAAGTAACGAGCATTTTGAGAGCTGACCAATAACAATTGCGTAATAGCAGCTTACAATCAGCTTGTGCACTGTAGCAGTCACTGTATCACTCCCACTTCATGTCTGCACGTACAATGTATGTCTCTGCCATCAGGTGTTTCAGCTGACTGCTTTTTGACTTTTTGATGCTCCAAAAGTTCTATGGCTTTAGTAGAAACAGTACTTTGAATCTGCATTTTCTTGGGCAAGCAACAACAATGCTCTCTCTTGATCTTACCCAAGGGCAGCAAGCTGTAGCTCATCGAGCTTCTCCACTGGAATAAGCTGCTGTATTTTGCAGCGTACTGCTCTGTGACTGAGCTGTGATGCCTGGCAAGTTAGGTTAGTTAAGTCCATTTTCAAGTTAGGACATTTTTAGTTTGTAATGTTTTATTAGGATGTAACCTCATAATTACAAGCAGAGGAGCACAGTTTCTTCATTCGTTTAATCTTCACATCCATGTTCTGAGGTAGGTCCTGTTAATTTGTTCAAGATCATAAAGCAGCTAAGTGGAAGAGTCTGGAAATGGAACCCTGGAATTCAATTTCAGGTTTTTACTGTAGAGCTTAGCCACCATATCAAGTGAATTTTTGTAACTTTCTTCATTAAGTCCACAGCTTTTACTTATTTACTTTTGGCTTTTCTTTGGCATTTCTGATTTACCAGTACCACCACTGGTAAAATTTAAAGTCATTATTAAATAAAATATGGGTTACTTGAAATCAAGCTCAGCAGTACCTTGGGAATTAATATGGAAACTAACTCAGAGTTACAGAGTGAGGAAGGACTAAGGGGCAGGTAATGCGTACAGCCTGGATACACTGGGCAAAGGAATGCTTTATGTCCAGAGTGGCACAGTGAAAGGGGTCACCAGACTGTTCAGGACAGCATGCAACCTCAAACACACAAGTACTTTCTCTATGGGATTTTCAGTTTAATGATCAGACTGGGGTTCACTGTGAGTACCAGAAATCACGGACAGTGAAACTGACTGCAGTTAAGGACAGTCACTGCCCCCCTCAGGTCAATCAGAAAACATTTAAAACCTATTGACTCTTAGCTCTTCTCCAAATCTGGCTTTTGTGTGTGTGTGTGTGTGTGTGTGTGTGTGTGTGTGTGTGTGTGTGTGTGTGTGTGTGTGGTGTTGTTGTTGTTTTTCCGGAGTCTATTAGGCATTTTTCTAGATGTTTCTTCAAACCCTGCTTTGGTTCCTACTGCTACTTTAGGCTGTGTCTTTGGAAGTTTTTCCTGAGGATTTCGCTTACTTATCAGTTTACTGGTTTGGTGTATCTTTGGTTTGCTTCTGGTTTTTGGTGATTGTGTAAACACTCCCATGATAATTCCTCACTCAGTTACTCAGATATCTTTGTGTAGAAATCTGTTTTCATTTCCTTTAAGTAGAGAAATAGCTTACTTGGGGTATTTGGTAAGTGCACAGAAAATTTTATATAACGCTAATAGACTCTTTCTCAGTGACTGTCTCCTTGTGGATGCCCCTGAACTATACAAGAATTCTCTGCCTACCTCCCTACCAGTGACTGGAATTGCTAGCTTTAAAGACTGTAGGTGGTTCATTTCTGTACTGGTGTTAAGTGTCTTTTTACATGTCCCTTTGTCATCCTTATTTTTCCATGATGTGTCTACTTTTCACTATTTTTTTCCCCCAAGGACTTTTTTTTCTAAAAAAAGGATTTTACACATTCTTATTCTAGATATAAATCTTATTCTAGAAATGGATTTTGATTTTTTTTGCCCAGTTCTGTCATTTCCTTAAAAATGGCTTTCTTTTGAAAATTGATTTTTAATTTTTAAGACTCTAAATTGTCATGTTTTTCTTTGTATGGCTCTTTTTTGTCTGAAGCAAGATTACAAGAATTTTCATTTTCTCTTCTGCTTAATTTAAGTTTTATTCATTAATTCTTAAAGTAGAGGTATAATTCACGTGTCCTAAAACCCACCCATTATATATAATCAAAATGTATGGTTAATCGGGTCTGGCTACTTACATGTAGGATTGTTTTTAAGGTTTGTCCATGTTGCAGCACACGTTGGTTCTGCTTTGTTTTCATGGCAGAGCAGTATTTTACTATGTAGGTGCCCCACATCTAGTGTATTTATTAGTCAATTTGTAGTTAGGCTATGTTTTCATGTGGACGTTTTACAGTTTGAGGTGTGCATTTTAGGCTGTGGCCCATTAGAGTTTAATGTTTCTATAAGGACTGGTTATGTTCTTGTAAATACATCCTTCACTGGATTACCTAATTACCTTTGTCCAAAATTATCCCCCCTCCATGCACTCTTCTCTCCTTCTGTCCCTCTCTTCTTTTTCCCTTCCTCCCTCCCTCCCTCTCTGGAGTGTGTATTTTCAGTTTTTGTTTCCATAGTATGTGTCGTATATAAAACAGCTTTGAGATGTCTCATGCCTGACTGCTCTGATGTGGATTATAAATGCATCAATTCTATAGGCCCATTGGCAGGAAACTGAAATCTTAGGAACACTGAGTCTCTACTTTCATGAGCAATGTATATCTTTGCGTTTAGTTAGGTTAACATTTTGTTTTCATATTATAAATTTTGTAGGTGTTTTGTTAAATTTAGTAACCATTACATAATCCTAAGTGTTTTGCAACTAGGATTGATTCTGTTTGGTCTGTTTGGCTTTCTGTTCATTGCTGCTATGTCAACATGATGATTTGCTTCTCTCCCTTTACTACGGCTCAGTAGTAAAGCCTGACGTCCCATGGTCACACTTGCCTAATATTCCTCATGTTGTATTGGCTCTTTGGTCTTTTTAAAGATTATTTTTTACTATTTTCATGTGTCAGTGTGTGCATGGCTACATGAATATATATGCACCACATGTATGCAGGAGCCTATGGAGGGCAGAAGAGCACACCAGATCCCGGGAACTGGAGTTTCACTCCAGTGTGAGCTACCCTGGGGGAACTGAACCCCACTTAGTGCTCTGCAGGAGCAGTCAGTGCTCTGCAGGAGCAGTCAGTGCTCTGCAGGAGCAGTCAGTGCTCTGCAGGAGCAGTCAGTGCTCTGCAGGAGCAGTCAGTGCTCTGCAGGAGCAGTCAGTGCTCTTAGCTGCTGAGCCACGTGTCCTGTCCCTTTTTCTTCTTCTTTTCTTTGCCATGTGAGGTTTGGAATCAGTTGGCTAGTATTTCTGAGGTAACATCCTAGGATTTGATTGGAATCCCACGGATCATACAGTTCTTGCTGAATCTTTCTATTCACGAGCACAGAGTCTCTCTCCATTTATTTGGTTCATTGTTGATTTTTCATAGTTTATAGTTTTTCTCATGTTGATCTTGTAAATATATTCGTAGATTTATATCCACACATTTCATTTGGGGTGGTATTACTGTGTTACTGAGTCTCAAACTTTAATAGTTATTTATTCACTACAGATACATAAGAAAGCAATTGGGTTTTGTGTATTAATCATGTATATGCTAGCCTTGCTGAAGTAACTAATTACTGAATTTTTTTTGGCTAGTTTGTTTGGATTTTGTATGTAAATACTAATGTTGTCTGTGGCAGAGGCAATTTCATTTCTTCTTTTCCTTCAGTATATGTGACACCTTCTGTTTCTATCACATTGCATCGGTGAGGACTGCCAGTATGATGTTAAAAAGGACTGCTGAGAATTGACATTTCTGCCTTGTTACGTTTTTGCTATGGGTTCTGTTTGCTGGGGGGTATGGTGTAGATCTTCCTTGTCAATCGTATAATAAACCTTGTTTAAACTAGCTGGAATTTTTGTTTTTAACCATGAATGGATTTTGAGTTTCTCAAGTGCTCGTTTCTACATCTATCGATATAATGTGTGATTTCTGTAATATACATTCTTGAATATTGATCCAGTCTCACTGGATAAATACCACTAATTGTGGTATATATTTTACATTGTCATATTCAATTTGCTCATGCTTTTGAGGAGTTTCATAATTATGTTGTGTGTATTTCTTGTTGATGTCTTTGTCTAGTTTCAAACTGAGGGTAACACTGATTTCATAGAATAGGGAATGTCTGCTTCTCTCTTCTAAAAGAAACAGAGAATCAGAATGACTGCTTTCTTAAATGTTTAGTGGTAGTCAGCTGTGAGCACATCTGAGACTTGTACTTCCATTCTGAAAGGTTAATAACTGTTTAAAATTTAATTTTTCTTAAAAGGTATAGATAGACTTATTCAGATATTATGTTTTTCAGGTGAACTTTGGAACTTTGTGCTTTTCAAGGCATTGGTCTGTTTATCTAGATTATTAATTTGGGGCATTGAATTGTACACAGTGTTCTTCATTACCCTTCCCTTCTAATTTTCATAGGCTCTGGAGTTGTATCTTCTCTTTATTTCAAATATAATTAATTTTCTCTCTCTCTCTCTGTCTTTCTCTAGTTTGGTTGGCTGCAGGCTTTTGATCTTTATTTAATGGTTTAAATAATCAGCTTTTCATTTATAATTTCAACAATTTCTCCTCCAGTTAATTTTTTATAATATTTATTTGTTTGTGAGGTGGTGGCACATATGTGCCATAGAGCATAAACAGGTCAGAGAGCAACTTGGTTTTATCCTTCTACCATGTGGATCCCAGGAATCAACCTCAGGTCAAGTTTGGCAGCAAGTGTGTTTGCCTCTCAGCCATCTTGCTAGCCTCAGTTTCTGTTGTTGTTGTTATTTTTGAGACAGGGTCTCGTCATGTTGCTCTGGCTGTCTTTGAACTCATTATGTAGATCAGGCTGACCCCGAACTCACAGAGATCCACTTGCTGTTGCTTAATTATTATTTTGTATTTAATTTGTGTTTTAAAAATTTGTCCACTTATTTATTGATTTACTTATTTATTTATGCATTCCTAAGGTGTGACGTAGGTATTTGACTTTAGGTCTTGCTTCTTTTCCAATACTTGCATTCTCATTGCATTAAATTTTCCTCTCAGCATTACTTTATTACATCCTACAAGTTTTCATACGGGTTTTCCTTTTCTTTCTTTCTTTTCTTTTATTTTTTTAAGACAGGGTTTCTCTATATAGCCTGGCTGTCCAGGAACTTGTTCTGTAGACAAGTTGGCCTTGAATTCAGAGATTTTCTTGCCTCTTCCTCCTGAGTACTGAGATTAAAGGTGTATGCCACCACTGCCGACCTTTTTTTTTTTTCTCTTCATTTTTATTTGTGAAAGTCCTGTAAAATGTTCTTTGGGATTTCTCCTCTCTTCATTTGTAATGTCTTAATAATGTGCTTATTTGACTCCTAAGCATTTGGGAATTTTCTAGTTATGCCCTGTTGTTGATTGCCAGCTGGATTCCACTGAAGGATGGGAGTATATACCATGTGATTTCTATTCTTCCAAACTTACCTGGGTGTGCTTTATGGCCTAGAATGTGGTTTTTCGTGGTAATTCCATGTTATTCTTAAAAGACCGTATATCCAGTGGTTACTGGAAGAAATAATAGATGTCAGTTATAACCAGTTGATTGGTGATACTGAGTTCCATTGTGTGCTTCCTCATTTTGAGCTTTCTATATTTTTCTGCCTATAATAGAGAGGTATTGAAGTCTCCACCCACAACTGTTGATTCCTTTCTTTTTAGTGTTCTGTCATTTTTTTTATGCTTTGTTAGTAGATCTACTTAAAGGATTATTATCTTTTGGGGGGAATTTACCCTTTATTATGACATAACGTTCCCTTCATTCTTAGCATCTTTCTTGCTATGAAGCCTGCCTTACCTGAGATCAATATATGCATACATAATTTATCAGTGTTATTCTGGTATCTTTGTCCACTCTCACTTTATTTGTCATTGTAGTCAAAGTGGTGTTCTTACAGAAGATATACAGTTGGGTCTTGGTTTTTGCTTGGCTTTCACCGTTGTCTTTTAATTAGTTCATATAGAACACTGACTTTCAGAATAATTACTGATATGGTTTAGTTAGTATCTGTTATGCTGTTATACTTGTCTCTTTGTTGATTATGTCCTTTACTTCTAATTTTGCTGTCTACCTATGGAAGTTTTATGTGATTCCATTTTCTCTCTTGTTAGCCTAACAGCTGTGCTTTTTAATTTTACTCTTTCTTTTTCTGATTGCCTTAGAGTTGACGATAAGTATTTACAAATCAATCTGCAAGAGACACTTTACCGGTACTCATGTGGTATTAGTACTTTATAATTGTAAATAATCCCAATCCCTACTCTTTGTCCTTGGAATCTGTTAGGTTCTAGTAGGAAATATCTCCTTTAGGGTTATCTGTTGAACACTAGTTCTCCCAGTAATGGCGTTATTTGGGAAGGTTTTGAAAACTTATCTAAGAGGTAGGACCTAGCTTGCAGTCTTTTACTGGAGATGTGTACTTGAGGCCTGTATCTTGCCCTGGCTGCTCCTTGTATCTTTTTCTGTTTCTTTTCTCCTATGAAGTCAACAGGCTTCCCTTCCATGTGATCCTGCCACTCTTCTGCTCTGTTTTTCTCTCTGTAGGAGACTTCTAGGGTAGGGGTCCTGGGAAGGGTATAATTATTCTGCCTATCTCTTTAGCATTGCATATGGTGACCCCACCTTCCAAGAAGTGGTATTACCTTCCTGAGGGGTGATCCCCTAACTGGATTATTTGACCTGCCCAACTGGAATGTTAAGTCTCCACCTAGACCCCACAAATTTCATTCTCTTGACCAGGCCTTACTGTTGACCATTTTGTGTATTGTACATTTGGTAACCTTTTCTACAGACCTTACACATTCTATTTTTGTTTGTTTGTTGTTGTTTTCTCTTTGCTTTTCAGATCTTGAGGTTTCTATTGATATATCCTCAAACTCGGATATTCTGTCCTTAGTTGAGGCAAGTCTATTAAACACTCCAAAGGCTTTTTCCATTTCTGTTGCAGCAGGGCTTTTCATCCTCACAGTTTATTTCCTTTTGGCTCTACCTTAGGACTTTGTCCATTGTTCTTCCATTCTGTCTATGTGTTCATCATAGCCATTGTGCATTAATAATTTGTTTTAAATTCTGGTCTGAGAATTCCAACAGTACTCACTGTTTGCCTTTGGTTCCTATTCCTGCTCCATTTATTGAAACTGATTTTTGCCTTTTAATGTGCTTTGTTCTTTTTCTGATAACTGAATATGATATAAAAGGAATTGAAATAAATAGACCTTGAATCATTTAGTGGTAAGGGGATTGTGGTGATGTGGAACCATTCTTTAATTGTATAATTAGGTCTTTTTAAAAAATTTGTATTATTGTAAGTTTCACACATTTTTCAGTTCCTTCTACTGCCTTAAGGGAAGGTAGCTTAGAGTAGGCAGGATTTATGTATATCTCTTCTACATGGAACAATAAAAGGCTTTGGAGTTGTCTATTTACCTCCCTCCATGTTAGTGAGAGTCTCATAACACTCAGTTAGGAGCCAGGCCTATTGGAGTGTGCTTGTAATCTCAGCACTTTGGAGGCTGGAGCAGAGAAATTGCAGGGTCATGTGTGGCTTCAGCTACATAGTAAGCCTCACAACGTAACTTACTAACTTGGTTAAGTTAGGCTTCTCTGATGGTGTATCTCAGAATGATTTCTTTCCCTTTTTATATGTCATATGTATGGGGTGATTTTTCTTTTGTTTTCATAGTGAAAATTTGGTCAACCTCTTCTAAGTAGACTACACAGAGGTGTATGGTCCTCTCATGATTGAAGATTCTGATTCACTGATTGTCCAACTCTTCCCTGACTATGTCCAGTCTGGGTTTTCCTACTGGATTTCCTGTTAGCATGTAGGTGTCTACCTCCTGGTTACTGTTCCAATCAGTTGTGATTCTCTGTGTTTGCCTGATTCTCGCTCCAGCTGCACTTGGCTCTGTCATATAATTCCCTCGCAGGTCTCAGAGAGCTATTGCATGTATCAGTTTGTCAATTAGGATAAATAGTGAGTTGTAAGCCCCTTATGTGCTAGACTGGAAGTGGTATTTTCATATTTGATGTGTATTTCATATATAATGCTTTATTAATACTTCTCATGTGTCAGCTAAACTAAGACTTTTCGATGCCATGATGAGCTATTTATGTAAAGTCATCTCTGATAAATTTTCCCTTATTTTATGCCTTTTTAAAAAGTGATACTCCACCATACTATTACATTTTTGTAAGGATTACTGATCTATATCTGATTCAGAGTTAGTCCCATATGACTACCATCTCCTTAGATTTCGATAAAACCCCAAGTGTTACACAGAGAAACCCTGTCTCAAAAAACCAAAAAACAAAAACAAAAAAAAAACCCAAGTGCCCTCTTTTTTTTTTTTTTATCTTTTGAGCTGGTGCCCATAAGTGGTCACTTCCTGTCTTCTGGGCTTCTCTAAGCACAGACACTTGCCTTCCTCTGCCCTCATGGATACCTCCTGTCCTTTGGGAATGACTTTCTCCTTCCAGGAGGAAGCGGAGGGTGAGTGACAGTTTCCTTCCCTGGAATTTGCCGACAGTCTCATCATCTTTTGACATTTCCCACTTTGACATGACATTCTCATCTAAATTGGGCAATGGTGGCTTATGCTGGGATGAGAATGGCAGCCACATTCCATTACTTTCTTCTTTCTTGGTGATACAGATATTCCTGATCCTGTCAGTGACACCCAGCCGTGTTTATGCTTAGCATTGAGTAATGAGCTGTTTTCTCACTTTTATTTTAGAGAAGCCTTATTCAGCCTTGCTGGAAAGCTGTACTCAGAATAAAATCTTTGGTTCTACATTTTTTCCTCTTTAAGTGATCACTGTTTGATTTTTTTTATGCATTATAAATTAATTTTGCTTCTCCTAATTCTTTAATTTTTCCTCCAAGCTGTCCCAAATTAGGTATTATGTAGCTAGTAGAAGTGCAGCCTCACCTTTTCTTTCAATTGCTCCTTTGTCTTAGAAATATGTCTTAAAGGTGGTGTTCACATTTGTGCAATATGAAACAACTAGATGAAAATTGTGAATAATAGTGGGGAGAAATTATATCTGTGCCTCTTACAGAATCTCCCTAGCAAATACTGTGAAAAGTATGGTTTGCTGTGTTTTAGATACTCCATAATTACCATGTGGATGTGAGTTGTTATGGTAACTGGGTTTCCCCTTCTGTTAAATAACAGAGTAAATGGTTGCTTGAGATGCGATTGAATTGTCAGCTTTCAGGCTAATGTTATCCTGATGGGAAATGGGGTGGAGAGACAATGATGGAGGGGAGAGGTGCAGGAGGGGGATGTGGGGGAATACTGAATGCTAGGAACTACTTACAAAGAAGTGAGGGCTGCGCACTTGCGGACGGCATCCTCTTAAGTCCCCCTTGTCTTCTTCCTGTTTCTCGGGGGATAGGGGTGGAGGAAAGTTACTTTGTGGCAACAGGGTTACTAATGACAGAAAGTTGAAGCCTCTTACTCACACTTAGGAAGAGCAGTGCAGTGAGTGTCATTTATGGCCTCTAACATGAAGTGGAAGTGCTTTTTCTTCTGGGAATGTAGGGAGAGTGATAGTCCTTTGTATCCCAGGACGCAACTGAAGTCAAATACTGTTGTTCTTTTCCTTTGTTGGGTTTGTTGTGGTGGAGGTGGTGGTGGTGGTGGAGGTGGTGGTGGAGGTGGAGGTGGAGGTGGTAGTAGCTGGTCCTGGTGGCGCTGCTGGTGGTGGTGGTGGTGGTGGTGTTGGTGGTGGAGGTGGTGGTGGTGGTGGTGGTGGTGGAGGTGGTGGTGGAGGTGGTGGTGGAGGTGGTGGTGGAGGTGGAGGTGGTAGTGCTGGTCCTGGTGGCGCTGCTGGTGGTGGTGGTGGTGGTGGTGTTGGTGGTGGAGGTGGTGGTGGTGGTGGTGGTGGTGGTGGTGGTGGTGGTGGTGGTGGAGGTGGTGGTGGTGGTGGTGGTGGTGGTGGTGGTGGTGGTGGTGGAGGTGGTGGTGGTGGTGGTGGTGGAGTGGTGGTGGTGGAGGTGGTGGAGGTGGTGGTGGTGGAGGTGGTGGAGGTGGTGGTGGTGATGTGGTGGTGGAGGAGGTGGTGGTGGTGGTGGTGGAGGAGGAGGTGGTGGTGGTGGTGGTGGTGGAGGTGGTGGTGGTGGAGGTGGTGGTGGTGGAGGTGGTGGAGGTGGTGGTGGTGGTGGTGATAGCGGTGGAGGTGGTGGTGGCAGTGACAGAGGTGGTGGTTATGGCAGAGATCGAAGTGGTTTTGATGATAATGATGAACAGGGAAATTGTCTTGCTTTATGAAGTTGGGATCCTAAAATTAATAGCAAATACTTTTTTATCTGTCAGTTCTGTATACTGCTTTGCCTGTCACACTCCACTTTTACAAAGAACCTCATCAAAAGATTTTCTTACTTGATTTATAGTAGTTAAAGAAGGGATGCTAAAATGGGTATTATCTTGTTTAACCACATGATGGTGTTTGTTCAAGAAGCAGAACAAGTTGTGTGGTTCCATTAGGCAAACATTTATCAGGAGAAAATGTGAGTGATTATGCTTTCTCTCCCAATGTTCTCTTATTTTTATGAATTGTGTTTCTAAGCAGGATATCTCCATGAGCTAGCATTTCAGGTATACTGAATCATAATCTAAATGCTTTCAGAGTTTCAGAGTGTAGAGTTTATAGTACTTGCTATAAAATTTTACCTTTTCACTTAGTAGATACTTACCTGAGAATAAATATGTCTGGGCTAGAACATTTTGGGCTTAAATGTACTTAAAACTGTAAAATTTTAAATAATAATTATGTTTTTACTTCAGCTGTGTTGACTCATATAAGTTTGTTTGCTTGTTTGTTTGTGAGACAGACTCTCTCTATTCCTGGCTGTTCTAGAACTCCCAATATAAATCAGGTTGACCTCAGACTCACAGAGATTCATCTGCCTTTGCCTCCTGTGGAGGCCCACAAAGGTTTCCTAGTGAGATCTGAGCTTGCTTTATCCAGCAGGGCTGCATTAGAGGATTGCTTGAACACATGTGTGGTTACCAGGTGATTGGAAAGGGTCTGCAATTGGCTGTGTTAGGGGGAGGTCTTTTGCTCCACCCCTTTGCATTCTTATAAAAGGTCCTTTAGACGAGACAGAAGGGGCTGGTGGATAATGATCCAGGCCCTCCTGAGGCTATCCCATGTCTCTCCCCTCTATCCTTCTATGTAACTATTTCTCCTTCCTCCCTTCTCAAGGGTACCCTGGAGAAAAAGTGGGAGGGGCCTGCCACAGAGAAATGGGTAGGTCCCGCACAGCTTCCTGAGTGTTAGGATTAAAGGTGTGTGCCATTTTGCCTGGCTCTAGAAATTTTTATTTTTAAGATTTGTGTTTCTAGAATGATTGAAAGTTGAATGCCAAGCTGGGTCTGGTGGTGCATGCTTGAATCCCAACAACTCAAGAAGCTGAGGGAGGAAGATCACACAAGGCCAGCCTAAGTTAATTTAGTGAGCCCTTATCTCAAAATAGAGTGTGAAACAAAGGCTTAGGATATAGCTCAGTAGTAGAGTGCTTGGCTAGCTACTAAGAATATGTGAGGCCTGGAGTTTAATTTCTGTTATTATAACAATAAAAGGTTGAACACCGTAGTTATGATGACTTAAAAATTTTTACTTTAAAATTTTAATGTAGCAAACATTTCTCTCTGTTAAGGAGATGTGCTATATCTAGTTTCAACTCAGCACATGTGCAAAGACAATGTTATAGGTACTCTGAAGGGATCCTAGAATGAACAGGTTGTGATCTCTGTGCCTTGGAACTGTGTGAGGTTACAGATGTTCATAGAACTATAGAGGTGAGAGAAATCAGTTCAGTCAGGTGAAATGAAGGGAAGAAAGTACACTTAAGGCAGAGAGATGAGTGAGTCCATAGGTCCTGTCAAGAGTAGGGAATATGTGGGAATTGGTTTATAGCTCAGTTCTCCAGAATAAGATTAAATGATACATAGGTACAAGAATTATGGAGAAATTGGTTGAGGTTCTTGAGCAGCACAATTATCTTGTAAGTGAATGATGTTGTTTTGATCCTGAGAAGATGTTAAGTAATATAAAATGCTTTATTAACCGTTAAAGATTTTGCAAAGAAGTTCTGAGTTAATGCAACAGAAGCAGCACCATTTGTGACGGGCTAGCAGAGGAAAGATTTGAGGGCACTGAAGATTGGATGGGTGGTGTCATAGTCACCTGGGGAGAAAGCACTAGCCAGTGAGGAAGGAAGTAGGGGTGTGCCAAACTTGCATTTCAGAAATTGGCTTGATCATTGAGTCAGGGAAGACCCCCAAGATAAGCAAGTCTGAAGTTTCAAACCTTGATAAAAGGGGTATTCATAGATGATATTGACAGAGACAGGGAAGATAAATGAGAGTGGGTTTTTGATAAACAAGCTAGAAGAGAGTATAAGAGCTAGTTGAAGGTGAGAGTCTGGAAACATATTCCAGAAACAGTAGTTTTCTAACTACTTTTGATTTTTTTTAATTAAAAAATTTTAACTGATACATTAAAATGTAAAAAATTGTGTATACCAAGTTATTCATATTTATGAGATACCGTGTAAGGTGTTAATACATGCAAACTATATTTTTATTGAGCTTGAACTTGATATAGATTTCCCTGTTAGTGTATACTCTGTGCATTTTGGCAGGTACATATATTTCTGTAAGCAGTACCAGTCAAGATAAGAATTATCCTAGCATCCTAAAAAATGCCTTCTCACTCTTCATAATCAAATCTGTCACCTTCACCATCTCTTTTCTGTCTCCGTCTAATTAAAATTAAAGCTTAAAATGCCCTAGGGACCAACCGCGGTGACCAAGAGCTGACTCTAAGTCCAGCCATTTCCCTCACTGTGCCTAGACAAGTCGGCTTCTTGATTTTCTGACTCAAATATTAAACATGGTATCAGAAGTGGGGTGCCAAATGGCACAGCCGAGTGTTTGGAAGCCAGTACTTTACAGTATCATGGCACTGTTCTTTCCGAGTTTCTGTTTTCTCTTACCTGGATGGCTGTAGAAACCTCTCCAAGGCTTTCTTGCTCTGAGCTTTGTCCATCTGTTTTCAGCTGAGTAGTCCGCAAGGTCCTTGCACAATGTCAATGAGATCATCCCGTTCCTCTCAGCACCTGAGAATGGTTCCTCTCTAAGAAGGGAAACACGTTGTGAAAAGTGACCTAAGCGTCTGGACTCCCTGGCTCCCCTGTTGTCCACCAGAGCTTTCCTTTGCACGTTCCTCTCTCTCAGCTTGCCCACTCCAGCTATTCTGGCTTTTTGACTCCTTCTCACACAGGTCAGCCCTGTGCCTGTGTATGGCCTTTGATATGTTTTCTGGTTTTGTTGTTGGTTTGCTTTAGATTGAGATGACATCCAGAGCATGCATTAGCCATGCTGAAGTTTAGCTTTCACTGCCTCTAACAGGCAGCAGTGTTGTGCGTCTCTTCCCTTTCGATTGCTCAAGAATATTTCAGTCACTTCCAAATGAATTGTGTTCCCATTAAACAGCCCCTTCTCACTTCTCCTGTCTTCTCTCTCTTTCTCTCTACCACCAGCAACCACTGTTCTGCTTTCTGTCCTCGTGGGTTTGCCCATTCTGGTTATTGCATACAGATAGAATCCTGTAATGTGATCTTCTGTGTTTGTCTTCTTTTGGTTCAATACATTTTCAGGATTTATCCACGGTTTAGCATTTCAGCATGCAATAGGACTTTGTTTCACTAATATTACATCTTATGCATCTATAGACTATCTTATTGATCCATAGATGGAAATTTAGGTTACTGTTTTAAAATTTAATTTAATTTTTTGCTTTTGTGAACATGCTAATATGGGCATTTATTTTCAAATTCTTGTTTGAAATAATTGTGGATTCTATGTAGAAATGGAACTGCTATGCTTCATATTCTGAGAAACTATCAAACTTTTCCAGTAGCTGAACCATTCTAGATTCCCTTCAGCATGTGTTTCCTCACTATTGGCAAATTTTCACGCAGACTTAACCCTCTCAGTGAGATCTACCGTGAGCACTCTGCTAACCTTGGAGCTTGCTCCGGCCCTCACCTTTATTTCTTTTAGCATGCTTCTTCCCTTTGCATGCTTGTCTGGCCTCCTTTTTAGGTGCATGAATGATGTTTCATCATACTTACTATGTCATACATGTGGAGACTTTCCTCTTACTCTTTCTGAAGACAGAGGACCTGTGTGTCCAAGCAGTCCTTCTCACTGAGTATGTGTATGTGTGGTTAGTTATAGGGAAAACTAAGTTTCTCGTGTTTATTAAAACTCAGTGACACAGTGTTTACTGACCTTGCTGTAGTAGCTGCTGGGTAACTAGATTTGCAACTTCGTGAATATTTACTATTTCATGGACTAGGTTTCCTGAACACTTCTCAAGAGTCTAGCAAATTAGACATAACTTTCATACTTCATAAATGCCGATTGAGTTTATTTTGCAGGCCAGCAACTTCAACCTCAAAAATAGGCAATATTAATAACTATGTATTGCATTGAAATAACTTCCTTACGATGGTTATGGAAAGCCTTTTGGCCTGAGACACAAATGAAAAGGGCCTGTCTTTCAGCACGCTGTTTCCCTACGTCTCTTTACTGAGGGAACAGTCAAGAGAGTGCTTTTAAAGATGTCTACTCAGCTAATTCCAGGGCATCCTAAGATTGAGGTATAAGTCCATAAAACATGGGGCCTCAGGTTGGAATCTAGGCCAAAGTGTTCCCTAAGCCTCTGCATCTGATACCCTCAGTGTGGTCAGACCCACAGGATTCATTGGGCCTTCTGCTGATGGCCTCCTTCAGAGGGGTTTCTGGGCATGTGTGGCTTTCTTTTTCAAAGCTCATTATTCCAGTTGTTCCTTTACATTTACATTTTCCTAGAATTCATTCCCTTTTCAAACTCAATATTAAGAAGGAATTGAAACTACTGTCTTTCCAAAGGATTCAATGTTCTTTTTGTCAATGTGCTGAGGCTGACAAGAGTTCTTAGTTGTACAATGATATCCATGGATTATATGGCAGGAGAATTTGAAAATATTTTGTGTTTCTTAAGTAAGAGGTAAAAATTCAAGTTGCATTATTTGAATGTTGTTTCTATTAACTCTGGATATCAGAGTAGGGGCTAATGATAATGTATTCTGTGACTAGAGAACATAATTCATAGGGAAAAAGGGAAAGCATTTGGAAACAGAGAACAGGGCTGAAAACTGAGCACCTCCTTCCCAGCTGGATATGTGGCCTAGGTTATTGTGTTTTTTCTGGATAGTCTAAGAACAAGCAGGGGCTGGAGGGCTCATTCCTTCTATTGGCGAACACACTGACAAGGCAGTATAAATACTCAGTCAGAAAAAAAGTCTTTATAATTTCTTCCAGTTACTTCATGGTCTCAGTCTCCATCTCATGCTGTTTAAATATCTGATGTTTGAAAAAACAGCAGTGGCACCAGAACTGATAGACAAAAGTCAGAATTACTCCCATTGTTCTCTGCTGGCCCATGTCTTATAGAGTCTTCACAGTCTGTCCTTGCAGTCTGTTTATGCCCATTTCTGGCTCTCCTGTCAGCAGGAAAGGTTCGGGTGGAGTGCTTGATAGTCCTTGTCATCCACAGTCCCTTGCATAGTAGGTTCTCACTAGGATGAGAATGCAGCATGCCCAGCTGTATTCAGCTGTATTGTCTCTCCTATCAAGAGGCACTTGAAAATATTCTCAAAATACTGGGAACTGCTCTGAAGCAGCAGTTACTGTAATTCTGTCATAATTATGTGCAAACTCCCCTCTCCCTTCTATAGGGAGGTAGATGAAAGTTTAGGGACATGGATGAAAGTGTTGTTTGTTGAGTTTAGGGACGCATGAACAGCACTGTAGCTGTTTGTCTTGAGGCATCTTGAACAGGCACGGACTCTGGGAAGATGTGTTGCAATGCTGTGTACTAACAGGTAGAAACAGAAATGACTACGCGAGCCAGATGCTTTGTCGGGGCTCTGCTCGGAAGTAGACCTCGCTGTTGGCATGTGTTGTTTTTCTCTTGTACACCAACCCTGATGACAGGCCGGCCGGCGGTGCACACAATGTGTACCGTGCTGATCGGCATGCTCTTTTCACCGTGGTCTCTACACAGTGTGGTTTCTGTTGGCAGTTTATGTTTATTACTTCAGAAGTGGCCATTTTGAAATCCAGGCTATGAGTAATATTTATTTTTATTTAATATCACTAGGGGGTTTGTTAGACAGTACCCTGCTCTTTGGCAAGAGGTTTTATAGCCTTTCCCCCTGGTTTTCAGAGGATTTGTATTACAAATACATCTTAACTTGTTATTATTGCAGGGTTTCATTTGCTTTAACTTAGAAAATCCCAGGCTTACTTCATTTTGTCTTTAGAAAATTCCAAACTCTGTTCAACTGGGAATATTGAAAAGATATCATTTGTGGCTCCAATCCTGAACTAACTTGGTTTGTTTTAGAAAAGAAACCACTTAAATAGAGCTGGTGTTTTTGTTTTCTTCTGAGTTCTGTGTAGTCTAACGTGCCCATCTTTCCCACAGGTCCATGTCCAGCCGTCAGAATGGCACCATGCACTCTTTCTTCCACAGGCCTGGCTTGCATATATGACTCGAGCTTACCATGCTGTTTTACAGGTGAGGACACGGCTGTGCTTTGTGGGCGAGCATTTCCCCCTCATCACTGAGTTTAAAACATTACAAAGTATGGGTGTGGCTTTTTGACAGGAATGGGGGTGATCCCAAGCAGCATCCCTGGAAATCCTTGCCTTAGCATGAATGATGGTTTCCTCCTGGCTGCATGGATGAAGTCCCCTTTCCCTAAGCTTCTGTAGCCTGTATCTGTTAGCCTCTCCCTGATACCCCCAAATCCTATGCCATTAGGGCAGAATTGCACACAACTGGTTAGAAGGAGAATGCTCAGGTGTGGGTTCCATGACCTTCCCCACCATCTCCTCCTCTGAAGGAATGTCAGTGTTCAACAAGCCCAGTTGGATGATCTTTTGCAAGCAACACAGCTGACCTCCAGAAGGTGGAGATTGTTCTGCACAGAGGATCATGTTGAAAAAATGTAAAAGCACTTGGGAAAAATAGTACTATCAAAAATGCAATGGTTCCTTTTGCTCATAAGAAATGTAGGGCTCGAGGTGGTGGTGTCGCACGCCTTTAATCCCAGCACTTGGGAGGCAAAGGCAGGTGGATCTCTGTGAGTTCGAGGCTAGCCTGGTCTAAAAGAAAGTTCCAGGATAGCCAGGACTGTTACACAGAAAAACCCTGTCTTGAAAAAAATAAAAACAACAACAGCAACAAAGAAATATAAGGCTTGGGGGATCTGTCTGTCTCTTACACATATACACACCTTTTAAGGAAGAGAGGGTGGGAAACTCTGGTATATATTTTTATAAGTTCATTCAAGAAGTAAAAATGCAACAGTGGTGATATCTTTCTTCTACATAGTACCTACATCTTAAGTATTACATACACTCCCATCTAATTCATTTTCCCCTGTCCTGTTGTGACAGTGGTGTTCAGACCTCAATCTCTGTGTAACTAAAAGTATCAGTTGCTGCCCATTGCCATGCAGGGGACTTTTAAAATGGGACTGTGACAATCAGATCTGCTTTGAAAAAGGCATTCTGAAATGAAGTACTGAATTGCCTCTGGTGAATGCAAAAAGTCACTGAGTAGTGATATGACTGCTTCACTTACTTTCAAGGTCTAATATGCCACCAGGACCACTTGTGGCCAGTTGGCCAAAGGAACTTTCAGCCAACAGGTCTGCATGCTGATTCCTCTTGTGTGGTTTGCAGGGAAGGATAGCAGAGCTGGAGCTGCAGTTACAGCATGGCAAAGAAGGACCCGAGGAGGTGCAGTACAAGCGCAACACAGCCTGGCTCTGGTAAGAGGATGACATTCTGCTGCACACTGTTGTCATGGGCCATGAGCAGTGATGGGAACAGCACATGCCTTAAATGCTTCCGTGCTGACTGCATTCCCTTCTGTGTGAGCCAGAGGGAACTCGGAAGACCCGATAGGTTATTTTCACCTACTCCCTAGATATGATAAGCAACACTGTTTTCAAAACTATGTATACACACATGTACGTACGTACGTACGTACGTACGTGTGTGTGTGTGTGTGTGTGTGTGTGTGTGTGTGTGTGTGTGTGTAGGCATTCCCATTCATCGGGATCTGTGAGGAATTGGTACCAGTATCCCCGGCAGAGAGCAAAACCTACTGAAGGTCATGTCTCATATACACAGCATAGTATTGATATGTCATCTATGCACATCCTCCCACATATAAACCACCTCTAGGTTACTTTGGTAACGTAAACAGTGTAAATTCTGTGACTGTCTTTGTGCTGTATTGTTTAGGGAAAGTGACAAGAGTCTACACAAGTGTAGTCCAGACACAATGTTGCCTAACTATTTTTAATCTATGTTTGGTCATATCTGTAGACATGGAACTCACAGGTACAGAGCGCTAGCTGAATATGTCTATACATTTTTTCCCCTGATGCAGCATGGGAATGGTTTGGTCCCCTCAACGCTGTTCCTTATAACTGATTGTTTTAGTGCTTTTGAATAAAAGTCCTATTTTCCCTACTCACTTCATTGCCACTCCACCTCATATGTAGTCTAGAATTACTCCTTGTCTCCTCTGTTCCCAAAGACATCTTCAGGATTGTGATAATCTTTCTGTCTCAGACCTTCAGTTTCCCTAGCAGATGCTCCCTAGGGTGTTCCTACTACATTACCTGGGGATATATAAATGCTAACACATTAAGAGCAACATAAATTGTTACATAGTTTGAGAAGAATAGTTTGTCATATTAATTGATGCAGCAACCTAAGTGTAAAGGAATTGCCCGGAACCTAAATAGCTTTGTCTATATCCACAGGTTGCTTTATTCAAAATTGGATAAAAGTTACTTGATTGTAGAAAGTAAAATATTTAGGTTTTTAATTCTGTTCTGTTTTATTTTATTGATTTTTTTTAAAAAGGCAATGGATTTAACATTAGGAATTAAGAATTTGGGTTTCACTCCCTGTTTGTTTTTTCTAAATTTTATTATTTTATATATATGGGTATTTTGATTTTGCTTGCATGTCTGTCTACACATCATGTGCATATGGTATCCACAGAGGCCAGAAGAGGGCATCGGATCTCCTCGAACTGGAGTATAAATGACTGTTATCTGCTATGTGGGTGCTGGGAATTGAACCCAGGTCTTGTGAGCCATCTCTCCAGCCCTCCTATTTGCTGTTTTGAGATCTAGTTTTGATTTGTCTTCTAGAAGTGATAATTTGACAGGAATGTTATATTTACTACATTTTCAAAGATATAGACCTATGAACATAAGCCTCTGATGAAACTCACAAGCTGTATGGATGTGAATATTAGGGAGAAATGGCCCTGGGTGTTTCATTAGTATAGTGTAGACCAGGAGACTTGGCTATACAACTGATAAGTAACTGAAAGGGTATTTTGAAAGGAACTCTTCAGCAACTTTATTTGAACACAGTCCCAATCCAAATAAAGACATTTCTTTATTATTTCAAATGTATTTATTATTTTCTGTGTGCCAGGCATTGCTCTGAGCATAGAAAAACAGCATTTCCCTGTTCTCCCCAGCCTTATAAACCACTGAATAGAAACAGATAATAAACAAACAGACAAATGGAATAGGACAGATTTTGATTAGGGCAAAAGTAGTAGGAAGTGAATGGGCTGGGGTGAGTAGGAGCAGCTGAGGGGTTACTCTCTTCCATGGAAAGTTCTGGAGTGCCTCTTTATTAATATGGCCTTGAGATGAGACCTGAAGTGATGGAATGAACCAGTCTGGAGGCAAGGGAAACCCTGCAACGGGATAGTGAATCCCAGGGAACACTCTAGAAAGTGAAGCCAGTGTGGCATGTTGGGAACAAGGAAGGAACTAGGTGTGACACAGAGTTCTGGAGATCAAGAGTCTCTGTGAGAGGGGTAGGTACCATTGGTGGATTTGAAACTGGGTATCTGCTTCCTGATTTGGAAGGAGTGCTCTATGAGTTATGGTGAAGGCAGCTTCTGTAGAAATTGATTAGGATTCTGCTGTAATAATTCAGACAAAAGATGGGAGAGTCTTAGGTTGGGGTACTAGCAAGAGAAGAATGAAAAGTCAATTTTGAATCTGTTTTGAAGGCAGGCTCATAGGTTTATAATTTCATAGGTTTAACTTATTGATTTAAATGGAAGATGTGAAAGATGGACATCAAGGGTAAAACACTGATTGAAAGAGTGGAGCTTCCACTGACTAAATCAAGAAAAATAGCAGTCAAGACAGCCAATTTTACCAGATTCTAGATTTGAAAGGTATGAGATACTTAATGAGGTTTCGAACTAGAGATACCAAGTAGGTTGTTGAGTCTAGAGTTCAAAGGAGACATGAAGATTAGAGCTATCATTTTGGGAATCATTTGCTTATTGATGACAGTTAAAATCATGATGCTGGATGAAATCTTGGAAATTTATAAAGAAAGAGAATTTCAGAGGATTGAGCCCTGGACTACTTCAGCATTTTGTGGAGGGGATGATGCAGAGAGAATCATTAACTAGGCAGAAAACTAGCAATCGGTAATAAAAGAGAAGCAACAACAGACAGTGACCCAAGAAGGGGACCAGCATTGTGTCAAATACTGAATGAAGATGGATATTGAGAACTGATCATTCAGTCTAGCCTCTTGAAAGTCTTCTGTGACCATCAAGGGAACTGTTTGGGTGGAATTGTGGGATAAAATCCAGACTAGTGATGGACCTAAAGTAGAAGGAGATGAACTTGAATCAGGCATAGTTAGTTCTATTCTAAAAAGTGTTTGGTGTGTGAGAATGGTCGCAGTGTAAGTAGCAGTTGGAGGGCCTTTTCTTTTCCTAAGAGCGTAGATATTACAACATCTTCACTTGCTAAGGACAATGATACAAGAAGGGGACACTGGTGACGCAGCAGAAAGAATGGGGCTAGCCGTTGTTCTGGTGTGACCATGCATGCCTGTCAGTAGACAGCCCCTCATGTGTTACTATCATACACTGAACACTAAATGATGACAGAAAATGTGGACATCTGTAGATCAATTGGGCACTCAATTACTTTTAAAAATATGCTTGTGGTCTATAAGAGCAGTTTGCAAGTATGTGAAAAGCTTGGTTCTTACGGATGACTTATTCTCAGGAATGGTGAGTCACTAAGAGTTTATTATATGCCAGATGCAAAAAGTTATGAACATAAAGTTTTATAATAAAAAAAAAAAACCTTGAGGGGCTAGAGAAACGGCTTCATGGTTAAGAGTACTTTCTGCTCTTGTGAAGGACCCAAGTTCATTCTTGTAAGGTGGCTCACAATTTCTTGAAATTCCACTTCCAAGTGACCCAATACCATCTTCTGGCCTCTGTGGGCACCCATACATATGTGGTGTGGATACACACACACACACACACACACACACACACACACACACACTTCAAAATAAAAATAAACCTTCTAAGAATTTAAAAAATGTAAATCTGACACAGTGCTTTCTATTGTACCTCAGAGCTCCTATGTTGGAAATGCTGTTATAGTCTATAAATATTTACACTGAGCATACCTACCTTCGAGCCCATAGGTATGATTATCTTCTTTTGGCTTTGGTATTTGAAGTTGTATTTTATATATACATACAGTGATTTCTGTGTATACATTTGGATACAGTAAATTGATATTTTGGTGAGCTCTCATGCAAAAGGAGAGAACAGTATCATTTGGGGCTGCCATAACAACAGTGCTGTAGACTGGGTGGCTTCAACAACAGAAGACTTTTTCCCTTCTCTGAAGTCTGGGAACCAGCATGTTAAATCCTCCCATCCTGTGTATCCTCGCGTGAGAGAAACAGAGGAAGCAAGCTTCCTCATGCCTGTTCTTGTGAGAGCACTAAGCCTCTCTGCGCAGGCTCTCCCTCCACTATCAGCATAGGTTGAGGTGAAGGCCACACCCGGTCCACAGAAAAGGCACCATGCACCGCCACTCCTGGGATGGCACAGACACAACGCTGCCTGTCTGTCCTTCATTACATTGTCTCCTTGCCTGCAGCCACTAGCATCCTACAGACAGGAAAGTAAAGCCCTTGTTAATGTCCTTTTCCAGAGCTAGCTCTGCACTTGCACCCTTAAGACCCAGAGGCATTGCTGGAAGTTTTAAAATAATTTCTTACATTCATTATTGTGTGTCAGAGCATATAGGCATGCATGGGCCACAGTGTGCAAGTGGAAGTCGGGGAAATTGTGGGAATTTGGTCTCTTTCTTTGCACCATGTAGTTCCCAGTGATCAAACTTAGGTCCTCAGGTGCCTTTGCCCGCTGAGCCATGTGACTGGCCTTCTGGAGGTTCTTATAAATTGATGAATAAGATAGTGGGTGCAGTCCTTGGTGTCATATAAGCTGTGTCTGTTTTCCAACTTTATTGCAGGGTCAGAGACATGCTGACTGATGAGATCACCAAGACAGCTGCGAAGTAAGTCACTTATTCTCCTACCCAAAATACTAATAAACCTTTCATTCCTGGACAGGTACACATACTTTCTCCTTCTGGGGCATTTCATAATATTGAGAACTATAAAGTAATCTTTTTTATAGAAAACCATTGTTACTCATGTTAACTATATCAATTCTCAGTACATGTCTTTTTGTATACACAGAGGGACTGGTACAAATACATAGCTCTTTAATTGAGAGATACTCAACTTGAATACCTAACAAAATGCCATGTGGTTTGGCTTAAATTTAAAGGGTTATACTTTAGTTCAAGGAGGAGAACTGAATTCTGGAGAATGTGAGTTACATTGGGTCTACAAATAGATTATTAAATCTCAGTTTCAATGCAGCAAATAAAGTGGGGCCCCCTCTTACACTTCTGGTTGCTATGGGGTCCAGTGTGTCTAAAAATTAGATTCTAATTAGCAATTAGTCTGGCCTTGGATATACCTCATCAGCTCTATGACAGACTTTAAAAATGAATTTTATATATACAACACTAATACAAAGACTCAGTAAAAGGTGATGTCAGGCATATCCTGGTGATGGTTTTAACAAAAATTGTTTGAGTGTTACTGCCGTGAGGCTTTTTATTTACCTGAAGCCAAAACTCACTAAGGAAATTACAGCCTAATGAACTTACTTGCCAGAGCAATCTCTTCAGGCCTCTCCACTAACAAGCTGACTAATTGTTCCTGGCAGCAGAGACACAAGCCAGTTGCCTTCATAGCTCCCTTCCTCCATCACGTTCTGCTGCTGTGTCATGTTGCCTCGATTTCTTCTTAGTCTCCAACTGACACAGGCACACTCCTGCCCTAGAATTTTATGTGCACCGAAGCCCATGTCCTATAGAAGTATTTAAGTGCAATGTTATGTACCCTAGCCACATCCTGGGACATTGTGTAGCTAAAAAAATTGGGCATTAGGAAAACAGAAACAAACAGCCACATAATTGTAAAGTCCATCTCAGCACATGCTCATTACTCACTCCCTCGCCCCCCCTCCAACTGAATAAAGGAAAAGGGAACTGGTGGTCTCCCCACTGTTGGGGTGGGCCTGGGGAAACATCTGCAGAAAGGATCCCTTAGGAATGCGTGTGCTCTGCCGTACAGGTGAGGGTGGTGATCTTGCCTCCTTTCCTTTCGTGGTTTGTGTTCTTGTGCAGTGTTGTTCTTGCATCCTGTTAGAAGCAGGATGTTTGGAGCAGAAAGCTTGGATGGTGCAGAAATAAGCAGGTTTATGTTGAGACAAACTATAACTTTGCCTCTGAAGTCACCTTTATACCCCTGTTCTTAAATCTTATTTCAACATGACTTTTCTCTATAGATTTTTTTTAGGCAACACATTGCTACTAGTACCCAAGGTCAATGTGTTCACATTCTCAGGGGTACACAATAAAACAATTCAGATTCTTATAGGAGTACCACCTTTTTTATCAAAAACTTTACAGTGTAATTTTTTTTTAAGATTTTATCTTAATAAAACAATTGGGATAGGGCTCACTGTAGCAGGAAGTGACTAGGATATTATTTAAGGTCCAGAGGCTGAATGACAGTGACAGAAGAGGAGAAAATGGCTGCTACTTCCTCTCTGCATCTTTCCAGTGGCTTCCTTCACCCAGGCAGAGACCTCGCTCCTACCCTCTGACAGCTGAGCTGCCGCCATGACTGCCTGAGCCCGGGGCTTGTTTTGTTCACTCATGAGTTGAATGCAGAAAGTAACTTCCAGTCACAGAGTTACTGACTTGCTCATTTGAGAGAGTATTTTCGAGAATTGGGGTTATGATTAAGGGAGAACCAGAACATGGGTAAGACAGATGACTGATGGCAATTTGTTTTCATTGTTATTAATTAAATGGGTTTGAACTCAAAGACAAAAATCCCCAAATGATTGGGTCACTTTGCTGATATGTAATGCAATACTTTGTCCCTCAGAAAGCATCACTGAAACTCATCCTTCCTTGGGCTTTTTAATTAGGTTAATGACATCAGTTTGTTCCAAAGGACAATTTAATTAAAATGTCAGTGGTGTTGCTTAGATAAAGACTGTACTGTTGCTGACATGTTATTATGCAAATTAGTCACAGCTGTTTGACTGGTAGGGGACAGTTATTCGAGTAACAAGGCGGTGAGTTTGTGCTGCTCTGGTTGTAGACTTTTCACCAGCCAGCTCTTCCTGCTAAGTATGCAGTGTGTACTGTAACAAGTTTGAGATAAGCAAGCTCTCCAGTCCTGGAGTCTTCTCCAACTGTGAACTTGAACCATGGATGCTTTGCGTAGACTGAGCAATTATGTTCTATCTGGAAATTAATGTCTAGATAAAATTCAGGTTACATCCAAAGATCTAATTACCAGTGGCCTTAAATATATTTTCCTTCATTTTTCTACAGTACATCCTTAGGTGTGTCAAGACAAGTGAAATAAAATGATTTGCAGTACTGTTTTACAGCAGGCAGGAGCTAGAGAGATTGCATGGTGGTTAAGAACACTCACTGCTATTGCAGAGGACCCAGGTTTGGATCTCAACACCCATGGCAGGCAGCTTACTCCTATAACTCCAGCCCCAGAGGATCTGATTTCCTCTTCTGGTCTCTGATGGCATGATGGCATCAACACACATATCATACATTCCCGTGGACAATGGACATACATACATACATACATACATACATACATACATACATACACACAAGTTTAAAAGTCAAAATAAATCTTTCAAAAGAAATAGGCTAAATTCTCTTTTGTAACTTGTGTGTTATAAAGATACTTTTTATGTAAGATGCCTATTTAATGAGATTTGATATGCAATTTTGGGTAGCCATTTAACTGTGTGTTTTCTGTATAGTGAGAAGACTAAAGATTTAATTTTCAGATTACTGAGAATTTTAAACAGCTCCTTCTTCTTCCCTCCTCCTCCTCCTCTTTCTCTTCCACAATCCATCCTTAGGGATTAATGTTTCCACAGCCTCAGTGGGAGCCATTTGTTTAGACCTCTAGGAGTTCTTCCAGGTTTTTCAGTAGGAATGTTGATGCCTTACTGACTCAAGGCAGACCTCACAGAAGACTGAACTGAAGAGGGCTGGACAGAATGAGCAAGCTGTAGAGCAGGGCTTCACTGAGCTGGACTGCTTCTGCTCAGGGTGGGAGAGAGAGAAGCAGAAAGGTTTAGGTAAATGAAAAGACTTGATTCCTGTAAAATAGAGGCAAACATACAAGAACACACGTTCCTAAGAACCTTGTAGTACCTGTTCGTCTGTGTGCAGACTGATCTGGAGGTAGATACTAGGTTTGCTTGGGGAACTGGTGTGAAGGTCATTCTCATCCTCTGGGTCTGCTCTAACCCTGTACTGCATATAATAAATGCATGCTGTGAATTCAGGCTTAGGTTCCATTCCAGGGCTCTGGAGACATTCTCTGTGGGACATCATGGGGTTGCAATTACATACCCAAGAGTAGATTCTTGAGATGGGGAAGTTCTGCTGCAGACAGCAGCTCATCATTGTCTCATTCAGAGCTTTCTTCCATAGGATTAGCCTGGGGGTATGGAATAATACTAAGTGTACATTTTTACATGCTAAGTATGTATGAAAATTAGGTAATTTTTATGATGCCAAGTTATGAAGTAAAAAATAGGAGTTTTATTGTTAATATTAGAAAGCTGTCATTTAAATTATATAACAGGACAACTCTCAACTCAAGTGGTCTAAAAACAACCCCCACCACCCTCCTATCTTATCTGGAATCGCTAAGTCATATTACAAAGTGGCCCTAAGGCTTCTGGCTTTGAAATAGTGAGATAAGGGAGAAGGGGAGTCATGACTACCAGAAGCTGCCACATGTTAGGTGGGAGTAAAGGATAACTTGTGACCTGATTTTGGGGAAGCTGGTTCCATACACTGCTGCCTCAGAAAAGGCCATTACACTTTGCTAGGTGTTTAATTCTGTTTTGGGGATAAATCAATAAATTCAAATTGGCTAAAAATGACATAGAAGAATATCACTTGGGAAATGCTGTGTCAGAGAATGAAATGAGATGTGCAGGAAGAAAACGTAGAAATAAGAGCTTGCGTTTCTAAGTTGCACAAGGTCACAATGGCCATGGCGAGGAGAGTTAAAAATCAGCTCCAGTGTCAGCACAGAAGTTATTGGTATCTGGGGGGAGACAGACCTACAGGTTTTAAACGATGTATTTCTTTTTATTTGATTTTGTTTTATTTATTTTCAAGACAGGGATCACCAGGTATCACTGACTGTCCTGGAACTCACTATATAGACCATGATGACCTTGAACTCACAGAGATCTGCCTGCCTCTGCTTTTGAGTGCTTGGATTAAAGGTGTGCACTGACACACCTGGCTTCTTTTTGTTGTTGTTGTTGTTTGTTTTTTTGAGACAAGGTTTCTCTGTGTAGTTTTGGTGTCTGTCCTGGATCTCGCTCTGTAGACCAGGCTGGTCTCAAACTCACAGAGATCCGCCTGGTTCTGCCTCCTGAGTGCTGAGATTAAAGGTGTGCGCCACCACCGCCCAACCTGGTTGGTTATTTTTATTTTCTGTGTATCAATACTTTGTCTGCATATGTATGTGTATTGTTTGTATGTCTGGGGCCCATGGAGCTTAGAAGAGTTTTGTCTGCATATGTATGTGTATCATGTGTATGCCTGGGGCCCGTGGAATTTGAAGAGTGTCAGATTCCTGGAACTGGAGTTACTGATGGTTGTTGCTAATGTTTTTCTGCCTGGCCCACAGTCAGGACAAATCTCTGACACCCGCCAGTCCCACAGTCGCTCAGACCCAACCAAGTAAACACAGAGACTTATATTGGTTACAAACTGTATGGCCATGGCAGGCTTCTTGCTAACTGTTCTTACAGTTTAGTTAATCCATTTCCATTAATCTATACCTTGCCACATGACTCATGGCTTACTGGCATCTTTATGTGCTGTTTCTCATCATGGCGGCTGGCAGTGTCCCTCTCACCCAGCTTCCTGTTCTCTCAATTCTCTTCTCTGTTAGTCCCGCCTATACTTCCTGCCTGGCCACTGACCAATCAGTGATTTATTCATTGACCAATCAGCAACACATTTGACATACAGACCATCCCACAGCAGATGGTTGTGAATTGCCATGCTGGGAACTAAACTCAGGTCCTCTCTAAGAACAACAGCAGTCTAACCAGTGAACATCTCTCTAGTCCCCGGACCTGCATTCTCATTCTGGTTCTAACCAGGTTTGTGCTGCAGTGGCAGGGCTCTGCCACCTTGTCTGCTCTCCCATGGTCATACCTTCTCTCTTGGTCTTCTGAGTCCTTTCTTGGCTTTTCTCAACACAGGGAGAGTCCGGTGGTCAAAGGGAATGCACTATTGGCCTTGAGCAGCCTTGCTGTTGTGGTGTCCAAGCACGAAGCTAGCCTTTCCTCGGATTCTGATGGAATCTTGGAGGTGAGTTGGGAGGATTTAGGGCATGTGGGCTTTGGTTATATCTCCTTAGCACTGACTTAGATGGCATGGGCCTGAGTTTACAAGGTTAAATTCTGTGACTGCATCTTCAAATCCTGTAACACAAATCTTAAAAAAGTCTTATAATAAAAAACCCAGAGCCAGACATTGGGGTGAAAACTGAAAGATCAGAGAAGCAGAACAGCCAGCCACTAGCTGACCTCTACGAAATCCTCAGCCTCAAGAGAGCAAGTTCCTGTTTCCTCACACCTTGTATACCTTTCTGTCCCCTGCCATGTTACTTCCTGGGGTTAAAGGCGTGTGTCAACACTGCCTGGTTCTGTTTCTCTCATGTAGTCCAGGGTGGCCTTGAACACACAGAGATCCAGATGGATCTCTGCCTCCTGAGTGATAGGATTAAAGGTGTGTGCCACCACTGCCTGACCTCTATGTCTAATTTAGTGGCTGGCTCTGTCCTCTGATCCCCAGGTAAGTTTTATTGGGGTGCACAATACATCACCACAGAATCCTGCTACTTGATGAGCCTTACTATCTTGAGCCCTGCTATCTTGCTGACTCACTCGGTGTATTTCTGTTCCCCGTTCCCCACTGTAGTTAAGTGGCCATTTCCATTTGCAGGTGCCAATTTTATGAAACAAGGGCTGTCTTTCTGTGATTACATCACTGGTAACCAATCTTAGGGGGTTAACCAGGCTTACAGAAAGTGACCAATGCTGTCAAAAAAAATGATAAATAAGCTGTGTTTACATATTGAAAAAAATTGTACTTTGCATTTTAATTGTAGATGTCAATGATAAAGTGCCTATTCATTGTTGCAAGGCATTTATTTCTTAATTAAACATGTGGCAGGCTGGCCAATATTCATTTCCAATGTACTTTTTCAGATAATTCATATCTGTCAAAATAAAAAGCTGTGGATTTGTTCTTATTTAAATAGTTCTATTATCTGTTAGCTATCATTATCAAGATATGATGTGGCCCAAGTAGTTAAAAATAAAACAAAACAAAACAAAACACAGGCTTTGGAATAACAGAGGCCTATATTTAAATTTCATTACTTTGACTTATTAGCTGTAAACCTTTGTATAGTGATCTGCACTTTTAGAACCTGCTTCCCAATCTATAAGATGGAATGACAGTGCTTCCCAGGTAATAGTACTGTAAAAGTTAAATAAATGTGAGAACACACACAGACACATACAATCTCATGACAGCAGGTAAATGCTAAGCTCTCCATAACTAGAGCCATTATTAACATCACTGTCTCTGTCCTAGAGGAGTGTTCTATGAGCCATTTGTACTCTGTTTGTCTTCATTTGGTTTGTTTGGGTTTTTAAGATAGGGTCTCACTATGTAGCCCAGGCTGGCCCCCAACTCACTATCCTGGCTCATGTTCACAAGTTCTGGGATTATAGCTGTTACCACTGCACCTCGAGCTCTGTATCCTCCTTTCATGATGCTTTTCTGGATGCAAAGACACTAACTCCCATCCATTAAAACAAGAACTAAAAATGCATGGAATTTGGAAACGTTTGGAATTGAATAAAACTTAAAAGCTGGGTTTGGCCAGGAAAAAGGTAGCCTCTGACACAAGTGCTATTGAAATATCTCAGCAGACCGTCCCTACTTGGGACATTTGTTGTCCTTGCATCTGCCATTTACAATTTAGATTCTCAGGGTCCTATGCCCATCCCATTGGTAGGCAATGAACACAGCTTCATCTGATCATTTAATTAATCTCTAAAGAATAGAGAAGAAGGAATTATCCA
Source organism: Peromyscus californicus insignis (assembly GCF_007827085.1). NCBI lineage: Eukaryota > Metazoa > Chordata > Mammalia > Rodentia > Cricetidae > Peromyscus > Peromyscus californicus. The sequence continues at coordinate 62,907,011 of NW_026294573.1, read as the reverse complement.
AAGGTTGTTATTGAAGTAGGTGAGTTTAGGGACAGACCAGTGAACCAAGGCAGCTACCTTTGATGGGAAAAATGTGTCTACCCCTTCATGTAGGGTACTACCCAGTACCTTCTCTCCTGTGGGTAATTTTAGTCAGACACATCCTGGTAGAAGGAAAGATAAGCATGGTCCATTCAAACCACTACTGGACCAAGGTCATGGAGGGAGATCTCTCTCTGAAGTGGTTCCTGAGTCAGGAGCAAACCATCTTTAATTGACTAAGTGCAGATCTTCCAAAGTTATATTAACAGGTTAGAACCCACTCTGTTCCTGTCCTTGGGAGCCGCCCCTCCCTCTACCTAAGCTCAAAAGCCCCTCAGTGAACTTGAGGTTCTTGAGTTAACTGTTTATTTAGGCCTGTTCTAATGCATATGCTCTTCTCACTTTTAGTAAATCTGTATACTTTCACTATTACTCAGTGTCTTGCCAAATTTGTTGTTGGAGACACAAATAACCTTATATTACATTCAGTGACACTGTCACCAATGAACAGGAGAATCATTACTATGAGGCAAGAGCTACAAATGTACATTACATAGAGAGAAGGGAATGAAGCCCAGGGATATTACATGAATGATAAAAGTATAATTAGTTAACATTCAGATATTTAACTTTGAACCCAGAATTTTGTTTCAATAATGAGAAAGATAAGGAAATGTTTCATTTCATTGAAAGAGTCATGGAATACCTTATCAAAGGCGACATACTAACTGGATCTGTAACCCTAAAAGTTCATGCATATTCTAGTATCCCTTTTCTGGGGGGTAATTATAGTTGTAAGCATTGCAGCTCAGATGGAAAAGTATTCTGGCAATTGGGAGCCAAGGAGTACCACAGAGTCACTGTAAGCACAACAGCTTACAGCCCTGCTCCAGAGAAAGGTTTCCCCAGTATGACAACTCTGCTCCATGTTACAGTCCTGCTCTGCTCTGCTCTACTCAGCCCAGGCTCCATCTCAGTTCCAGCAAAAGAAGGTCTCACCCAGACCTCCTTCAAGAGATTTATTGGGAGGGAGGAACCCAGGAGAGTGGCTGCCTCTGCCAGGGTGGAAAAAGGCAGCAGCAAACTGAACAGGCAGTGAGGATTATATAGGTCTTCTTAGGGGCAGAGTTTTTCCAGAGAGGCTATTTTTTTTTTTTTTTTTTTTTTTGGTTTTTCGAGACAGAGTTTCTCTGTGTAGCTTTGCTCCTTTCCTGGAACTCACTTGGTAGTCCAGGCTGGCCTCGAACTCACAGAGATCCGCCTGGCTCTGCCTCCCGAGTGCTGGGATTAAAGGCGTGCGCCACCACCGCCCAGCCAGAGAGGCTATTTTAAGGGAGAGAATTGGTCAGATTTTGATCCCCTTGAGTTGGACACGCTCAGATTGGCCAGGTTTCATGCTCAGGGATTGGTTTGTTTTCTGCTCAGGGATTGGTTGGTTTCATGTTCAGTTGGTCAGAGGCAGATTTGGCTCTGGTTTTCAGGGCCAAAGTGTGTTTCTTTGGCTCTGGTCAGGGTGTGTTTCTTTGACTGGCCCTTTTCCCCACAATAGTGAACTACCAGTTGTCAAGTTAATTTGCCCAATAATAACTGGGGGTATAGCTCAGAGTTGAAGTTCTAGATTCTCATATTCTTTATCCCCTCCTTCCAGTCTTTTCAAACTGAGAAGCCATGCAGGGTAAGAGTGGGGCTTTGCTTTTATTTTTGTTGACCTTGCCTTTAGCCATTTCTCAATACAGAATCGAGATCTCATTATTTGATTAAAGTTGAACATGTGTGACCAATAACAAAAGATCTTAAGATGAATATTTCTGACCCCATGGCCATGGGTGACTTTTATAACCAAGTTTTTTTTTTTTTTTGGTTTTTCGAGACAGGGTTTCTCTGTGTAGCTTTGCGCCTCTCCTGAAACTCACTTGGTAGCCCAGGCTGGCCTCGAACTCACAGAGATCCGCTTGGCTCTGCCTCCCGAGTACTGGGATTAAAGGCATGCGCCACCACTGCCCGGCTTATAACCAAGTTTTATCTTTAGTGAATGGAGGTTTTTGTTTTTGTTTTTGTTTTTTTTAATAATTTGTTAGTTAGGTGAATGTCGCCATGATACATGATGGGCAGCCATAGAGACATCGGTCACAATGTTGCAGGTTAATTGGCTATTTTGTGAAATAAGTCATAAATTTGGGAAGTTTTAAATTTCTTCTTTACACTTTTTTCTTATCAATGTTGTTTTCATCATAATTCACTGGACTGAGGAAAACTGAGTATATTCTGTTGTAGCCTCTGTCTTCCCACTTCTGATCAGTCTTGAATAAAATATAATTGTATTCTTGTTGGGGAACAGGTCGGGACATATATTTGCCAGCTCTGTTCACTTCATGTAGTCCAAGCAGATGAAGTTTACTTTTCGATGATAGCATTTCATTATTTAACGAAAAGATGGCTGTGCTCTAGATGTCAAAATAAAGTTTAGTTGTTCTGTTTTTTCTGCTGTCATTTTATGTGGTTCCTCATCTACAGGTTCAACCTAATTTCCTTCCAGTGAAAGAGTGGGTTTCCATGGTGCTTGATACCCTCCTGGTCATTGTGGATAGCCATTACCGCCCCAGAGGACAGCTCTTTTCCTGCTTTTATCATGTAAGTGCAAGAAATCGAAATGACCAGAGTCACCAAGGGTTAACTCTCCTGACAGCCATTGTTCACATGGAAACTATGAAATAGTGTAGTAATTTCCAGCTCTAACTTTAGGCTAGAGGGTGTGTGTGTATGTGTGTGTGTGTGTGTGTGTGTGTGAGAGAGAGAGAGAGAGAGAGAAGAAAGACTGCTGTGTAGGCCCCATGGTTTGATCATAATGATTTAGGTGTGCCCCAGGTACCAGCAGTATGAAAGCTCTTGAGTTTTTTTCTGATGTATAGTCAGGGTCAAGGACTATCGTTGTGGGGATAAGTGGTTCTTTGACTATATTTTGTCTTTTCTGTCCTTATTAATAAAATGATAACAATAACAGTGTCCTCTGTAATGACTGAAGCCTTTGTGGCACCCCTTAGCTTTGTGACTATGGACGTGGCAGTTTACCATTACCATTCTTGTTTTCCTTGTGAAGTAAAAGTAAAATTCTTTTGCTGAGCTTTTCTGCCTTACTCAAGATTGGGAAGGTGAAATTATTTAAGTAAAAGTGTTGTATTTTGAAAACAGTAAAATTCTTTGTAAATACCAAGTAGTCCTGTTGGTCATGTGAAAAATGTCTGCCACCTCCTCTCCTGTCTTCACGATGGTATTCTAATGATTGAGGCAATGTGCAATGCACATCTTGCTGTTGTCTAGTGCACCCTTGGGCTTGCGGAATCACTTTACTCCTGCAATGGTGTAGAATTAGTTCAGTTTGGTTCTATCGGTATCCATTGCTTAGGGAATTACAGAGATCACGAGATAGTTAGCTGAGTGGCTGAGGGTTGCAGTTGTTTGAAGAAAAACGTAGCACGGATCCTGAACCGTGGCTAAGATTATGGATTTAGCTCACAGTCCATTGCCTATGGTCATCTCTGTAATACTCTGTTCCCTCATCCACTGCCCTTGGGAGGACTGGTATGTATTGATCTGGGCCTTTGGGTCCAATGCTAGATTTAAAAATAACTTGCTAGGTAATGTAGAATTAAGTTGGAAGTCAGGTTTTGTTCTTAGGTTTGCTTGACTTGTTTTGAAGCCTATACAACAGCTGTGTCAGGCATTCAGCAGGACAAGATATTCTGTCAGAGGGCTAGTCATTCTGCTTAGTTCTTGTAAACCTATTAGACAGCCTCTTTATTTAGTGAGTTCAGAGTTACCACTTTACCTTTTTTAATTCTTCTTACATTATTATTCATTTTTAAGACCCATTTCAAAAGTCACTTTCTTTATTTCCTGTGTCCTAGTAGCTGAGTCCTTTTGAGTAACTTGGTCATTTGAAAACATTATATTAGCTTCCAGTATAGCATCCTACATGCTTGATTTTTATCCTTGAAGTACTAGAGCTTGGTGAGCAAATAGACATAGAATTGAAACACAGTGTAGCGTGCTTTGACTGTCAGGGACAATGCCGCCCTTATGGCACGTCTGAAAGTTTAAAAAAAACGGACAATAGTGAGGGGTGATACAGAGACTTTCCTCTCTACTTGAGGCACATTTCTAAACATGTAGCCTGTGTGGTGGAGTGCTCTAATGTTGGACTCTTGCAGATACTGTTTATGTTCAGCTGCCCTGCCATTTTATTAGGACTGTTACTCATTTCTCTTCCCATAACTGCATGTCAGAAGGCACACGTAGAGCCCTCCCACTTCCTTTTGAATAGCTTGTTATTGCTTTTAACCAGAAGCTTTTAGAATTTCAACTTCCCTCTTAATTAAAAGGAATTAACCCCCTGTAGGAAATAATCCATCTATGGGGTTGTAGTCCCACCAGAAATTTTGGGGGATGTGCCAATAGATCTTTGTGCTAAAATTCCACCTGTCCCTCTGTAGTAAACTCACACTCCTGTCTACCTCCCTTTCTTTCTGTTCTGGGCAAGTCCTAGCTTCCTGGACAATTGTAATGTGGTGTGTCTACGTTCAGACAGCCTTACTTCTGGCTTTCCTATTGTATGCATGCAGGCTTTTAAAAATATTTAAACTGTTTGAGTTTATATAGTGAGAGGGTTCACAGCCTCTGAATGTAGACACTTAGAATTCTGTCTTTGAAATTTAAAAAGACATTACTGATTTCACTCGGCAGTAGATGGGCTCATTGGCTGAAATCGGGGTATGTAGCAAACACATTTAGATTCATTTTTTTTGTCTGTAATGCAGGTGTAGAAGAAGCTTGCATTGCTCTGGTGTTCATGTGATAGGTGTTTTAAACAGAGGCTAACCCCTGTTTTCTTTCTTCGGCATGTCCTAGAAGTCCTATTCCGGTGAGAACACGGCAAGCGCTATTGCGCGCTCTGCTGCCGCCACGGCTTTGTCTCTTCTTGTGCCGGTTTTCATTATCTCTTGCAAAGAGAAGGTTGAGGAAATCCTGAGCATGCTGACTGCCAGGTTACCTGGGAAACCAAGTGCTGATGAATCTCAAGCCGTGCAAATCCACATGGGCCTTGCTTTGGGGATGTTTCTCTCTCGCTTGTGTGAAGAGAAACTCAGGTACAGTCGACTGAATTATTGCTATGTTTCCTCTTTGTGATTTAGGTGATGGTGTGTATGCATGCGGGGTCCTAAACGTTGCACCTGAGCAGAATGTGCTTGCTAAACTTTCTGAGATGGTTGAATTGATTGTTTATCCTCTTACATGGGTGAATTTTGATGCCTAAAATGCCATCATGTGGATATTAATGTGTTTTAAGGGTTATTATTCAAGTGAATGGTTACTTAAAAACACCTAAGGCTAAGATAGAAGCCATAAGTACATCTTTATAATTAACAGGCACAAACAAAAAAGCCTTAGAGTGCTGTAGGTAAAGGAAACCTTCTCCCTACCGCTTTCATTGAAGAAACAACTGGAGAGCCCCATGTAGCAGAGGGGTGTTGGGAGTCACTCAATCACCTGAGAACTGCATGTACCCAGCTTGAAAATGCTGCCTTTGTCCTGTGCCCTGGCTCCATTTAATAATCTTTAAAGAGTCCTAATCTGTGCATATTATACTGGGTGCTTTATTCAGTGTGATTGCTCATTTTTAGCCTGCCAGCATTATCAGTGAATGGAGCAAATGGGATATGAAAGACCCAGGTGGAAAATTCCACTCAACGGGCAAGTTTTTTTTACACATCAATTAATCTATTTTAGTTTTGTTTATACTTGGTTTTTTCCCCTGTATTTTACATTAAACCTTAGAATTTTATGCATCCAGATTGGTTGTAGTATAGTTTAACATGAATATTTGGTTACCATGAGTATTTAATGGTAGTGACTTAGACTTCAGCCCCATCTTCCTGTACTGGAAATAGGATTTAGGGAGAAACATCTAGCTATGATGTTAGATGTCCTTATACTTCCTGATTGGTAACAATTAGTGGCCCCAAAGCAAACACTGGTGTTGGTGTGGATGAACGAGACAGTATTACACGGTATCTATAGTGTTTGAAACTAGAGGTTAAGTTTGTGTTTGTAATTTACATACCTAGAACAAACGCTATTGTGATTTTTTTTGGTGGTGGGGGGAATTACTATTGCTCTTGGGAATGGATATTTCAAGGGGGCATCTTTAGCTTCTGGAAACATCTGACAGATGAATGGAGTGACTGGCATAATATCTGCACATGAAAATGAAACATGCCCAGAATATTCATAGAGGCCCAGCTCTAGGTAGGAACAAAGAACCTGCCCTTTGCGTGGGGATCAACTTTCCATTCCTTGTGTGTCTGATGGAACAGGAAGTGCTTTGTAAGGCTTAAGACTTCAAAGTGCCTTTCCCCTTTGCTGCACTACAAACAGTGCTCTCCTCACTGTCGGTGTTCAGGACCTTGCTCAGTGTGTTTTTAAGCAGCATGTTTTTACATCTAAAGCTGAGTCCCAGCCATTCAGTTCTAGGTAGCCCACTTCACCCCATTCTGGCTGTGGCTCGTTTCTTCATTAGCTTGGGGTGAGGTGCTGCACTGGCTTTCCTACCTTCAGGTTTGCATGGAGGTGAATTTAATCACGCTGCCTGGAAAACCCCACCGTGACCCACACGTGCACTCGTTTCCCTCGTTCCCAGGTTGCCTTCCTCTGTCTCTCTTGACTTTGTACCTGCAGAGAATCCTGGGAAAGGACACCAGGAAGTTCATCCATGACTGAGTCACTTGGAATGCTAGTAGATTGTTTTGTTTTTTTAAGATAGGGTCTCTCTATGCAGCCTTGCCTGTCCTGGAACTTGGTATGTAGGCCAGGCTGGCCTCATAATCAGAGATCTGTCTGCCCCCTACCTCCTGTGTGGTGGGATTAAAGATGTATGCCACCATGCCTGGCACTGAGTACCTGGAGATTTTAACTTTGTCGAATAGCATCCTTTTCCTGGGACCTGTGTCTTGATAGTGTAGTCACCAACATGTAATTATCCCTGTTTCCTACTTGCTCATTTCTTTTAGAGCAGGCAATCAGCAATAGGTACCTTTTTCTACCTAGGTGTTTTACTCAGTAATTACAATGGTACCTTTTCTGATTACCCCCACCCAAACCAAGGTTACAGGGGGAGAGATGGCTCAGTGGTTATGAGTGCTTACTGCTTTTCTAAAGGATCTAAGTTTGGTATCCAGTACCTTGTTGGTGGCTTACAACTACTGTAACTCTAGCTCCAGGGGCTCTCATTTGTAAGGGAGCCTGTACTCATGTGCACATGGTGCCCTGCATAGGCACCATACACAGACACAAATTAAAAATAAAATGCATCTCAGAAATATAATTTAAGATAGAGACTGGAGAGATAACTCAGTGGTTAAGAGCACTGGCTACTTTCCCAGAGGGCTGGAGTTTGATTGCCAACACCCACATGGCAGCTCACAAACATTTCTAAGTCCATTCCCAGGGTATCTGATGCCCTTTTCTGGCTTCCTTGGGCACCAGGCACACACATGATGCACAGACAAATATGCAGGCAAAATACTCACAAATAAAATAAAATTAAAATAATTTAAAATAAAGC